>NC_050069.1:180298063-180601093 GCF_009764565.3 Dermochelys coriacea
GCTTAGTGTCCTTTTTCTTTTGTAGAGAATCAAAGTGTGTTTTGTAAATGGCTTTCAAAACCAGTTGGAGAACACTTCAATCTCTCTGGTCACTCGATCACAGACCTAAGAGTGGCTATACTTCAACAAAAAAGCTTCAAAAACAGACTCCAACGAGAGACTGCTGAATTGGAATTAATTTGCAAACTGGATACAATTAACTTAGGCTTGAATAGAGACTGGGAATGGATGAGTCATTACACAAAGAAAAACTATTTCCCCATGGTATTTCTCCCTCCCACCCCACCCCCCACTGTTCCTCTGATATTCTTGTTAACTGCTGGAATTAGCCTACCTGCTTGTCGCCATGAAAGGTTTTCCTCCTTCCCCCCCCTGCTGTTGGTGATGGCTTATTTTAAGTGATCACTCTCCTTACAGTGTGTATGATAAACCCATTGTTTCATGTTCTCTGTGTGTGTGTATATAAATCTCTCCTCTGTTTTTTCCACCAAATGCATCCGATGAAGTGAGCTGTAGCTCACGAAAGCTTATGCTCTAATAAATTTGTTAGTCTCTAAGGTGCCACAAGTACTCCTTTTCTTTTTGCGAATACAGACTAACACGGCTGCTACTCTGAAAATAGTTAACAAGTGTTAGCTTTAACTTACAAAGTACCAGAGGAATGCAGACTCATTACATGAAGCACTGTTTGTTTTTCATTTTGGAGTCCAAATCTTGTCCCTTCCACCACTCACACAGGTGCAGCTGGCACTGGATTCGGCAGAACTAGTATGGTTTTGTGATCATTCTTAGAGCCTATGTTGGAAGGATGCTCCCTCCATTTGTGCCACATAGCAGTGGTTTCCTTCTCTTCTGTGGGTCCTTGCAATTCGGCAGACAGGTTTTTTGGAGGTGGGGCTGGTAGATTCCACCTACCACTGGGGATATTGCAACTGTAAGGCTGAATTCTTTCCTCTAACCCCGGCAGGGTCTCTCCTGTACACAAAACTTGGGTACTCAAGCTAGAGGGTTTCCCTCTTAGGGTATGTGAGTACTGCAGCTGGGAGGTGTGCTTCCCAGCTCAGGTAGACAGACTTGCACTAGCTCAGCTTGAGCTAGCATGCTAAAAATAGCAATGTAGATATTGCAGTACAGACGGTGGCTTGGGGTAGCCACCCGAGCTTGGACTCAGGAAAGCTAACCCAAATTAACTAAAGGTGTGAATTTAAAGTGGATTAGTTAAATCATATTAAACCCCTGTGCAGACACTCATTCAGAATCAGGGTGTCATTAAATTGGTTTAGTTTTAAGCTAAATTAAGCTTAATATGAATTTTGCTTGCTTTTTTTACTCAGAAGTGTCAAATCTGATCTTTGATTTAGTGGAGGACTTCTTGGAGCTCTTGGAGATGTGTGTTACAAGAGCTTACACCTTAATTGGAGAGGCAGGTGTACTGAATCTTTAACAACTGTATCTTTCTCCCAAGTACCATTTAGGCATTGGCATTGAGTAAGTGTTACCAAAAGCAAGCAAACAAACAAATCAAAACCAAACCAAACCAAATAAAACCCCAAAGACTTTAAACAGAGTGACCTAAAAATCCCTTCTCAATTGTTCATTTTCCACTTTTTTGTGATGTTTAAATTTCAGTAGCTCTCCAACTGCTATAGAGTCTCCCAGGGTAGGTAAGATGTGGATTTCTGCAATGAAAAGGAATCAGAAAATTGCCTTTATGTTTTTCTGTGTCAAAAATCTACCAAAATTTATTTATACAACAAAAAGAAGCAACAGAAGGATACAATCTTCTTTTATATTTTCTTATGGCAAAGGCCTTTACATTTAATGTAGCCTAGATTTACTAATCATTTAGAGTAGATTGCTGTAGCGATGCCAGCATAACCTTCTAGTCTAAACACAGCCTATACTGATGGAAGAGGTTTTCCATCAGTGTAAGAACACCACCTACCCTGAGCAGCAATAGCTAGGTTGATGGAAGAACGTGTCTACACTGAGTGTTAAGTCAGCATAATTACATTGGGCACTGCTGACCGACTCAGCTATGTCAACCTAAATTTTAAGTGTAGACCAGGCCTTGGGAATGTAAGGGATTCCAAAATCCTTCCCTTCACAGATGATTACCTGAACTCTGCATTGGTTTCCACCTTTAAATAGTATTTAGAATATTGCTTGTTCACAAAACTAAGAAGTTGTAAAATATTTCTTTAATTTTACAATGTCTCTGCAATAGGATGGAGCTACTTATATTTAGACCAATGGAGCTATGCTCTTCCTCTAATTGCGTAGGTGAAGTCCCCCAGCTCTGAAAAAGCACTTAATATTTAACAGGACAAAAGGTTGTCCAAAGCAAGCGCATCTAAGAGATGCAAGATGGACCTAAAAACTAGTATCCTTCAAATATTTCAACCAAAGGCTATAATAAAGATAGAAGTTTTATATTTTTGGGTAAGTTAAAATACCACTTAATGCTAGATTAACAAGGAAGTCCCCAATTTTTCCAGTAAACAATGAGTGCTAGTTGCCACAGTGATCCTTCCTATAGACTTTGTCTCATTCCTCTGTATCGGGTTAATCCTCCCTTTTGAGCACATGTTAACCAATTTGGCTTTGTTGATGCAGGATTTGTAAAACAAAACAAATATACCAGTAAGGATTATGAATCAAAGTTCCCTTAACTGCCACTAGGACATTTGGCTCATTTCTGAATGGTGCTGACCATGTTGGCCTGATCCAGCAAAGCACTTGGGTATGTGCTTAACTTTTAGGGCTTGAGAAGTCACACTGAAGTCAATAGGAGTGCTCTTGTGCTTTAAGTTAATCACAAGTGTCGGTATGTTACTGGATCAGTGGCAGAGTGCTCAGTACCTTGAAGGATCATGTCACCACATGTAGGACCTAGTTCTGTCACTACCACTCATGCTGAGTAGTTCCTTTACTCTCTGAATGGCCCCTCTGAAACCAATAGGGCTGCTGATGCACCAAGGCCTTGACTGCACACAAGTTAACTGGCTTAATTTAAATTATTTAGATTGAAAGTTAAATGGGACAAAATTCTGTGAGACACTCTTATTTTAGTCTGAGTCTGGTATTTGGGTTAAGTTTAACCCTATTCCTAATTGACTTACACTGAATTGATATAAATTAGATTGATATTAATGCAGTTTACAAATGTCCACACAGCCTTTTGCTCTAGTTTCATTAAATCTGTTTTAAATTGCATCTTCAGTTAAATTGGTGCAACTTTTCAGTGGACAGCTCCTGAGGTGCTACTCAGCAGGAGTAAGGGTGGTAGAATTTTGCCTATAAGCAACTTAAATAGTGACTTCCTTCTGTAAATAGATTTTAAACATTAATTATTGGAAAAGTTGTTGCACAACACAGGTAGTCTCTCTCTAAATACTTCCTCTATTTATCTCCTGTGAAGAGAAGGAATTAACAATTCACTAACTTTCTGTGAACACACCAGGCACATTGGTATAAAAGCAAGATGACATTCAAATGGAAGTGTCCACTTCATTGGCTAAAGGAGGACTCAGCCTGATTTCCTCCCTCAGCTCTAAAAATGTGAACTAAAAGAGAGGTTTAATCTGCACTGGGTGATTTTCTTGGGCTTTGCATGAAGTTTTCTCACAAATGCGAGTTGGTCTCTTTCAAGAGACAGTCTTTCATGCCAATGCTAACATGTTTTGGAGTATCTTTGTTGCACGGCCTCTTTTGCTCTGCTTCTACCTCTTAACAGGTCTCTGGCTTTGTTATCTTGCCTTTCTAAGAGCTTCCTGCCACTGATCCCTTTATCATTGCCCTGCTGTATTACTGGTAACTGTTGTTCTGACTCCTGTCTCTTCCAGCTTTGGAGATATGTTGTCCTTTACACTGACTGCATTTGTTGAGCTGATGGATCATGGGATTGTATCATGGGATACATTCTCTGTGGCATTCATTAAAAAGGTAAATTTCTATCCTACAGTGTATGTTCTTAATGTCAGTTTGCATCTAGGTTTTAAGCATTTGGAGAGAAATGTTCTTATTCAGGTAGGTAGTCATTAACTCAGCAAAATATGTATCTGAAAGTGTGTGTGGGGGGGGGAGGGGGGGCGGGAGGGGATGAGGGAGAAGGGCTGTTTCAGACTAAATTTTTTGTTGTTGTGAAGCCTGAACCTACTTCTACTGAAATCTCACTGTTGTTGACTTCAGCGGAACAGGATCAAGTCTGTGGTGCCTTTCTTAAGTCTTACAAACATGACAAAATTCTATTGGTTTAGAAACTGACTTTAGTAAAATTGGTCCCTTATGTGGACACTCACTTTTGCTTAATTGTACCTTATATCAACTTAGTGTAAGCTAAAGCTAAAGTTTAAACTTAAGCCAGGGCCTTACTTTGGCTTGAACCAAGAGCAATGACAGAATGTTTCCTTTTTTGTTTGGTTATATTGTAAACTGAAATGAAGGGACTCTGAAGAACGCTTTGTAACTGGAAAGCTTGGCTTTTTCCCCAACAGCATTTATACAATAAAAGATATTACCTCATCCACCTTATCTCTCTAAAGTGAGTTTAAAAGTAGTTTTGGGACCTATACCTGCTCTTGTGTCACCCTGCTAATTTCTCTTGTTTTATAATAGAATTTTCTTGTTTTAAATGTTTTTTCTCTCCGCACACAAACCGGAAAATCTGCTGATATAATAGAAACAGTGACACTGATTATACAAAAGTACTGCTAAATGCACAAATTAAACAAACTGAAAAAAGAGCGTTTTCCCCCTCTAATCTTTTTCATTTATAGTAATTGTATGCGTTACTTAAAATATTAACACCTTAAAAAAAACAGAGAGTAGAGCTGTTTTTATTAAGATGACATTGTCTCATGAAAAAGACACTACTGGACAAACTTGATGCAAAATAATCTTATAAGAAGTCTAAAAATGAATAGCAATATTTTCACAAAATAATAACTGTAGCAATAATATTACAATATCTCATGGAAACTTTTCTTTCTTTCTTAAAGGCATTTTCCTGCAGTGTCTGCAATCTAAATTTGGTTAGAAAATGACTATTGCCTAAGTGAAACTGACCAATTTAGTTCCACTGTCCAAGCTGAAAGAATTAAAAATAGGAAATAAGCAGAACAGTGAAAAGAGACCTAGATTTTAAAAAATCAATTTTCATAATCAAAGCTATTATTTGTGAGCAGTCAAGACATTTGATTTTTAAAAATATGGGCTCCAACTTCTGCTCTTTTGCACTTATGTAACTTCATTAAAGTCAGTTGGGTTACATGGTTAACCCAGAACAGAATTTCTGTCACTCATCACCTGGTAGTGTCACTTCTGAGCAGGGGTAGAGTGTCCTATTTAAATATCTGAGATGTAGATATTTACAGATAGATTTCCAAACTGATCAAAACAGTTATTGAATATGTCTTACTGCATATCTTTTTCTGTTTTTAAAAATATCTTACAGGTTTGGTAGTTTTATTTTACATTTTTCCACTATGGAGAATAGAATGCAACTGTTGGTTAACAGATTTCTATAAGACATGATCAAGTACAGCATGGCTGTGTGTTCAGAAGAGCCCACTAACAAATGAGTACAAAGCCCACAAATGCTTCCTTGTCAACCAAATAAAATTAATATCTTACCCAACCACTTCCTTTGCCCTGCAGGATGCAAAGTAATTACAGGAAAAGCTAGCAAGTGCACTGCCTGATATTGGTATGTCTGCTGTGTGTTCTGGGCCCAACATTCTTAATCGGTAAATGCCTTTGGGCAACCTATTAAAAATGAGTTCCTTCCTAGTGAAGCACCTAACTCAGCCATCCTGGGAAGGAGAAGGAAGAAAAGAGTGAACAGAGAAGGGATCAATAGAAAGAATAAGGAAGAATGGCAGAGGGGAGAAAATAGAAAAGAAGGAGAAAGGCAGAGATGCAGGAAAGGTGCATAGTTATGCCCCAACCGTGCAATGTATTATGTGCATATGGACCTCTGCACTCACGTGGAGCCCCATGACTTTCAGTGCATGCCAGGGATCAGGGCTAGGGCATTCCTTCTCTGTCATGGGAATCCGTTGCTCCACTACCCCCAGCCAGACCCTTTGAAGTTGCTGGTGGGCTAGTGTGACCGCTGACAGTGCGGATATGGGGGCTGAAGAACTACTGCTAAGCTAGGGGGCACGTCAGCCCTGCCCCTGTGAAGAGATTTTCTCTACTAGATGGAGGCAAAGCTGGAAGGGGAAAATTAAAGTGAAAAAACATCTAACTGCAAAGGCAGAAGCCTCAAGAGAACTTAGAAGAACCTGTACATTGTCCTAGTCATGTCTAATGAACAACAAGCGGCATGATGCTAAATGCAATGCAAGTTCCAACATCTGAATGCATATGGTTGCATTGAAATAGATGTCATTCAATCTGGTGTTGAAAGAAGAATTCAAATCTTCTGAAAAATGTTTTCAAAGAAATGAATTTCAGTGGGAGGGGAAAATGTCTTTCTCTTATATTTCTGATGTGTAAATTTTTATACCCAGAGAAAAAATAGCCTATGTAATATAATTTTTCACCCGTCTTTTATACTTTGCATATGGCTTTCTTCCAGTACTGGGTGTCAGCAACAGTCGTTTCCCTCCTGCCTGCTATCTTCTCTCACTACTGACACTGCCGTTCTTTTAGGCTGAGGTTTTCAAAGCCACCTAAAGGATTTGGATGTACAATTCTCATGATGACCAATGATATTTGTGTGTCAAAATCCTCTTGGCATCTTGGAAAAATCTCAGCCTTCTCAAGACATTTTAAGCAACTTTTAAGCTATAAGTATCGTGCCTGTTTCATATCTCTCTCTAATGTGGATGCCCTTGATCCCGTTGAATTGTTTACTCTCCTTTTCTAAAATTTGCTGCATGGGAAGGGGATGGCACCAGGAAAAATAGCTGTCTTTTTTACGACATACAGTTTGTTGTTCGCTAGTCAAATGCAATAATAATAGTCCTTTATTTGAAAATAAGATAATCACTTGAAAAACTTATCCTGCAGGAGGACTGGCATGTGAACCACACCATATCAGCTCCTTCACCACCTATACTGACATCAAAATGTTCCAGGCAGTAACTAATGAACAGATTGCTGTTTAAAGGGCCTGATGCTTCTTCCCTTCTGTCACAGTTCTGTTGCAAAGTTGCGATTTGTTTTTTCCCCCCTCTATTTGGTGATGGGACGGAAGCACTGATTTCCTGTGTCCCCTTAAGCAAGACATTTAGGACCTGATTCAGCAAGGCACTTCAGCACGCCAGTGGGGCTACTCAAATGCTTAAAGTTATGCATGTTTTTAAATGCTTTGATTAACTGGGACTTCAATCTCCATGCCTCAGTTTCCCTTAATTCACCCATGAGCTAGACAGAGCTGTGAAACCTTTAATGGAAAATGTAAAACCAGTTGAATTTTGTGTGTGTGCGCACGTGTGTCTGGAGTTTCCATGAACATTCACTGCTTTGTACAAAATGTTTCATTTCAGCAAAATGTTTGATGACTGCAGTATATTACTGGTCTGTAAGGGTGCGTCTTACACTGCACCCTTCTTTGGGCGGCATGTAGTACACCTACACACTTAGTGCACCAAGCATGGGTATAAATAGCAGTTTAGATGGTGAAGCATGGCTTAAGCAAGTTGAGTAAGGATATGCCTGAAGGGTGTGCGTATGTACTCGAGTACATACCCACACAGTTCTCTGTTCCCCCAAGCAGTGCCTTCCCGTGTACACTACTATTTTTAGTGTCCTGCTATTAGAACCCTTCCTTTGCCCCAGGGAAAAACTCCAGCAACCTTTCCCAGCTGTCTCTCCCCTGCCAGAACTTTTCCTCACTGCAGTGAAAGGCTCTGGGAGTCGGGAGCTACTGAAGCCTTTCTCTGCTGCTAGAACCTTTCACTGACAGCTGTAGCTACACATCACAGTGTGCTTTTTGCTGCCAGTGGTGTAGATGCAGTCTCTATGTGCAAGCCATTTTGTTATACTCTGGCTGCTCATTTGCAACAATGAAAAAGGGTTCTGGCTGGGGAGCAGATGAGTAGATTTGGTTAAGGCATTGTCTATAATGGCATTTCAGCCACCAGTGTAGCTGCACCAGTGCAAAGCCCTAATATAGATGTGATTTACACCAGTGAAGCATGATTTCCATTGGCACATTTTATCCAGTTTGAAACCGTGCATGGTAAGCTGGACCTGTGAAAATCTTAATATACCAGTGTAAATCATATCTACACTAGGGGTTTGCACTGATGCAGCTGCACTGATGGCTGAAATCTCAGTATAGACAAAAGGCTAGCTCTTCTGTTGCTCCTACTCTTGTCACTTGATTATACTTTCCACAACTTACTTCTGTGTTCACTTCCTTGCAATGTTGATCTTTGTGTCCTGGCTGCTTGACTTAAATTCCATCATGCACTCCCCTTGTTCCTCTTGCTTTAAGGCAGAGTAGGTAAAAATATGGGCATTCTGCTTCCTGCCTTTCAGTAAGAGAACTGTGTGGATATTTAACTTCACAACAGACATTTGGACCAGTGGTCACCCCATTGACTACCAATTGAGGAACACCCACTGTATCATCTGTAGGATCAAAAACTCATGCAGAGCGGAATAGGGTAGAGGGTGGAGGTGGGAGACTGTAGCAGAAGGAGAGGCAGTATCATAATAGATTTTGTTTCTTCTCTTTGTTTTGATGCCTACAATACACACAATAAACATGTACAAAAATAACTGCTTTTCCCCCTTCTGCTTCCACTCAGAATTTCACAAGTGCAAAACTTAAAGCTGTGTCAACACTATGGCTTTTAACCATGATTTTGTAACTGGTTAGAGACAGTCACTGTAACCAGTTACTAGTTGTAAGGTTCAGTTTGTCCCCATGGAGCAGCTTTTTGGCCATCGAAACAACTTTTGTGCATCTTCACGTATCATTCTGCTTAATCATGCTTATGTCTATGCATTCTGGGAAAATCTGGGCTGTTCTCCCATAGGTCCTCAGCAGAAGGCAGAGTTCCTAGAGGACATGTACACAGAGTGGCATCAGCAGCATGCAGGACGATGCAGTCTAGCACCTGCTGCTGCACAGCCAAACTGGTTACATAGGTATGGGGAGGGATGTGATAGCTGCTCTGCAAAAACAGTGTGCTGAGCTGGTTACAAGAAGACAACTGTGTGTTGACCTACCCCTGCAGTAGGGATGAAACGCTTATTAGCTGGCCATAGTTACTAGGAGTTTTTACCATCATGCATGTAGAAGCAAACCACGTTTAGAGCCAGTTGTGCCGGCTTAATTAAAAATTGTAAGATGGAGATAGGTTTTAAGTGAGGTTGATTTTCTTTTGCACTGGAAGTCATGTGATGATAGAGGGAAAACACACGTAGATTATGCTAGAGGAAGGCAGCTTTCACTGGGAAGGTTGCTGCTGCTTTAGTCACTTCTGCCCAACTGTTGTTTCACCACTGAACCGAAGGAGAGCTCTGTGTAAGCTCGAAAGCTTGTCTCTCTCACCAACAGAAAGTGGTCCAATAAAAGATATTACCAGGTTGTTTTTAACAGTGACAGTGTGAGAAAAATGCCCAAGCTGGATTATTATGTTACGGAGGATAAAATATTCCTCCCCCGCACTTTCCAAAACATCCTCTGGCAAAAAAAAAAAAAAAAGCTTACAATTTTTCAGTGGTGATTTCATACAATGTGTGATGTTTGAACATTGGCCATATACTTAGCTGGGGTAAATTGGTATAGCTCCATTGATTTAAACAAATCTATACCAGTTCCCACCAACTGAGAATCTGTCTCATTATTTGCTTCAGTGTATTTTGATTTTAATAAACACAACTGGTTGATACTTTTCTAGTATTCATTTACGCACATCTAACAACTAGCATCTATATAAATTGTCCCTTCTGCTTTGAATCCTGCCTTTTCCCCCTTCCCTTTCCCTGTGCATGTAAGCAAGATATGAATTATTCAAATGTTTAAATTTGTAGATAGCAAGTTATGTGAACAAATTTGCCGCCGACATCTCTATCTTACAACGGTCATTAGCAATCCTGGAGTCTATGGTGCTCAATAGCCATGAGCTGTACCAGAAGGTAGCCCAGGAGATCACAATTGGCCAGTTAATCCCACATCTTCAGGGGTGAGTATCCTAGATAATGACTTTTGAACAAGTACTGTGTTTAAAATCAGAGTTGTAAAGAGAACAGCTATTACATATAGTCTCTGAGAGAGATTAAATTCAGCCTCAGTTGACAATGGCCGAACAATTTGTAATGTACGTTGTGGTATTGTCCATTGTCTATCACCAGTTCTGGCTAAACTGGTTGTGTAGTAGCTTCTTTCAGGCTGAATGGAAGTGGGGAAATGGAGCTGAGACACCATTAATGGTGAGATTGTGAGTAATGTTAGGGTGCAGATGGATCCGTTTGTGTACCATTGTCTGGAAAGCTAGTAGGGTAGAACAGCATCCCTTGCTGAGGGTGAAGTTGGGAAGGAAAGATATCTTAAATTGAATGTGTTTTGGATAAATAATGGTCGGATGGCTAGGCAAACACTATCTACAGTAATACTGGGTGTTAGATAAACTACAGTTTTTCTTGCATCATATTTCAGGAGCTTTCTTTTCAATTAAAATGTGTATTAAATAAAAACACTTTAATCCTTGATTAGCAGGCATATTTACAGAATATTTTGTGTCTTCAGCTTAACTTTCTGTTCTCAGATAATACAATAAGAAAAAATAATTTCTAAAGTTCGTATCCATATACTATCTGCCATAATTATTACAATCATGTTCTACACAGGACAGATCAAGAAATCCAAACGTACACCATTGCAGTAATAAATGCACTTTTCCTTAAAGCACCTGATGACAAGAGGCAGGTGAGTTGCTGGTTTTTGTTGTTTGTCTGCAGACCTATAGGAGATTCTGATTACTTTTGGCAGCTTATCTACATCTCTGTTATGGTCTCCCTTCACCCTTTTGTTACACTGACTAGAGCTGATATGGGTCCTGTTTATTGTACGCTGGAGTATCTTCATACAGTTTAGTGGAGTCACTTTTGCCTTGCACTGGTGTAAGTGAGAGGTGAATCAGGACTATTGAGTTTTTCTGATCTAATATAGCTTCAGATAAAATGTATTAATTGTGTTAGGAAACTGCAATCTTTGGTGTCTGCATTTACTGCTATGGTTATTTAGTGCATTGAAATTTTTGCCAACACACTCTGTAACATCATACTCTTTTTTTTTTTTTTTGTAAACTGTTTTTTTCAGATTGTTATAAAAAAGGAATCCCCCTTTTAAACGTCAGCTCGAAAACAAAATGTCTATGTGTGAGTTGCCTAACTGTAATAATGTTCCACTTAGCTAACTTAGTGCTAAAATTCACAAGCCTCCAATGGAAATATTTTAAACTGCTGCTCCATGTTAAACGAGGCTGGAGTATAAAGTCTGGTATGTGGAAGCAGTTGCATTGTGTTTATTAAAATATTAGCCTACAAGATACTTTCCTTAGAATTTCCCCCCAGTGGTAGCAATGGCGGGAACTCTAGTGGAGACACATCACTGGTATCTGATGTGAAGGTGCTGCTTGTTCAACACTGTTGAAACTCAGGCCAATTATTTAAGTGCCAAAATACCAGAAAGAGTCAAAAAATAATTTTTTTTATAAGAAGTGGATTTTTCAATGTAACTTTCATGGAAAGTTTTGTTTTTTTTTGTTTCCTTCATTTTTTAACTTAATTTAATGTTTCCGTTAAGTCAAAAGAAAAGTTGCTGCGTGCTTCTGAAATCAGCCCTTCCATAGCTGAAGGGCACTGAGTATCTCAAAGTGCTTTGCAGATGCTAATTACAACACTCCTTTGAGTGTGGTAAGGGATACATACAAATCATTTCATCCGCCATAATTGCTGCCACCCTTTTGTAGTGGATCCTTGCTCTCTTTAATATTACATAATAGAGAGAGAAGAACACCACTGCAACCTAATGAAACTGCAGAGGGAGATTCTGGTAGGTAGAATATAATACCTGACTAGGCATTTGGCCAGGAGTCTGGGGTTAACACCCCCACTTGGAGAAAATTTCCTGGGGTCTTTAAAGTGTTTAAGTTGTCAGAACCTTGACTCTTTATGTGTTATGGTTAAATATTAGTCCATATATCCAAGAAAGGGAAAGTTTCTATGAACTTTAACATAGGTTTAAAGGCTAACCTTGATTGCATTCTCCATCTCTGAGGCAAAATAATGAAGTGATGAAATCATAGTTCATTTAATTGTTTTGCTGCTTGGACTTGGATTTTCAGGTCCAGTTACCATTGCTGATAGTTGATGTGTGTGAAGTAGTGAACTGAAAAATCATATTGTCAGAACCAGACCACACTGGGCATAATAGTACAAGGAATTTCACTAACAATTGTGAAGATTGTGGCTTGAAATTTACACCTGTGTTCACGTGTGATGCTATATTGCTTTATATCAATAACACAACAGGTGTAGTGCTGTGAACTGGAAAGTGTGGAAAACTTATGATTGCTTGAATTTGCACTGCAAACTCCTCAAAGGGACCATACAATTTTATATAAAAATCCTGCACAATGCCCGAGGCTTTGGCAAACTACCATAAACTGCAGTATGAGGATCCAACTCTGTTTAGTTGACTACACTGTAATAAAAAATATAGCTAACTTTCTAGTAGTGACTTGTGACTATCCTTTTTTTCTCTTTTGTCTGGCTCTGTAATGTAAAGAAACAAAGTTTTTGAAAGGAAAACTCCTTGCTACCTTACTCCTATCAAAGATAATGCTGGACCATGGTTATGTAAAAAAAAAAAAAAAAAAACTTTGTCGCAATAGCAGAAGAAAACCAAAAGTGCTTGAGGCATAAAATGACACATTAAAAAAACCCTCTTTTGAAAGATATAGTTTTATTGTTTGTTAGTTGCATTTTATTAAGAAGTGATGCTGAAGATTACTAAATGGAGAGCTTTGTCTGAGTTTGTATTAATGAAAGACCTCAAGAATTTATTTCTAAAATGTAGGCCACTCTGTTGGTGTAAATCTGTGCAGCTCCGCTGGATTCAGAGAGTGATTGTCTTCAGTAACAATCATAACCCATTGTAGGAGGGACAGGCAATGACACTAAAGGAGGTCCCAATAAGAGTAATACCTCAGTTGTGTCACATCAGGAAACTAAAAGATTCCAAGGGCAAAGTGGACATGCTGCTATCCCACTTTTTTCAACCATTCCATGTATTCCTCATGGAAAGAGTAATTGTTTAGTCTTCTTAATTATAATAGATATTTATTTCTAAGCAAACTGGTTTTCTTTCCTGTTCATTCCCCACACTGTGAAGCATATTATGCCTATAGCACTCCCCCCTGTACTGTTCTGAATTTTCCAAAAGGATAATAGCATTGTTATAATTCATACCCTTACTCTATTAACAATCTACAGCTGTTCTATCAGCTGAGGCTTGAAAATAAAAATAAAGCTCTAACTAAGATTCTCTGGTCTTCAATCACTTTTTTCCCCCCTTCTCACCTCTGCACTCTGACCCAATACCATTAGCTTGATGTAGTGAACACTGTTAACATCCTTGATTGTCCTTTGACTGTAAGTCAACACTTTCTTTCTGTGTTAGAGCAAGTAGGTTCTCTTCTAATATTGCCAGAGCCAGCTTTTGTTTATGCTACTTCTTCCTTGCTTATGTATCCTTTCGGCAGTTACCCATTTCTTCTCATGTTTTATTTCAGTCATAGTTTTCCTGTTTTCTGTGTTCTTGCATAGATTTTTAATATAAATATACAACTTGGTTAGCTTTTATTAATATTTATTCTTGCAAACCCATTTGCAAAAACTTTTTTTTAGTTTTTCTGAATATGAGCAGTATTTTGAATTCGTTATAATGGCACAGAATCACAATGGATTATGATTAAGATAGTTTCTTTGAACTATAAAACATTAGAACTGATGTGACATTGTGCTATATTGTGTAAGACAGTGTCGGATGAGCTAATGATAGCAAAAGACACAATTTATAGCAGTGGCCCAAAATGTCCAAATGCTAATACCAGTGTATAGGTAGCTATGCACAAGATTTTACCCAGGTAATTTAATAGTATATTTTTGAACAAAATTTTAGTGTGTGTGTGTGTGTGTGTGTGTGTGTACAAAGATCAAACAGATGCAAATGTATATACAGCAAACAAGAATAAAGGGAAAATAAAAGTTTTACAGTTCTGTTGTCTAGATACTTCTTCAATGGCAACTTTATAAATACTGAGACCATTACAACGAATACAAGGTCTGACAGTATGATATGCAGCTAGATAGCTGAGATTGGGTGCTTAAGATGGATGTTGAATCAAAGGTGTGCGTTTGGTGTTTACTGAATGGTTAAAGATAAAAATAGAAGTTAAATTAAAACATAAAGTAGAAGGATGTGAGTATAGATTTTAATGGAGGACCCCTGTCTAAGACCCCCACCAACTCTGAACAGTTTTTAGTGGGGAGAAGTTTGATTTGCAGTGATGATACAGTAACTCAGGCTAATTGTTGACTTTAAGGTAAAGCGTTAGTTTTCAACTGTTTTAAAGTCTAATACCACATAGTCACATCTTGATTCACTACATCTTATTTTCAAAGTCCCAGTTGGCAGGTAGAAACATATGCGACTTCCTCCTGTCTTTCTCTGCTAGAATATTTGTATGTTAAATACTTTCCTCATATTCTATATATTGGGTCTCAATCACTGTTCCATCCTTTCATAGCTATTTTTGGATAGCCCAAATGTTCTGCTCCCTGGTATAAAATGTACGGCCTCCAGTCTCTTCATTTTCTTTGTCCCTCTTTGTCATTGTTAGAGTAGTCTGAATTTAAACAAAAATAAAAGATCAGCTGAGGCAGTCACTGTGAGGCCACTCATTTCATTTCTTGATGAGAAATACAGCTGATATTCAATACTAAAACACACCCAGGAATGACTGTAGAGTTCTTCTCACTGCTGCACTTAAGTACATGCTTTTAGCTAAATCTTTGTGTTTTACCAAAACAGGAGATGGCAAACATTTTGTCACAAAAACAGCTTCGGGCGATCATCTTAACAGTAAGTATTAGTATAAAATTCCCAAGGATTTTATTTACTAGCACAGGGAAACAAAACATGTTGCCATTGTGGTGGGTGTATGTTGTATATTATTCATATTTATGGTCTTTTAGTTGTTTTTGTATTTTCATATGTTTTGTGGCTTGCTAGATAAGGTAGTTCTGCTGCTGAATGAGCTCAGAATTGACCGTACAAAAGGGAAAGGAGGTTATTTCGCCAATGCATAAATTGTCATTTCTCTACCAAGATATAATAATGCATACATGCAATATTTGGGGCACCTTTCCTCTGGAGAAAGTGAGCATTAGCTTGCAGACTAGGAGGGATTTGAAAAATCTGCATTGGCTTTGATTAGTAATGCATCCCAGACTTTAGGGATTGAACTTTCTGTCAATCAAACAATGTACACAGTGCTGCATGACTCAAAATCAGCCCCTGTGCTTGTTTGTCCATCATGTGTGCAGATGATTTTACAATATGAAAACTCTTTGTCTGCACATATCTTGAGATCTTAAATGAACACAGTTTGCCAGATTTATATTATTGCTGGTAATAAATAATTGCCCAGAAGATGCACAAGACACGTTTTAAAGTGTACTTAATAAACATAATAAAGAGCCTTCTCCTTCTCCCATTGAGAACCAGGGGAATTTTGTCACTGACCATAGTTAGAGCCAGATCAGGGCTCTTCTAAACTGTACTAATCATCTATGTCATCTGACATGACATAGATATGGGCATTAAGCAGATTTGGCAGAAGAGGCAGTCTGGAGACCCTGCCCCCCTCTTCCCCTCTCTTTTTCTTTAGATGATCAGTGTGGAAAAAGCAGACTGTTTCAGTTTCAAAGGCTATATTTTCCTTCCTAAGTGGCTGTAGTAGTAGGCTAGATTTTTGACCTCTGCTATGAAATTTACATGAATAGCACTCCCGGGTACTCATTCTCTGGCATAAATGTTCCAATACCATGTAGCAGAGGACACCAAACATCCTATTTAAAGCTGCCATTGAATAGCACTGTCTTGGTGGTCGTGCCCATTTCTCTCCTTACGCACTACTGGGCTAGTAACCTCTGGTTACATCCTTTACAGAAACCCTTGGGATGAAGATTGTATCAAGTTAGCTTCCCCTGGCATTTTTGTGTACCTCAGTGACTTTAAAATTATCCATCATTTTGGCACCTGCATTGTAACTTTGGTGACTTCTCTATTGTTTATGGGCATTTCATTCTAATTTTCATTAATTTTAAACCATTTTCCTCATATAGAATGAGATCATCTGGTAGAGGTAGGAGTGTGGTTCATTTGTAATTGATTCCCTTGCAGCAATTGGCTTACTATTACAGCTGTATCAGCAGCATGAATACTCTTATGCTTAGAAACGTTGTTCTCTTCGCTCTTTGTTTAAATGCACTCTTTGCATGTGCCCTTCTGAAGTGGGTGCTTTTCAAAAAGATGACCTGGCTGCTAATTTCTGTTCTCTGTATGCACATGCTCTAGCTAGAGGGTAGGAGGAGAAGACTCTGTGCACTGCTTTCAGGAACCTTACTAAGGGATAGGATTTAATATCACAGCCCATGGAACAGCTGTGTACCTAGCCACCTTACTAGTATCGGGCTTGCCTTTTCCCCTTCAACAGTATGCATACACCACTGCTCGTCAAACACGTACAGGAATGGAAACACCTGAGCCCACCTCATGGGAATCAGTGGTAGGAAAAGAGTAGGTGACATTCACTTGAATATCTTCGTTTCACAGCATGTTATCAGGGCACAGAGGGCCATCAATAATGAAATGGCGCACCAGCTTTATGTTCTGCAAGTGCTCACCTTTAACCTTCTGGAAGACAGAATGATGACCAAAATGGATCCACAGGACCAGGTAAGCATCTCTCACAACCCAGTCCAAACAGTAAGGGGACAGATGTAGTGCCAAGCTTAGCCTTTAGAGCCAGGAAAGGCAGATTAATGAAAGTGGCACTTCCTAGCAATCATGGATATCCCATGTGTGTTTATAAAAACCCATTTTCTAGGGAGTCTGAAATTAAGGTCAGATTTTTTGTTTGAAAAACAAACTGATTTCTGTTATGCAAAAATGAGACAACAAACTGTCAAGTTTACCACATTTCAGACCTCGGCTATCTCTTGAGCTTGAGGTTCATCAATTGAATTTGGCATCATCCTGAGCTAAATCTGTACGGCATCCAGATCAGTGTCAGTCTATTTTTTTTCTTATAATGTTTATACCTTATATACCTGAAATGTGTAGTCATCCTGGTTGGCTTTATTCATGTAGAACTAGAGCAAATGTTCAAATTAAAAGTATCTGATATAGATGGAATATGGTTAAATAACCCTGTAACTCTAGTTCATTTTTTATTTTGGGTTGTTGTGGCTAAACAATAATTGTTTTTAGTATTACTTAGCTCCAACAATGTGTGTGGTGCTGTGCAGTAAACAAAAATAGATGGTTCCTGCCCCAAACTGCTTTTAGTTTAAAAAAAGAGACTTGAAGTCAAGATGCCATGGGAAAGATTTTCAGGTCTTGTTTCTTTAATTTTAAAGGAGCTTCATGCAGGCTATATAAAAGAAGTGGATTCTTAAGAGGGACTTGAATGAAGATAGCATGGTGATTTGGGAAATTGGGATAGCTAGGGTGTTCCATAGATAAGAGACAGCATTATACATGGTTACATCAGAGCAATCATTGTGTACTCTCTTTTCTTTCAAAATATAGCAGCAGGATAGTTTCTGCAGCTCTTCACTCAGAAAGAAAAAGGATACACACAACTACCTGGTACACATCACATCATCAACCAAAGTAGCACTGTAGCTATAAATGGCAAAACAGTTATTACTGGCACAAGATATTCGTGATGAGCTGCAGATGTGCAGCGTTGATATGATTTGAAACTACTGCAATTTGTTAGTCTCTAAGGTGCCACAAGTCCTCCTTTTCTTTTTACTGCAATACCGTCATCCACTTGGTAACAAAAATCTGCTGTTACTGAGAGGGATGCTTAGGGCTCAAACCTTCAAGGTGCTGAGTACGCTCTGACCTGGATCCAGCAAAATAGTGAGTACAAACTTAAACTTGAAGCATGTGTGTTATCCCATTGACTTCAGTGGTGTCATACACACATGGTTAAAGTGAAGTGTGGGCTGGAGTGCTCAACACCTTGCAAGATTGAGTCATTAAGTGTCTGTCAGGACACTAGTACTTCATGTGAGTCTTCTGAGGAATGAAATCCCTCAACTGTGAGGACTTGGGGAAATAGGGAGACACAAAGTCACTCCATATGTACGTCTGTCTAATTGCTTAAAATTATATTCTGATAAAGTAAGACTGGGGGTTGGAGAGCATGCAGCTTTTTGAGACATGCTTTTGTAATTCCTTGCTGTGACTCGAAACAGGAGACATTTCTTTGCTTTTTTTAAAACTGACCTTTCTCTTTTTGAACACCCTCAGGCTCAGAGGGATATTATATTTGAACTCCGAAGAATTGCTTTTGATGCGGAGTCTGAACCCAACAACAGTGGCAGTATTGAGAAACGCAAATCTATGTATACCCGAGACTATAAAAAACTTGGATTTATTGTGAGTATTTTTGCTGAAGGAGTTATTCTAACCTGTTGAATCCTGGCCATATCTCTGTTATGGTACAGTCTGAAATCAGGGACCTCCAGCATAGCCTGACATTCCTGCTACTTCCTTCCCTTTCGTTTAAATGGAAAGCTAGTCAACACAACACGCTTTAATTACTGTTTGTTCCCTGCAAATTCTGTTAACATATGAGCCATATTATTGCTTTAGCAGATGTGAATCCAGTGTGAATTAGTGAATGTAAAAATTATAGCAAGACAAAACGTACTATTGACTATTAATTCCAAAATCTATATTATGATAATCTTACTCTTAATGGTATTTTAAATAAATAGACACTATCAAAGGGGTCTATGGCATGCTTTAGTATCTATATATTCAGTTGCTAGTTATGTCAAATAATGAACTCAGTAAATGGGGCGGAATGTTTTATTTAAATATAGGCTCGTGTGTTTTGGTTCTTAAAGCGTTTTCTTTTATTCAGCAAAAGGGTATAGAGTATTTGACCCATTCAAATCAACAGGAGTTTTGCTGTTGACCTCAATGGGACCAGGATTAGGTCCAGATTACAATTTGATTAAACTGCTGTATAAATGTATATGTATGTATAACGCCTTTCCTCATTCCAGAAACGGAAGACTGCCATGTAATGTAGTTAGTACTTTAATTTGCTAGTCACTGTAGGTAGTTGGGTTATTACTCCTCTCTTTGTATAAAGACAAAGCAAAATACTACACTTTAGGTAGGAAAAATCAAATGCACAAATAAAAAACTGGGTATAGCTGGCTAGGCAGTAAAACTGCTGGAAGGGATTGGGGTGATAGTGGACCACAAATTGAATATGCATCTACAGTGTGAGGAAGGTTAAGTTTTGTGATATTTAGCATTTTTCTTAGTCACAGAATCTGAAGTCAAGTGAATTCACCATAATCTCATCTTTGTTTTTTTATTTTTTTTAATTGCATCAAGGCCTCATGGTTGTGGGAAAACATGAACCCTAAATATTCAAAAGCCAGAATGCAAATAAAAAGAACTTCAAGTGTTGGGGGTTTTTTAATCTCAGGATTCTAAAGAAAATCCCATGATTTTGGGGGATTAACTCATTAATTCTGAACACTCAAGGTTCGTAATTGGCTGAGCGAAGTCAGGTCTAATACTCAACTTGATGACGTTTGTCTGTCTAGCTTTTGAACACCATATCTAATCAATTCCAGAATTTCAGGAAATATTCTAGGCATCAGTGGGCACATCTGTACTGGTTTTGGTGCAAATCAGAGCACGCAAAAAGCCTGATTCAGAGGAAATTCAGGGCCCCCAGACTGCCTGGTGCCGCAAGCAGAGCAATTTCTATGCTGCCCTCTGCTGCTACATAGTTATCAAAGGTCACAGCTGAACTTGCTGCATGGGGAAATTGTAGTTGTGTATGATCCTCATGGGAGTATAGGCCAGCTAGGGATTGCTGGAGTGCATAGTGGTCGGGCTTCTTTCATTCTCCACTTTATCCCACCCCACCACCAAGCCACCGTCTCTGTTTTCTGAAGCACTAGGGGAGGGAGATGCAATAGGAAGATACATCAGCTCTGTGCCTACAGGGGAGTTGTGGGAGGTTTCCACTCCCTGTGCACTGCCTGTCTGGCACGAAGGGAGCAGATTGTTGGCAGAGATTCTACCTCTACCTCTACCTCAGGATTCTTTGCCCCTGCCCCCTAGTGTAGGTCCTGAGAGCATTCATCTGTATACCAAAGAAGGTCTGGCTTCTTCTGTTTCAAAAACTGACCAAACTGTCTTTCAGATGGGGAGAGCAAAAGCTTGTCTCATCACGGACTGTCTCCTGTTCAGCTTGTCCTCTTTCTGTATTTAGAGTGCAGACATTCTATCGTTTCGTGTCTCTGCCATGTCAAAAAGCTTTACCACATTATTGTGAAGGCGGTGCAAATAGAAGGTACAGCATAGACATGGCTTCAGAGGTTTACCATAACATTTGTAAAACCGTATAGTTAGAAACCCACATTTCAGATGTTCATGTTGGTCTGAAGGGAGGCTTGTTATTAGTAAAGGTAGGTTTAAAATAATATAAGCTTGATTAAGTTTAACAGAACAGTGAAAGTAAAACAAAAGAACATGATCCAATCAGAAGATATAAGATCGGATGAAGTGAGATGTAGCTCACGAAAGCTTATGCTCAAATAAATTTGTTAGTCTCTAAGGTGCCACAAGTACTCCTTTTCTTTTTGCGAATACAGACTAACCCGGCTGCTACTTTGAAACCTGTCATTTAATCCCTGTAATCCAGACTGGGCAATAAATACTGCTAAAAAACTGGTATCTTTCAAACTCATTCATACTCTCTCTCTGTCTTTTTAAAGCATACCCAATCTCAGGCCCATCCATGAGAGATTGCATCCGATGAAGTGAGCTGTAGCTCACGAAAGCTTATGCTCTAATAAATTTGTTAGTCTCTAAGGTGCCACAAGTACTCCTTTTCTTTTTGCGAATACAGACTAACACGGCTGCTACTCTGAAACCTGTAATACACTTGTTTGCTTAAAGAGGTGGATCTGGCTAGTTTCCAAGGCATTTAAATTGGCCACGATTCTTAAGGATACTATCAGCTTCCGTTTTAGGACCAGATTTTCAGAAGTGTTCATCGTGCAGCAGCTCCCATTGTCTTTATATATGGCATTGATTATATATAATGTGTGCACACATATACCAATATATAAAATATTATGCACAAAAAACCTATGTGGATGGTGCCGACTTAATGAGTCATAGTTTATCTTCATTGTTCAGTGTGTGGCCAATCTGTTGTTTAGTGCACACTATTCAAACCCTGCTCTGAAGATGCTATTACTAATTTCGTCACTGGCTCCTAGTCCCAATCTCCTTGTCAAACCAATTTCCCCCTTATTCCCCTTCATCTGATCTCACTGGGTATGTCTACACTGTAATAAAACACCCACAGCTGGCCTGTGTCAGCTGACTCAGGCTCTCAGGACTCGGGCTGCAGGGCTATAAAATTGAGGTGTAGCCACTGAGGCAGGAGCCTAGTCTCTGGCACCCTCCAACCTAGCAGGGGCCCAGAGCCCAGGCTCCAGCCTGAGCTTGAACAACTACACTGCAGCTTTATAGCCCCACAGCCTGAGCCCCGTGAGCCTGAGTCAGCTGATATGGGCTAGCTGCAAGTGTTTTATTGCAGTGTAGACATACCTCGTGTTCCTAATTCCATTCTCTGTGTACCCTTCTTCTCCCTTGGATCCCAGACCCAGCCTGCCCACCCCACCAGTCTCTACTCCAAAACATGGGAGTGCTAGAACTATTAAAGAAAAGGTTGCCAGAATTTTTTAACATGGGGAGAAGCAACTTACTTCCCCCGAGCCTTGCTCTCAGAAATAGCTAACTGCTTTGGCTGAAATTTTCCAGAAACATCCAACCTAAGGCAGACACCCAGAATGGAAAGTTTCAGTGCAAATGATTAAAGTTTGGCCAAGTTAAAAGCACTGAAAACAAGATTTTATAATAGGAAATGTTAGACAACATTAATAATGGGCAGCACTACTAGCCCCACCTGTAAAACACCATCACTTTGCTAAATGTTTTCTGTTTCTTTATATAAACATAAATGAATGAGGATTAAACAACTGTTTTATTGAACTTGAATTCTTCAACTAGAGTTATCTATATTCATTTCTCTTACTTCTACAGTGTTGTTACTTGTGGGCTGCCGTTTCGGACTGAGAAATAGCTATGTATGCTTTATCAGTTTAAACAGCTCCTAAGATAATACTATTTATTTGCTGCAACCTAAAATTAATGGAAATAAATATGTCACAAATTCAGTGTTGCACATTATTTGTTGTAAAATAAAATTCTTCTTTGATATCTTCTGTTTAAAAATGTAATGTCGCTCTAGTTGAACAATTCAGGATCCCTACATCATAGTTGTTAGCCTTTGCTAATTCATTTAATATGAAGAAAGAAAAAAAAACTCAAGGAATTTAGTTAAAGGACAGTGCAGAAAACTGGACAATTTGTTTTTGGAGCAGATTAGCTGTAGTCAATTAAGCGGTAAGTTAGGGAAGAGCTCAAGAGAGGAAAAATTTTGAGCAAGACTTTGGGGGCAGATGCCATGCCTTGTGGGAGTATTTAACATTAAGCTGAATTCCCGATCCTACAGCTGTCTCAAGTTAATAATGTCAATCAGATAGCATCACCCTTACTGGGTATTTGGAATAGCTAATGGCAGCTGTTTATTAAACAAAATGCTGTGCCTTTCTGGTCAACGGGAGTAAGAAAACAGCAGGGGCAAGGAGAGAGAACTTGGTGGGGGTTTAGTAGTCATTATTGCTGGGTAGTGGAAGATGACCATTCATTTTCTTGCCAAACATGTGAGGGTTGACATTTGAAGTATCACAGTCTTCTTATGGGCTATAGTATTGGGGAAGCTGAGAGCAAGAGTTCGGGGATTTGTGGTTTGGGGAGTGAAATCTGGAGCTGGTGTAAAATCAAATGTATGGACGTGAGACTAGATGGTTTCAGTGGTCTTTTCTGGCTGTCTTTTTTATGGTTTTGTGACATTTCCTTCTGTCAATAACCTCTGGGGCGTACTAGATTATTTATCCCCTGGGAATATTTACAAATCTCATATTATAATAGAAAAGATGCCTTATTTAAATCCCTTTCTTGGGTTAGGCAATGGGAGAGAAACGAGTGGATGACATCACATTAGATCCAGTCTTACTCTCACAGTGAAGTCCATAAGAATTCGGTGGCAGGAAAATAAAGGAACACACTGTTTGATGATTAATATACACTCTCCACTGCTGATTTGTTTGTTTATTTCCAGTCTTAATTATGGCTGTTTGAATACTTCTACTATTGCAGGGAAAAAACCTAGCCAAACTGTTACATATTTGTAAGAGAGGTTTCAGAGTAGCAGCCGTGTTAGTCTGTATTCGCAAAAAGAAAAGGAGTACTTGTGGCACCTTAGAGACTAACAAATTTATTTGAGCCTAAGCTTTCGTGAGCGATGAAGTGAGCTGTAGCTCACGAAAGCTTATGCTCAAATAAATTTGTTATTCTCTAAGGTGCCACACGTACTCCTTTTATATTTGTAAGAGAGAGGTTCATTTGTTCTAAACCTGGGCAAAGAGTATCTAAACCAGCTAGATATTACATGTTGTTGTTGGTGTTTTTCAATTTAAAAATACTTCAACTACATTTTTGACACTGAATTGTGTGTCTGAGCTGAACTTTTCTACACTCTCTGCTTCGTTCCAATGTGATTTGAAATATTCAAGCTTGAGAATTGGGCTTTGTAAATATATGCATCAGTGGTCTAGGGATCAAATTTGAAAAACTTTAACCAGGGAAAAGTAAAGATATAATCTATAAAACATAGAAGGCCATGCTTCATGGATCTTATTTTGGGTCTTGGGAGACGTGAGACCTGCAGAATTTGAGGGAGTCCTGGTTAAAAAGCCCGTGTTTTTTCTTTAAGACCCTGTTTATGCCCTTAGGCCCCAATTCCCTAAAATACATAAGCACGTGCTTGCGTGTTTTGCAGAACAGGAGCCTTAGTCCCTTACTTTCCCTTCTATTCTCTGAGAGGCTGTTTCCAAATCAGGTGACAACTCTGTCAGGCTTTCTCAGGAGTGGTTCAAGTTGGCATCCGATGAAGTGAGCTGTAGCTCACGAAAGCTTATGCTCTAATAAATTTGTTAGTCTCTAAGGTGCCACAAGTACTCCTTTTCTTTTTGCGAATACAGACTAACACGGCTGCTACTCTGAAACCAATCTTTTCTGTGGGGTGCAATTTGAAGCCACATCACTTTATGGAATTAAAAGGCCTTTCCACCTTCTCTGTTGGGATTCAGGAGTTCTCCTTTTGTTTTATCTTTCAGGGCTGCTTTATAATCGATTTCTGCCTTTGAATAATTAATCTTCTTCTTTACATATCACTTGTGCTGTAAGTAGCTCATTCCAACTCTTTCTTCAACCCAGCCTTTCCAGGGACTAAGCTAAGGCCTTATCTACAATAGGAAATAAAGTCATCACTGAGAGCTGTTGTCAGGAGCACTTGGTAATTAATCTAGTTTAATTATGAGTGTAGGTGAAAACAAACCATTTGAGCTAACTCTGAGAGTGGTAGAGACTTGCATTTCCAAGGACTTGCATGAAAATGCTGAACAGTCAGTAATCTGTAAAACTTGCCATCTTCACACTTTCTATATTTTTTTTCTGTTAACTACAGTTTGACAGGGAATTAGTTTTCCACAAAGAGTTTTAATATATCTTAACTAGCAGTATTCCCTGCAACCCTCGCCCCCACCCCCCAAAACCTTCTGAGTGAATTTTGCTCTTATGTTCCATGGAAGGCTTATTGCTGCTGTATTTCCCCTTCCAGCCGCCCCCACCAAGAAACCCAATAAACATGCAGAATCACAGGCTCTCACCAGCACAAAACATTGGTGTGCCAGCACTGGCTCTGACGTGTAGCATCATTGTTCTTGGTTGTTAGAAGCTCTTCCAAGTAGACATTTTCTAGGCAAGTACATTATAGATGTAGGTTTCTGATCTTGACCTTGGTAAATCAATGCATTTTACTCTGGATTTACACTGGGGTAACTGAGATTAGGGTCTGCTCTGGAACCTGCTGACTGGGAGTTTGTCAGTGGCCTAGGATAAACTGCCAAAAAACTTTGTTTTATGTTATCACTGGCAATCAGTGAGGTTTCTGTTTACACTGGTGTGTGTAAGGAGCTTGTGCATGTTATGCAATCAGGCAGGGAAAGCAGTACATTTCTGGAAGATTAAATCATGAGTTGGGTGCTTTGTGAGGCCTAATGCCAAAGACCAAGTGGTTTCAGCCACTCTGGAGAGAAGTGTGTTAATTCCCAGAATTGCCCTGGCTACAGTATTGCTATTATCAAAAGCAAACTGAGAAGTAGAAAGAAAAAGTCAGCATCTAACCAAGCCTATTCTGGAGCTAATAACCACAGCAGTTCTGATTTACTTTCCCACTTTTCCTACTAGAGAGCGAGGTCGAATATCCCACTGTGACTTTAATTATAGAGCCTTCATGTTGTGTGGCTAGAGCTAGACAGGGATGCAGTGTCATCAGTTCAGCCTTTCAAATCTCTTGCAGCCAGGAATTTAAAAAGTTCATCACAAAGCAGCTGGAAGGATTTTCTTTGACCACATCCATAACTTGCTGGTCCTGGGTTGCATAAGCAGCAGCCAAAGGCTCAGCTCTGGACTTCATTGGAAACATACCAGGAAAAAACAGCTGCTCATAGCAGAAATGGGTGACCAAAAAATACTTCTTGTTCTTTTTTTAATGTTTCAGATAAACATGAGTTGCAAAGAGTAATGCCTGGTCAGTCTCAGTGCTGCCTTGGTGTACAGTTACTTTCCTGCTCTTTTTTGCATAGGCTGTTCTGCTTGGAGAAATAGCATTTGTCACTGTCAGAAAACATGGCTGCTCCCCATTTGTCATGCCGATCTCCTACTGCCTGACCTCAGCTGCTCCCTTCATTTTTCTTACTTGGATAGCTTTAACACACAGCATTTCACTACCTGCTTTCTTATTCCGGATGAAAAGAAATAGGGGGAAAGAAACACTTACTGGTAGGGTTTAACACACTGAAGGATTGAAAGCTTTCTTTAATTACCTTTTGTTGTGTTATCCTGTCTCATTCTTTCCTACTCGGCGTTGTGCTTTTTTGTTGTTGTTGTTTTTGGACTGGGTTGGGGGACAGTTCCTCCTCTCCCTCCCATGCCTCTGCACACAGTCAGCCACTTGTTACTACATGATGGGTCTGGTGTGTACTTACTGCTACTCTTTTTATTTTAAAAAAATCATTGTGTTGCCCTTTTACATATCATTAATACTTTCCACTTCCATGGTGCCATCTGGGGATGTCAGAGCACTTCACAAGACCCTGGTGAAATAGATGAAATTAACCCCATCTTATAGGTGGGGTAAATGAAGTGCAGAGAGATCAAGTGACAGATCTGGCACTTGATCCCAGGCCTCATGACTCCCAGTTCTCTGTGCTAACCATTGTATCATACTTTAATTGGTTCAAAAGCTGAGTATTTACAATAAAATCATTTAGCTCAATATGTTTTAACTGAATTAGTTTTAGAAGACGCGCCCCTTCCCTGACCTATCTAGATATGTAATGGGTGAATTCTAGTCCAGGATGCTGTCACAAGGTGAACATGTGTCAACCCCTCGTTCAGTTTCCCTAATTTTGTCATTACCTGTCTTATAAATGGCTTTTTGCTTTCTGGGCACAGTTACAAAATATGTGCGGTTAGGCAGAAATACAAGCTGTTTACCAGACAGGCTGAGGTAGTTTCAGTATCCCAAATGCACGGATCCCTTCTGCCTATCCCATCATACAGCATACTATCAGGGAGCTTCCATGGAAAAGGTGTGCTTTATCTATATATATCAACACACTGGACTGCTAATAAAACAATAAAAAGACTGAAGTAAGGAAATCAACATAAACTGTACTTACTGATTTGCCCACCTTATATAAATGTAACTTTAACCCGCTTGTGGCCAAGATGGAGTCTGCTCTGCAGACAGCTCTGGCCAAGAGAAGGCACGCTCATGAATGCAGCAGGGAAAGTCCCTTCCACCCCTGGGGCACCTGTTCCAAATCCCGCAGAATGAACACACACACACCCGAAGAATACAATGAATATAGGAAAGGGAGATATTTATTTACAGAGGGATGAAAGGAGAAAAACAACGGGGGGAAATATAGGGGGAGCAGTAAAGCAGGGTTGCATTCAACACAAGACCCCACAGGCCCAGTGGTAGCACAGTCTGAAAGGGCAGACATCGAGCAATGTGTCTGCATACACAGTCCATGAGTCCTGGGCAAAGTTCCAGTCCAGTTCTGAGTCTTGGGTGCTCCTGGTCATCTTCGGCGCCAGTGAACTTTCTCCGACAAACCCCTCTTCTGCCACTCTCTGCAAAGCCACCCATAGTGACAACCTCCCTACTTGACTAGCTAACAGCCTCTTTCCTTATCCCAGTGCAAAGTTACAAGCCCCAGTGCTCATGGCCCCATGCAGCTCTGGCCAGCAGTGATACTAGGTCCAGCTCTGGTTTGTCCTTCTCAGGTGATTCCTCCCTGGCACAGTGCTCCTCCTGACTCCAGTCCTGGGGTGTCCCCGATCAGCTGCTCTGTCCCTCCTAGGCTTCAGGCAGGTTCTCGGCTGCTTCACTTTCTGAGGGCCGGGTTGTTCCAGCCCTTCTGTCTGGCGCTATAGACACGCGCACCCTGGCCTCTCTCCTCTCTCTCTGCTCCCTTCCCCCCAACAGCAGTTCCTCCTTCTGGAGCAATCAGTGCTCCCCACACAGGAAAAAGATTTAAAGGGGTCATGGTCTCTAAACCCCAAGGGGGTTACATAAAGAAAAAAGTTGAACAGTTCGGTTGCCTGTCATTAGGGAGGCAGGCTACTCAGCAAAACTTAACGTCTTTTGAAACAGAAGACAAACTCATACCATGTTTACGGCACAAAGTTGCAAGAAAAATAGGCTTTGTCTTCTCTAAGATCAGCATATCTTTAAAATTATTTATTAATCTCTAATAATATGCTGGACATTGTACAATATAGAGGAAGTAACAGAGACTGCCCAAAGTGACTTTGTTTTAAAGGACTTCTCATCTCATGCCTCTTTATAGCAAGTGGCTTGCAGATATAAGTATTCCTTAAGTATTTACATAGGATTTATTTTGCAAATAATATGATGTCTGGCCAGAAAAACAGACCACCTTCTTCTCTCCTGTCACTGAAGTTCCATTTAACAGCCAGTATTGCTCTTATCTTATTCAGCGCAAAGGGACTAAGATAGGACTAAAAAAGTGCTCATAGTTTGGTTTCTACCTTTCTGACCACTAGAGGTTGCTCCTCTAAACTCTATATGGCAAGTTTTAAATTTGCATATGTACAGTGGTAGGCCTTAAAATCATATCCATTTTGTTAGATAACTAATTAACTGTACCTCAAGATTTTGCACTATTCTAGTTATTCCTTGTAGTAAATTTAGGAAATTCAGCAAAGACTGAGATTGCTTTATTTAAGGAAACTGACAGTATTTTTAAGGTGACCATTGTTTTCAGTATATGATATCCTTTATAAATGAATACACAGAGTTTTGGGTGCACAGTATTGTGTTTTGCTTTCTTATGCACTGTTTAGATGATGAACAAAAACTAGGGGCTCAATTCTGCAATTCGTAGGCACACCAAATAACATACGAGTAATCCCACTGATTGATTTAAGTGACAAGACTCATGTGGGCAAGTACTACTCAACATGAGTAAAGATTGAAGTGTAGAGCCCTAAGTAGTTTGGACATTGAATGCTATGAGACATCGAATACTATGAGATAATGTCTTACGCCTTTCAAAAGGCACAGCCTCTATCATTAACATATGTTACATTTTAATAAACAAACCCTGCGTTAAAAAAATTTTGTTTGCAAAGTCAAGTATTCAAACATTAGGAAATGCCAGGATTAAGGCTGCCTGCCAGTGCAACTTTAATTCACCTCCCTTGTGCATATGCATTATGAAGTATATTTTAATTATATGATCACAGTATTTTTTTTACCTGTCCCTCTGTGTTCTTTCCCCCCTCACCCTGGCTCCTGTCCGTCTCCTGCTATCCAACCTTCCTATCCCTCTGTTCTTATTCCCCCTCTGCTCCTATCTGTCTGTGGGGATGGTGCATACACATTCTGGTCCACACTAGGAGCTGGGAGAGGCTGGAGTATGCTCATGGCAGAGAGAAGCTTTGGAGAATTTAGCTGCCAAACTCTAACAAGTCTCTACAGTCCCTGCAGCCCGCCACTTCCTGCAGCTCCCATTGGCTGGGAACAGAGAACCACTGGGACCTGCGGGGAGCCACGCCTGCGGACGGTGAACATCAGCAAAATGTCTCGCGGCCTGCAATCAGATTACCCTCATGGGCCGCTGAACAGTTTTAGCTGAAACAGTCCTCAAAATTTAGGCTATGGAAGACCCCTGAACAGAGTCTTACGATAGAAGGTGCCGGGTGACCTTTACTTTTGGCGGCGCTCCCAGTTCCACCCATAACTTTATACATTTTCTCCTGGTTTTCTTTTGCTTTCAGCAGCTAGTTCACATCGCTGCATAAAGTGATGAAACATGCTAATTTTGTGCTGTTCATTTGGTGTTGTGGGAGGGTGAAGAGCTTTTTGTTTTCACAAATTAAGCATTTCCCACTTAGCATTCCTTTCCCACACATTCTAAAAGACCCCTCCAGCCGGTAGCTTCCCCCAGAGCCCAGCTTATTCGAAGAATATTAAGGAGAATTGGTGGTGATGCTGCCTTAGGTCAAGCTGGTGACTGCTTCCCTTCTCCTGTGCCTGCCTCTGAGTCACTCTCTACTCTGTACTCAGACCCAGTGGCAACAGAAATAAACTTCTGCAGCAGGTAGAAGGGACTTAGGGTGCATTTGTAAAGCCCTTGCAAGTTGCAGCCAAATCATGCATGTGTTGCACTATGATTACATCAGACTATTCGACTGCTGAATAAGGTTGGCAAAGGGCACACGTTTATTCAATACAAACTGGTGTTCTCTCTTGGGTGTAGAGAAGGTATTGAGGAGGGTGCAGTCCATTGCTTTACCCCATTTACTGTAGTAACATATTTTCGGAGGTAGTTTACTCAATGGCCAAGGTTTTCAAAAGTAGCCAGTGTTTTTGGGTGCCACATTTTTTGGGTGTCCAATCTGAGTCACTTTAAAGAGGTCTAATTTTCTGAAATTGTTAAGCCACCTGCCTTCAGACTATTTGGGCTTTTTATTACATCTCCAATTGGGCAACTAGAATCAATGGTGACAAAATCAAAAACAAGTGAGAAAATGAAAGTTGGGAAGGTGGGGAAGAAAAGAAAATATAGATAAGATGATACCAAGGATGATGTCACTAATTAAGATTCATTTCAGGGCAACTGAACTGTGCCCTGACCAGATGCATGAAGGTGCATGATCTATACCTGATTTGATAACCTCAGTGCTGGATTCTGTAATCTCACATTCTAGATCCATATTGCAACTAGACCTTAAAGGGCTTTTTGTTTCCTAATTAAAAATGTCTGTCCATTTTATAATCTACAAAACAAAGATGAGTATTTTATCATCACTGAGCTATTTTTTTCCAGATGGAAAATACGGTGTGCAATGCCATCCCATTGTGTGTCACATTCCCTTCATCACGGTGTTATGGGAAGTTGAATGCTACTGATTTTACTGCTGATATTATTCCATTACAGGAAGTAATAATGTAGAGAATATTTTGGGATTGTTTTCCATTCATGTCTTAGAATTTCAGCTTCTAATATAAGTAATTGATATTGCTGAATTTGTATTGCACACATTACTAGCAAATTTGCAGAATCCCATTTTAAAAGCAAGTATTAAGCTTATTCTTTGGTAGCTAGAGGGCAGTAACTCCATAATAGATTCATGTTCTGCATGGACATCGTTGAACAATTCACTTACCATTTGTTATACAGAATCATTTCAAGCATAGTTGGAATAAGAACCACTGTTGTTTGCTGTAAATTGCCACTTCTCAGTTAAACACTAACAGGGATCATGTTGCCAGTTGTCTCATCAAAATGATATGTTTTTAAAAATAAAGGTGAACGATAGCAAAATTCTCCTGTTTGCCAAGTATGGCTTGTTAGAAAGTAAAGTAGCCTGGTACAATTTATTTTAATCCTATCAATGAATTTTTTTCTTGTGGAAAAACTGAATGTGAAACACTTCTGCATCTCTCTCATGTAGGTGCAAGTTTCTTCTACAGCAAATTGACTTTTCTCTAGTGGCTGCATAGCATTAAGGGAACTGTAATATTATTTTGGTTAGTCAGGGGGATCCTAGTACAGAATTGAAGTTGAAGAATCAGCTGAGCACAGAGATACTTAAATGTGTGTTTTCCCATGAAAGCAAAACCTGTACACTTTTTTTTTAAAAGGTTTCTCAACAATGAATCCAAGATGGCAGATGCAATTTAGTATATGTGATTTGTTAGATCCTGAAATTTAGGATCCTATATGTTGACCATGTTTTTATAGTGAGCATATTTAAATAAGGGGAGAGCTTTTGGATCAGTGGGAGCTGCAATCATGGTTATTAGTAAATGGTCTCCAGAATCTGCTTGTTGTGATGCCTTTTAAAAGAATTGTGTTGTGGGTTTTGGATTTAGCTTTGCATTGATGTTGGGTTTCTGTTTTATTTTTTAATTGTTTTGATTTCATTTTGTCTGTCTGATTTGACAACATAATGTAGACATACAGAACACCAAGTATTGTGAGATTTGTGATAAAAATCATTAGTGGACTAGTAAATCCATACAAACAATGTGCCTTCCTTTGAACACAGACCTAACCAGCGGTAAAGGAACACATGGGAACTGGTGCTGTTTGGTAGTTGGAAGAAAGTCTCTTAGAAAAAAAATTCACAAACAGGAAATATGACACAATCTTCTTGTAGATGATACCTGTCTTCTGAATGACTCTCCAACAATAAAGCTTTGTGGTGGTGTTTTTGAGCCAATAATTATTTAATGAGAGCATTATGGCTCCGATAATATTATCACTGTGACCAGTAATCATGGTCAGCAAATCCATATGTTAAAACCATTGTTCTTGTTTACCACACAGCTGCATCTGATGAAAGTGAGCTGTAGCTCATGAAAGCTTATGCTCAAATAAATTTGTTAATCTCTAAGGTGCCACAAGTATTCCTTTTCTTTTTGTGAATACAGACTAACATGGCTGCTACTCTGAAACACAGCTGTGTGCAATTTACCAGATTTGTTTGTCAGATGGAAATGAACAACTAAAAATTTGTAATGTAAATTGTTAATATGAATCAACCAGTCTTTCATCAAATGTTGATGAATCCTTGCTAGACGAGCCTTCTATAGAGGGATGGACTATTTCATTTTAGCGTCAGTTTAATGTCCCTTCGGTTGAGAAGAAACACTGTAAAAAAGAGAATTGACAGTGTGAAACTTGAATGTGCTGCCAATCTTCTGTGACCTTCTTATTGTTATTTGAAAGATGAAGTTTAAAATAATCAGAATGAAGTATTTGTGGTTGTGTCTTTATGAGAATGAACTGGATCTGATTAAGCCAATCTTTTAGCTCTTTGAATTCTTTTAAATCCTTTATTTGATCATTTTAGGGCTGTTTATGAATATTAGGGGGAAAAAAGTATGTAAAATTAAGTCAAAATTATAGTGTGTTTTTTAATGGAAGGGAAAAACAGTCTCTTGATCGGGGTTAAAAATACCATTATTTTTGTTAAATCTTTCATTTCTTTTCCCATCATGGATTATGAGAAAAACATTAAGAACTTTTAAAATCCTCTTTGATGTAAACAAATATTTGGTAACAAAAATAAATAAATACATATAAAATTAGGGCTATTAGGATATTTCTTTTGCTACATATGAGCCACGTACCTTTTTATGCCATTTCAAATGCATCTCTTTTTTGTTTGTTTACCACACAGTTCTTATCTACATTGCAGTTACAATCTCACTGGGGAAGACAGGGTTTTATTACCTTGGTCATAGCATAGTTTAGTGTTGTACAGATGAGAGACCGAAGGCTACTTAATTTTCCAATGCATCAATAATAGAAATGTTAGTTGCTATGCTGCAGCAGAGGACCTCCTTAAGCACCTAATAACATGCTAATGTCTAGAATTAGGCCTGTATCTTGGAAATCTTTCCAGATATGATATACTGTATCCTCCAGAAATGGCAGAAGGAACAGATAAGAGGATAAAACTGGTCCCCAAAAGCCAGTTGCACCTAATGTCATCTCTCTTGTTTTCATTGGAGTGTCAACCTTGTTTGTCTTGCAAAACTTACTTTTCATTACCGTTTCCACACTAAACTCTAATGCAGCTTAATAGTTACTAAATATTTGATTCCTGTAATGAATGTACATTTAACTTGCATTGAAATATTGCAACAATCCAAATCTTCTCTGGGCCTATGTAATTCCCTCTGTGCGTGTGTGTGTGCATTTGTGGTTTAATGCACACACCTGAAAATTAGAGGAATGTGAAGAACTCAACCATGTATAGTTTGGACAATGTTTACTTTTGAAGAGTTCCAATCAGGATGAGATAGTGCCCCCCACCCGAATCTGTTCCACAAACTTTCCACACTTTATGGCTTGTACAATAGTTAATAAAATGGGAAGAGTGAGAGGTGCATTAAGTGCTGAAACAGCCTTTCCTGAAGAGAAGAATGATATCAGGGCCAATTTCTGAATGCTGTAGTTTTAAAATGTGCTTAGTTAAATATCTTCCAGGTCAGATGATGAAATGTACTCCTCTTAAAGGTGTTTCGCCCACTATCTGTTAGCATCCTACATTTAAGAACAAATCTTGCCTTCTTCGTGTCTGGAGAGGGCTGCATGTATAGGAGAAATGGTGTGGTTCCCATTTCCTGAAATGGGAAGTCCACATACAGAGGGCACACTCACCTGTTGAGTGTCCTCTTGCATCCGTGTGTAATGTTGCTGGTATCCATGACTCCAGGACTTCCTGCAGGCCTCTCACCAGGTCTCCTGGGGCTCAGCCCTTCAGCCAAGTCACGGAAAGTTCAGTCTCTTTTTGGGGTAAGCAGAAGGTCCAGATGAAAATTGAAACACATTTGAATAATTCTTCTGCCTCCCTGATGCTACTGAAGTCTTCTCCTTCCAATTACAAACACTGTTTCAAGCCACCCTCCAGAAGAGCTTGCTCTGCTCCCTGTGGGTCTCTTCCACCTGTTGTAGACCCTAACTCTGCCCCCTGTGGGTTTCTCTCCAAGGAGAGTCATGCCTCCTCTGCAGTCTCTCCCTGGGTCTTGTCTCCTTTCCATTGCCTATCACAAGGGTCAGTTCTGTCCCTGTGGCTTTTCTCAGTGTGTCTACCCCAGACTACTCCCAGAATGAGGGACAGCTCCCTAACTCCTTTCTCCCAGGTCGTCTCCCCTCAGCTGAGCTCCACTCTGTTTAAGTAGTCCCCTGAAGGTGAGGTCAGTCACTCTAGCTCCATTACAATGAGCTGGGATAAATTATTGCCTCCACAAATCTAAATCAAGGGGCAGGACTGATGGGTATCTGCTAGGCCATGGACTAGGCTGAGCCTATCTTGTCTTAAAGGGCTAGCTAGCCTGTGACTCCATGCAAAAGTTTTATTGCAGAGCCAAGCTCTGCGTGGGGGGCTTTCTGCATTCTTGTATAGTGGGCCAGGAGAGAACTGGAGGTAAGGCTAATTGAATCCAGTAATAAATGGATCCACCAGCCTTTACCCCCTAACTATGTATGTGCACTGCGGGATGGGCAAAGGCTATTGCCACCTCAGGACTATAGTAGTGGCTGCTCCAAGACTTTGTGAGTAGGGACTGTTCTTTCCTCCAACCCCCATGCAACCCCTTATTGTGCTAAGCTTGGCTGCTTGTACTTAGGTAGGAGACAAGGATTTGATTGTAGAACTATTAACTTCATATAGTGACTTAAGACCACAGATAGGATATCAGAGTTGTTTACAGTTGCTTTGTTGTAGAATAGTTTTCTGTCCGTCTTTCTTGGTTATTGGAAGCTTGACCTGGTCACAGATAATAAAACAAATGGCACTGTGTAAATCGCAGTTCTGTGGTGCCAGTACACTTTGTTAACCTTGGGTTCTGGGATCTATATGTCTAGCCATGGATAATATTTTAACTTCTTGCCTAGTGCTGAGTTTTGACAGCTACTGTGTGTGTCTCCGAGGCACCTGGTAAATTCACATTGCCGATTCATTTTGAAATGGAGTATTTGCACGCAAATGCTGACACATCTCTGAACTTTCATTGGAACCAAATACAATGTGACCCATTCCTTTTGCACACAGCTGCAATGTCATCTTACTGAGAAAGAAAAGCCAAAGAAAAATCTATCATTTATTTTGAAGAGGTCTCTGAAGGGAGCTGGGAATAAGATTTCTGCCAATTTTTTAATTAACTGGTTTTTGGATGTGTTTCTCAAATCTCATTGTTCTCTACTAGTTTAGAACATCTGTATCAAGCATCCCCACCTTTCTACCCGCTCTCGTTACAATCATCAGAGTCCATTCAGTTCTATGAAAAGAATAACTCTCTACATTAATGGCTACTGTCTTTTTTTATGTTCCGTTTCTACAGTGCCTAGTACAGTAGGGCCCTAGTCCATCACTTGGGCTCCTTGGTGCTACCACAATACAAATGGAGGGGGAGAGAGAGAGGATTAATCAATTCAAAATTGTACCCAGAATCGTCTGAGTCATGAAGTGCAGCAATATCCTGTATATTTCCCTTGTGAGTTCATGATAGAATCATACCCACAGGCGAATTCTAATTATTATTATTTTATGTTCATTTTGTTGCAGTAATTTCTCATACATTCATTTAATGATTTTCTTCCTTCTCTTTAAAGGAAATCACCAGTGTTATCATAAAAGGTATTCTAATCATTGCATTTTAATTACAAAGATGAACACTGAGGTCCCTTCCGGATTTCAGCTGAATCAGACCATTCATCTGCCCATCTCCTAATCAAAGCCTCACAATAATAGAGAGGACAGGAGGCTCCGCTCCCTAGAGCAGGGGTGGGCAAACTTTTTGGGCCAAGGGCCACATCTGGGTGGGGAAATTTATATGCAGGGCCGGGTCAGAGGGTTGGGGTATGGGAGGGTCTGCGGGGTGTGATGTGCAGGAACGGGCTCAGGGCAAATGATTGGGGCAGAGGAGGGGTGCGGCGTGTATGAGGGGGCTCAGGGAAGGGGGTTGGAATGCAGAAGGGGGCTCAGGGCAGGGTTACAGGAGGGGTGAGCTCAAGGCAGGGAGTTGGGGTGCAGGAGGGGTGCAGGGTGCAACAGAGGGCTCAGGGCAGGGGGTTGGGGAGCGGGGTGCAGGAGGGGTTTGGGCTCCGGCCTGGCACCGCTTACCTAAATTGGCTCCGGGGTGGCAGTGGCGCGCGCCAGGGCAGGCTCCGGGGTTTCCCCACGCCGTGTCGCTCCGGGAAGCAGCCAGCACCACAACCCTGCGCGGCCCCTGGGGGTGACGGATGGGGGCAGAGGGCTCCGCGCGCTGCCCTTGCCACACCTCCAGGTACCACCCCATTGGCTGCGGTTCCCTGTTCCTGGACAATGGGAGCTTCAGGGGGCGGTGCCTGGAGGCAAGGGCAATGCACAAAGCCCTCTGCGCCCTCCCCCCCCACCCCGTCGGGCCGCAGTAACGTGGTGCTGACACTTCTGAGAGCAGCGCGGGGCCTACAGCACCATGGGGGGCAATCCCGCAGGCCGGATCCAAAGCCCTGAGGGGCCGGATCCAGCCCGTGGGCCGTAGTTTGCCCACTCCTGCCCTAGAGTATGCAGGACTCTAGCCTTTTATCTGTATAGGACAAAGCCTTTTTGGACTTCTCCAAAATTATTCGTCACCATCACTGAAAGAATGAAAGGGGAAGCAATCTCTTCCCAAAGACTATTTACTTGGCTTTCCACCTGCATATGCTGTTATGAATTTATGGGACCACCTTCTCCACAGTCCGTCAGCTAGAGATCAGGTTGCTTAGGTAGCTTCCCTGCAAGGAATTCCAGCTATGGGATGGGGTTCCATTCAGACATTAACTAGGCATTGTCCCTCATTCAAGCTTCTGCCAAGGATGCGTTCTTTGGTTCAGCCATCCTACAATATGTAGTTCAGAGCACTTCCTTGCACCCTTCTCCTCAATGAGCATTGCTTGGGAATCCGCCACAATGAGTACCTTTAGGGACCAGCACTCGAAGAGGAAAGGAAGGTTACTTACTTTATAGTAACCCAAGTTCTTGGAGATGTATGGTCCCTATGGCTATTCACCATCCACCCCCTTCCTTTTGCTCAGATCCTCTCTTGATTTGTGGAAGAGCAGGAAATGGAGAGACCCTCCCTTCCATCCCACCTTTTAGACCCTTGATTCGAAGCACAAGGAAGTGAAGGGAGCCGGCACAGACCGATGTATGCTGCTATTGAAGAGTTTCTGGTGTCAGGCGCATGGAATGTGTGCTCATCATACAGTAAATACCATTAGGGACCATGCATCTCCAAGAACTCGTTACCATAAGTTAAGTATCCTTCCTTTTTTTGGTTGTGCCCAAGTTTAGTTCTTGTTCATTATGATCACTTAAATATTGCAAATATAGTTTAAAACAAAATAATTTTGCCTCATTTCTTTCCTTTCTGTTTCCTCTGCTACTGCTGATGGTGGATACTCTCACCTACAGTGAGTGCAACTATTTACTATTGCACGTTTTTGATAGCATCAGCTGTAATAAGTGAAACAGAATGCCAGATTGGGACCAAAGCAAAGCATCTTTCAATGTGCCTTTAAGATAGGGAGGCCAAATACGTTTTATTATTCAAAATATTTGTATATGTTTTAGTTTTCCATCCTTGGTTCAGCTCAGATTATGCATAGTAGCTGATGTGATTTTGGTGGTCATTTGAGTTATGCTTATGAGTTGAAGCTCTGTAGCATAAATTTTCTAGGATGGGAGCGTGAGGAATGATTTATCATTTGGATTGTTTTGTTTATATTTTTAAAGTGCACTAATCAATAATAATCAATCAAGATCAATAAAGATCAATAATCTCTTACGGCACATTTAAAACTCAGCATAATGCAACACAACATTTTACAAATTGCTTTTGATGTCCACGAAAAACTCTTGCCCAGCCCATCCATTCCAAACCTCTACTTGACCCCTTTCCCTTCTCTTGGAAAAGCTTGCAAAAACAGATAGGCCATGCATTATACACAATAGTGCTAGGGGCCAAAGTAAATTCCAGAGCTGAGGACTCCTGCCAAACTGCCATTTATATCGGTATAGTTGAAGCAGTACAACCTCCTAGAGTGGACACAGCTATATTGGTCAAAAGGGGCTTATATCAGTAAACCTATTCCCATATAGGAAGGGGAATAAACTATACTGGTATAAAGTGCCTTTATACTGGAATAAATGCATCCACATGAGGGAGTTGTATTAGTGTCACCACATGCCTAACCAAAGTAGTTACATGTACACAAAAACTGTGAGTAGGCCAGATCTTAGCTACTCTGCTGAGTTTGGTGGAGTCTGAGATGTTTAGTGATGCTTCTTGAAGCCAAAGAGAGGAAAAGTAATTGTAATGGAGATGAACCCTTGATTTGTTTGAAACATCATGAAACTACATGAGCTGTATCTACTTCTTAAATGTTAATCTCACTTGTATTGAAACGTCTTCTGTTTTAAATATCAAAAAGCCACCTGTTCAGATGGAGTGCTTAATGCCTGTCGGATTTTAAAAGTCGGTCAACTGCTTTCTAAAAGAAAGCCAAAGGGGTGATTAGGAGTTATATCATATATCATGAGAAGACATGGCAGCGCAATGACACAAAGTCCATTTTCTGTTCCTTTTCTTTTAAAAAGTTCTGTTATAGCCAGTAGACTTAGAAATCAAAACCCAGTGTAATGAGGTCCCTGGGGTGCAATCTGGGGTGTGGCCTGCTGAGCCTTCCTTACCCACCAACCTGTGCTGCTTATCACACTGTGGTGCTGATGTCAAGCCACAAGCCTCTGACAGGCACTGCGTGCAGACAGCCATCCATAGGTAGGGGGACACTCAACTGAGTTGCATGAATGATTTCCCAGCCACTCATGAACCATCGATAGGTAGGCTCCAGCCAATACCCCCTAGCTCCCAGTCTTGCATCCAAGAACTTTACCATCTTGCACTGGTCAGAAGCCTGTAAGTTTATTACCTAGTTTGCCACTTCATCAAAGGAAAGTGGATATGCACCAGCCTTTGTAACCTGAGCAGACTTCCCAAGCACTTTAGACAAACTCACTGGTAAGGATAAAATATTAAAATAAGTTTACTAACTACAAAAAGATAGATTTAAGGTGATTATAAGTGGTATGCATACTGGTCAGAAATTTGTTATCTTAAGAAAATTAAAAAGTAAACATGCATTCATAATCCTAAACTTTTAGACTAAGCAAGAGCTGAATCTAACAGCTTTTCTTACCCCGGCAGATGGTACAGGTAGCTTACAGTTCTTCAGTACACAGACCGGACCCTTTTCCACCCTGGGACCAAATTCCCTCAGTTCAAAGTCTTTTTCTTCCAGACATTCCTCCAGGTGTGGAGGTGGGGTGGCGGGAGGGGAAGGGATGTGGAAGAGGCCAAGTGATGATGTCACTGTCTCTCTTTTTATACCTTTTTTCAGCTCTTAGAAAGATCCTTGCTGTGACATGGGGGTGTCAGTTCGTCCCCATTGGTCAAGCAGTTTCCATTGTATAAGTGCCTTCTCCAAGAAGTCTCTGGGAAAATACATTGGGTGTTGATGAGCCTTTAACAACTCCTTTATTGTAATTGAAAAGCTGGTTATGGGTGTTCCCATCTCACAACATATTTCAGTAACGTATCTATATCTATCTATATCTCAATACCTCATAACTTCACATACAATGATAGTACATACAATCCAACAGGTGTGTATATCAATCCCCCCTCTGTTTTTTCCACCAAATGCATCCGATGAAGTGAGCTGTAGCTCACGAAAGCTTATGCTCTAATAAATTTGTTAGTCTCTAAGGAGCCACAAGTACTCCTTTTCTTTTTGCGAATACAGACTAACACGGCTGCTACTCTGAATCCAACAGGATATTTTTGTTCAGCAAATCAATACTTAAAAATGATACCTCACAAGGCATATTTTGTAATCATACTACGTCATAATCCTATGACAGTGTTGAATATGGTGATTCCAGGGTACTACTTTTAAGTCCTGAGTGTCACATCCAGAAAGCTAACTCAATGGAACAGTAAAACTATTGTATAAATTGTATGTACAGCTGAACTGGAGCCACATGGGAGGTTTAAAACATGTTGATAAAATGTAATTAGCTAAACTCAGAAACCCATGCAATACTGCACGTTGCATTGCACTGGTAAGCTTAATCTGATGCCTCTAGTGCTCTATGTAGGTGACGCAAGCTTAACCTTCACATTTTTGAAATGTTGATCATAAACTTGTCTCTTTTCTTAAAAAATAACATAAAGGGACAGATTCTCCATTGATGTCAGTGGAGCTATGCTGATTTCTATCAGCTGAGAATCTGACCCAATGATTTTGGAGGTCTATCGGGGTCAGATTTCAAACAATACTTTTGTTTTGTTTTGGGTGTGGAGGGGGGGTTGTTTTGTTTTGAGAGGGAGATGCTGGAGGGAGGTCATAATTTCTTTGCAGATTGACAGGTCTGTTGAGTTGATGAGTCCAAAATCTGTCAAGAAAGACAGTTAAGTGCATTAGATCTATTCAAGTAAGTTTTATTTTTAGACAATAGCATATGCATGTTATTAATAAGCCTTACAAATTGATCATAAAAATTTACCAGCCGAGGTACACCCTTTACCTGCATGATCATACTGAAAAAACGAACAATGTTTTACATGCTAGCAAACCACTGCCAGCCCTCCATCTCCCCTGAAAACCCGATGCAAGTGGCAAACAATTTTGCAAGTCTGTGTTAAAATTTTAGCTAATAGAAACATCGGGGAGTTCATTAGATTGTGTGTGCATCATATAATGACTCATGCTAAAAGTATTTTAATGATTATAAATATATACAATTTTAATTGGTAAATGATCCTCTTGAATTTTGAGTTTAGAGACATCTGACTCAAGATATGCTATATTTTTATTCAACAGTCCTCCAGATAAATGTTCCCTTTGTCTACAGTGTCACTGGGAGAATGCAAAAATCAGAGAAAGTTTGGTAATATCAAAATACACATTTTGAGAGATATCAAGGAGAACATTCTCTTTATTATTTCTCAGTTTCTTTTTTCTAGAATGTCAGTGGTTAAAAACCCTGATACCACTATCCCATCTCATTAAATTGTATTGTGAAACTTGTGCCTAACCTTTTTAAATATGGTACAGTTAAATTAAAAGTCTTGGTTGCTCCTCCTTAAGAACTTTAATCAAATACCTCCTCACAAATGTATTTTCTGTGTAGTACTTTCTGTGTACACACATTTGTTGGTTAAAATAATTACTCTGTTAAAGTGAAGATATGGAAATGCTTTGCTCGGAAGAGGTGGGAAGTAATTAGGAAAAGGCTCAGGTATGGGGTTTGGTATTCACTAATGTTTTTAGAATGAGTCAGTCACTCTGAAATGTTCCCTACTCAATTATGTCTATGTACCATATACCTAATTTGCAACATTCATGCCATCTCTGTTCAGAATTCTTCCTGAGCAAAGATCAACTACCGGCCATGTATATGCCAATCTAATTTTCACATTTGACCTAAGAAAGATTTTAACTTAGGTGCACCAGCAATTCAGAGCTAATTGATTATCCTGTTTTTCTTTCTATGCCTTGAGGATTGGTTTGGTTACAACAGAAAGAGGGAACATATAGTGGAAGCTATTCAGGGTTGGGGGAGATAACTAGTTCTGTCTCACAAAAATAACACCAACTGCTAGCCAGAAAATGGGTATTTTTCACCAACATTTTTGAGAAAATACTGTTCTTTTCTCTGTAGAAAACTTTCAGCCACCTCCAGGCATAACTAATAACATTCAACTTTAAAAGTTTAGTGGTTTCATTCAGGTAAGCACTCGCCAGATTGGACTCTTACATAAAAGCTATTCAAACTTTGTGAGAAAGTTTGTGGGAGGTATTGCCAATTTGGAGAAGGATCGGGATATTATACAGGAGGATCTGGATTACCTTGTAAACTGGAGTAATAGTAATAGGATGAAATTTAATAGTGAGAAGTGTAAGGTTATGCATTTAGGGATTAATAACAAGAATTTTAGTTATAAGTTGGGGACGCATCAATTAGAAGTAACGGAAGAGGAGAAGGACCTTGGAGTATTGGTTGATCATAGGATGACTATGAGCTGCCAATGTGATATGGCTGTGAAAAAAGCTAATGCGGTTTTGGGATGCATCAGGAGAGGCATTTCCAGTAGGGATAAGGAGGTTTTAGTACCGTTATACAAGGCACTGGTGAGACCTGACCTAGAATACTGTGTGCAGTTCTGGTTTCCCATGTTTAAAAAGGATGAATTCAAACTGGAGCAGGTACAGAGAAGGGCTACTAGGATGTTGCGAGGAATGGAAAACTTGTCTTATGAAAGGAGACTTAAGGAGCTTGGCTTGTTTAGCCTAACTAAAAGAAGGTTGAGGGGAGATATGATTGCTCTCTATAAATATATCAGAGGGATAAATACAGGAGAGGGAGAGGAATTATTTCAGCTCAGCACCAATGTGGACACAAGAACAAATGGGTCTAAACTGGCCACCAGGAAGTTTAGACTTGAAATCAGACGAAGGTTTTTAACCATCAGAGGAGTGAAGTTTTGGAATAGCCTTCCAAGGGAAGCAGTGGGGGCAAAAGATCTATCTGGTTTTAAGATTCTACTCGATAAGTTTATGGAGGAGATGGTATGATGGAATAATGGGATTTTGGTAAGTAATTGATCTTTAAATATTCAGGGTAAATAGGCCAAATCCCCTGAGATGGGATATTAGATGGATGGGATCTGAGTTACTATAGAAAATTCTTTCCTGGGTATCTGGCTGGTGAATCTTGCCCATATGCTCAGGGTTTAGCTGATTGCCATATTTGGGGTCGGGAAGGAATTTTCCTCCAGGGCAGATTGGAGAGGCCCTGGAGGTTTTTCGCCTTCCTCTGTAGCATGGGGCATGGTTGACTTGAGGGAGGCTTCTCTGCTCCTTGAAGTCTTTGAACCATGATTTAAGGACTTCAATAGCTCAGACATGGGTGAGGTTTTTCATAGGAGTGGGTGGGTGAGATTCTGTGGCCTGCACTGTGCAGGAGGTCGGACTAGATGATCAGAATGGTCCCTTCTGACCTTAGTATCTATGAATCTATGACTGACTATATAATGACTTTCCCAAGAGGCTCAGCTTCTTTCCTGGGCACAACCCTATTGCTGGTCTTTGAGGGGGAGACTCAAGGTCCTCCATCTCTCTCTGTGTTCCCACCAAATAACTTCTCTTTTTGATCTGGGGAAAACTCAAGTATGGTCTTCATGTGGAGAATAGTGATAATGGGGTCCAGCACCTCTCACAGCCAATTTGCAAGGCTCCATCCCCCTGCCCCGTATTCAAATTTAACATTGCTTATACACTACACTGTGAAGAAATGTAAGATAACATGGTTAGGAGTAAAATAAGGAAATAGTGGTTGCCATTCAAAAGTCAACAATTTCCAATAGACAGTACACCATTATTACACTGTACCATAGACACTATTATACCATTTATAGGATACTCCTGACACTGAAATAGATCCACCCCTTGGGTGGAAGGTGGCTGCTTTTGAAAAGCAACCAATAGCACAATACAACAGTTTAGGATGGAGAACAAATAATGTTTTATCCAACTAGAATTACAGTTGGATAAAACATTATTTGTTTTCCATCCTAAACTGTTGTATTGTGCTACTTGTTGCTTTTTAAAAGCAGCCACCTTCCACCCAAGGGGTGGATCTATTTCAGTGTCAGGAGTATCCTCAGACATGGCATAATAGTGTCTATGGTACAGTGTAATAATGGTGTACTGTCTATTGGAAATTGGTTGGTTGAATGTAATTACTCAAATTGGAGTTTAACCAGAATAACTCTAATCTTGTGAAACATGCTGTGGGGTTTTTAATGGCTACAAGAAGCCAGAAGAAGATCTTCCCCCAAGTGGCTTGCCTGAGGTCATTCAGGGAGCCTGAGATAGAGGAGGAAATAGACCCCACATCTCCTGAATCCAAGGCCAGTACCCCAGGGCCTCCTTCCTTGAATCCTAAGAGTTTGGTGACTACCACAGGAAAAAGTAGAAATTAGGCATTTCATATACACGAGCAGGCTTCATCTCTCCCATCATCTCCTCCGTCTTTTTAGAATAATAGGAATTAATGTGGAAATTTCCCATTAGTTCATCTAGGCTACGTTGTCCCCACCCAGTGCAGGATTGTTTGCTATGGTATATTCTTGAACGGTTTTAGTGAAAGGAATGCCATTGCTATTTTATGGTGTGAGAGGCCACCAAAATGTCAGCTGTTGACCTTTGCCTATGACTTCTATACAGGAAAAAGAGCCATGTGTCCACACCATGGCTGATTCAAAATAGCCTTGAGAAGCTGGAGAATAGGTCTGAAATCAACAAGATGAAATTCAGTAAAGATAAGTGCAAAGTACTTAACTTAGACAGGAAAAATCAAATGCACAAGTACAAAATGGAGAATAACTGGCTAGGTGGTAGTACTGCTGGAAAGATGAGGGGTTATAGTGGCTCACAAATTGAATTTTAGTCAACAAAGTGATGCAATTGCAAAAAAAGACTAATATCATTCTATGGTATATTAACAGGAGTGTTGCATACAAGATAGGGGAGGTAATTGTCCTGCTTTACTTAGCACTGGTGAGGCCTCAGCTGGAGTATTGTCTCCAATTCTGGGTGCCACACTTGAGGAAAGATGTGGACAAATTGTGAGACAATCCAGAGGAATGAAACAAAAATTATAAAATGTTTAGAAAAATTAGACCTATGAGGCAAGGTTAAAAAACCTGGGCATCTTTAATCTTAAGAAAAGAAGATTGAGGGGGTACCTGATAAGTCTTCAAATATGTTAAGGGCTGTTATCAAGAGAATGGGGATCAGTTGTTCTCCATGTCCACTGAAGATAGGAATAGAAGTAATGGGCTTAATATGCAGAAAGCGAGATTTAGTTCAGATATTAGGAAAAACTTTCTAATAAGGGCAGTTAAGTTCTGGAATAGACTTCCGAGAAAGGTTATAGAATCCCTGTCACAAAAGTTTTTTAAGAACCAGTTAGACAAACACCTGTCAGGGATGGTCTAGGAATACTTGGTCCTGCCTCAGCGCTGGCTGCTAGAGTAGATGACCCCCCACCCAAAGTCTTTTCCAGCCCCACATTTCTATTTTGGATTTACATCCCCTCCAAAAGATAGCATATCCAGATAGCATTGTGCCCGAATCTGTCGCTGTGTAGCAAATTCTCAATGATTCTGATTTTTTAGCATATTTAGTACAGCAGCTGTAGCTGGCACACACTGCTCAGATACTGAAAGATATGTAACTGTTGTTCAGTCTTTTATGAAAAAGTTACAAGTGAACTAAACTTCTTTAGGCTACAAAGCAAATCAGTTCCCTATGCATTTCCCATTCTTGATTCTCTACAGTGAGTGAAATTCACCAGACTTTCTAACCAGATGCAGTTTATTTTCCCTTGGGCATCATGTCTCATGTTTTTAATAAATTATGTCATGGATTGAGGGCTTGCATACTTTTTAAATTATTCACAACAATATTTTAGATAGTTTAGTGTGGTATCTTTATCTTAAACCCTCTTTTTGAGGGGTTTATATTTTCAACCATAAACACTCAACACATGTTCAGAGAAGGAGATCGTTATGTTTTAATAAAATGTCAGTTATTTTGTTTCCTGATTTGCTGAAGAATTGAAAGTAAAATGTATTGTTTCATACACGCCGTACATTCCGTCAGCTGTTGTCAGTTGGTATTGCTCCACTGATCTGTGATTTACAGCAGCTGAAGATCCTAGTGTCATAGCAGGAGAGTACTTAAAAATTAGGATCCACAGTTTAGGTAAGCAGATGGGCTTGACTCAAACAAAAGAGAAATGATGAGTGATGGAGGTCTGGCTTTCTGACTGAACAATTAGTGCCAAGAGACACTGTCTGGAGAAATGAGCCATGGTGAGATTTCTCTTGCTTATAATTTTTTTGCTGTGGTCTCCGTGTCACTTAAGATCACAGAACCAGGCTAGAAATTTGATCTAGATAAGCTATTTGTATTTAACTTATGTTTATTTGACTGTCTTATTAGTTGATTTTAACATTGTAGATACCAACAAAAGAAATGCTAAGAGCTAAAGAAATTGGACTGGATCTAGTGTTGATACTATATGCTTGCCAAGAAAGGGTATTTTATCCACATACATTTTGTCTACCCTAGAGCTGAAGACAAAGAGAAGAGAATTGTGTGTAGCACTTAACCTAAAATGCAGTTATACTCCAAAAAATGATTGTCAGAATGGCAGTGTGCAGTTCCCTTTCCTATTAAATGTGCTTAGTTTATCAGTGCAAAGATGTCCCCTTCCCCCCAACTATCAGTTTTGCAAACTCAGCCAGGGATCTGAAGGTCAAATTGTGTTGTCTATGGCATACACATCTTTCTGCTCCACTTGTACAGTGTTGTAAGTGTAGAGAAGGTGCCGTTGAGATGTACACTGTTATATTTTTGTCCCTTAAACTTAGTTATTGTGTAGGGTACATAGGTGTTTCCTGTGTGTCTGCCCAACCCAGCCTTGCAAGGAGAGGACTCCCTAATGCACGTCCCAGGCAGGGTAGGCTCCAGACACTCTGTTTTCATTACCTCTTCTCACAGGTGGAAGGCTGTTTTGCCTTCCCATTGCAGTCTGTGTGAAATTGCCAAACAGCAGGGCAGGTCTATATGCAGTTCTTGTACCAGTTTTAACTCTGTTGATTTACACACTAATATAGTTAAAGTGGCACAATCCCTCTTCAGTTATACCTGTATAAAGGAGCTTATGTCAATATAGCTTAATTCCATAAATATACTAAAATAAGCTATTGTGCTATAAGCTCCTTTATACTGGTATTACTGTGCCCATTGGAGGGAGTTGTGCTACTTTAACTAATTGGTTAAAAAAAGAGTGTGTAAATGAGTCCTGAGATTCAAGAGGTCTGAATCAAAACAAAATGTATTTAAAAAAAAAAAGAGAGATCAGATTTAAACATAGGAATCAGTCTACAGAACACATCTCGGGTATGTCTACACTGCAATAAAACATCCACGGTTGGCCTGTGTCTGCTGACTTGAGCTCAGGCTGTGGGACTATAAAACTGCAGTGTAGAGATCTGGGCTCAGGCTGGACATCTATACTGCAGTTTTAAAGCCCCACAGTCTAAGCCCAGGTCAGTTGATATGGGCCAGCCGCGGGTGTTTTATTGTAATCTAGACATACCACTGTTCTGGAATTCTGCAGAGCTCATCTAGATATGTTCCCTTTAAATTTAGTCAATATCACTATCTGGACAATGAGTGTTACACATCCCTGTCTTTCCCCCATCTGGCCCTTTCAACCACCCTAAGTCATGTCGTCTGGTTTTCTCTGCCCTGTTCTCAGCTTCCACGGTCCTTCATAGTATGTGACTATTTTTGACGTTAAGGGTGAGACAGAATTTGCTATCGTAGCAGGAATGCTAGTTGAGATTATTTATACCAGCATTTCAACAATATAATATTTGTCCAGATGTATCACTTGGGGGAAAGTGTAATAGTTAGAGCTGGTGAAAAGCAGGATTTAATTGTCCTGAGAATTTTGTCCCAATTTTTAATCAAATTCTAAAATTCAAAGAAAAATTTGTTGAAAAAATTTGAATTTTGAAAAATTTCAGACACCTCTTGTAATAGTATGAGTTCTCCATACAAAGGCTATTGTCCCTTATATCTTGTAACCTTTCCTCCTTCACATCTAGTTCCAGAGGAATTTCCCAGATTCCTCTTTAAAATCTAGCATTTCAAATGCCCCCTTGAGCAACTGCCCCTTACTCAACATAAAATAACGAAAAATTTGAATCTAGGTTTGTGTGTCAATTGTCTCTGGCTAGAGGTTTGAGCCTGACTCAAGTTCAGTCCGTCTCTTAAAGCAACTGGATAACTATTTTTGTGTAGTTTCCTTTTGATAGTGTTTCTACTCACATATCAAATATGAATTATTGACAGATCACAGCCAACTTGTCACATACATCTACAAGTAAGGAGTTCTCCAGATGGAAGTTAGTTAACAATTCTGTTGACGTGAGAAAGGAAGTAGAATCCCATCTCAATCTCTTACAGCTTTATTGGATGTTCTGAGCCAACAGAAGTAAAGTCAGTGAAGTGAGTGGATGAGACTGAATAAACACAGGGAGTTGATTGGTGGAATAGAATTCAGTGTCATTGTTAGTCACTTTTGTGATCATAAATGCACTTTTAAAACCTCTTTTAGTTGGGTCGTGTAAAATGGAAATGCTGTTTCTGAGTGTCTGGGGACATTTCTGTATGTTAGAATGCTGGAAATGAAGGCCTGGTCTGCACCAGAAAATTAGGTTGGCATAACTATGTTACGCAGGATGTGAAAAATCTACAACCCTGAGCAATGCAGTTAAACCAACTTAACCCCTGGTGTAGACTCAGGCCATTGTTCGGATCGGATTGGAGGGTAGTGATCTGGAAGCGGAGTCGACGGGGGAGCAGCGGCCGTCGATCCCGCACTGCGAGGACGCGAAGGAAGTGATTCTAAGTCGATCTAAGATGCGTCGACTTCAGCTACGCTATTCTCGTAGCTGAAGTTGCACATCTTAGATTGATCCTCCACTCCAGTGTAGACCAGGCCTCAGGGATTTGGAGAACCTACGCCAACAGGAGAACTGCACCAGTGAAGGTAACATCTTCACTTAAGTGCTACAGCAGCACAGATGCATTGTTTTTAGCACAGACAAGCCCAAAGACACTGAAAAGGAGGTCCTGATGAGACTCTGTAATGAAAAATAAGAATTTCAGATGGTTTTATACCGTTGGGTGTTATCCTTTGTGAGAAGCTTCTAAAAGTTACTTTTAAGAGCTGTAAAGTACTGTTGTCTAGAACTCTGCAAAAGTTCACATTTACATAAGCCTTGAATTCCATGGAACTTATTTAAAACGTACATTTCATATCTCCTTAATCAAAAGATTCACTAGCAAACCTGCACAGATATGTGGTTTTGCTTTCAAAGCTTGTGAAATTAAAGATTTTTGCAGCTTGGTCTGGAAGTTGCCAAGTTTGACCTGGTTTCGACTGTGTTTTGCTGAGAGTTTTTTGGATTCATTCAACCCCTAAGCACAGATTTGAAATTCAGATGTGGAGAAATTCAGAAACTTGAGAGAATGCTTACAACAACCCCTGCAAAGTGAAGCTGCTATAATTTGCACAGCTCTCCTCATGACCCTTTATGTGCAGGTCATGAGAGCCAACTCAGTCTATTTTAAGCATTACCTACTGAACTAAGTAACTTTCACTCATCTTCATTACATCTTTGATATAGTCCCATAGGAGTGGTTCTCAACCAGGGGTCCGAGGCCCCTTGGGGGGCCACGAGCAGGTTTCAGGGGGGCTGCCAAGCAGGGCCAGCATTAGACTCGCTGAGGCCCAGGGCAGAAAGCCTGCCACATGGGGTTGGAGCCTGAGCCCCACCTCCTGAGACTGAAGCTAAAGCCTGAGTAATGTAGTTCTGCGGGGTCTCCTGTGGCATGAGGCCCCCCCAGGCAATTGGCCTTCTTGCTACCCCTAACGCTGGCTCCAGGCCTTTATATGCAGAAAACCCGTTATTGTGACGCAGCGGGGCTGTGGAGTTTTTATAGCATGTTGGATGGGCCTCGGAAAGAAAAAGGTTGAGAACCCCTGCCATAGGTACTGTATTGTTGGACATACCAGTATATGTCCATTTATACATGTATGTATTTATCCACATATGTTTATTAAATGTAAGAAATAATGCTATGGGCGGGATTTTCAGAACCACCTAAATGACTTAGGAGCACAAGTCCCATTGACTTTCTGTGGGATTTGTGCTCCTAAGTCATTTCTGCATTTGAAAAGTCAACCTTGTATAATTATAGAACTACGTGATTAACATGCCAGCGATAACAATTGTGTTTAGACTGTGAGCTCTTCAGGCCATGGACCATCTCCTTGGTCTGTATTTATGCAGTGCTCAGTACAGTGGGGTGCTGGTCCATGACTGGGGCTTCTAGGCAGTATGGTAATGTGAATGAATAATAATAATGAGGTTGTTGGCTTTTGTGTAGATATTTATAGTATAAACTCTTTCTTTTTCACAGAATCATGTAAACCCAGCAATGGATTTTACACAAACCCCTCCAGGAATGCTAGCTCTTGACAACATGCTGTACTTTGCCAAACACCACCAGGATGCATATATCCGGGTAAGGGTTCTTTTCCCAGTTCACACATTTTAGTTTCACAGCTCACACTGATTATTTCATATTTTTAAATCATAATTCCAGGAAAACAGATGGGATCCTGACATCCCAAAGAGCAATTAACAACTGAACAGAAAGCCACAGGGCACAGAACACCGCCGCTTTCTGTGAAAGCTTTACGTGAATGCGCCACTATTGTATGTCTGATTCAATTAGTATTAATGGCCTTTATGTTTTGTAGAATGACCTGCAAAGGAAGGGGGGAAATAAGTTTATGCCTTGTGTTATGTATGAAGTAAAATCTGAAAGATTCTGTAAAAAAATATGCAGATTTTCTTTCTTTTTTTTCCTTAAGAAGCAGAATTCTCTGTCCTGCTCCAGTCCATTAACCCTGCCAAAAACTGACCTTAGCTCCCCAGGTAAAGATTCCTCTAGTGTCTGTCTAATACCCCTTTGCAACTGACCTTATCAACAATGTCCTAGGGATTAAGGCACTCCTGCCAGGAAGCTACTGGAAATGATGTATTTCGTTTGGACACAGGGAGAGCCGAAGCGTGATTCACTCTGCACACTCCGCTCCTGCCCCCCCCCCAGTTCCTGCCCACTCCTACTCTTAATTAGTTATTCTAAAGACAGTTTGATAGCAATGAGTTATATGTTGTTTCCTTATGTATAGAGGCGTTGAACAGACAATAATCTCAGCATGTGGACATTCTGCTCTTTATATTCCTGAAACTGAATATTTTGCCCTCTATAAGCCTTCCTATTATAAGTGAGTGGAGGATGAGAAAATCAATACGGTGGAAGTCCAGAAAGTCATTAAGTATTCCTCAGATAGTTGGCACAGCTAAATAGCATAATTGCAGAGAAGAAGAGACCTATTTAAATAAGACTAAATACAAGAAGAAAAACAATGGGCATATATATCATTGTTAGTTTAAAAAAAATTCTAAGAGGAATATGAAATATGGTATGTGGAAAGCTCCATTTAAAAGTGAATTTTAAAGTGTATTCATTAACCTACAGCTTTGCATAAAACAGAATAATGAGAGATTTGCAAAGGACATGCTGACATCTAGTCCAATGATGACCCATAAGCAGAATGTCACCATAATAGGAGACAATAAGATCTGCCCTTTAAAGACCTCTCTCTCTCAGCCCAGATCTAATGTGGCTATTAAAGAATGCAGCAGTAACATGGAGTGCAATGAATATTAAATTCTATACAAAAAAAGAAATTGAAACATTATTACATATTAGAAAATCAGTTTTGAAAGAAACAGAACTCAGACTGTATGTTGAAATCTATTTTATTTTTTAAAGAGAATTAGGCAAACGACTCCCATTGAAATTCATATACACCTTTGAAAATCTGAGCCCTAGGGTAGAATACTCTTTACTGGGGCTCTCCAATGAATAGCCTATGATCCCAATTAAGAGAGTAGACAGTAATTTTTAAGCAACCTAAATAGACTTTAGCATTGGGGAGAAATTTTCTACGGAATAAATATAGTCACAACATTTCATTTATTTTTCTTATATTCATCTTTATTTTGCAAATACTATATTAAGAATGGGATTTAGCATTTCACACATAATTAACCGCTGTTTAAATACCCTACTCTTAGGGTATTTCTACAATGCAATTAAAAACCTGCAGCAGGCTTAGGCTGCAGGGCTGTTTAATTGCCGTGTAGCTGTCTGGGCTTGTGCTGGAGCCCAGGCTCTAGGCCCTGTGAGGTGGGAGGGTCCCAGAGCTTGGGCTGCAACCCGAGCCGGAACAGCTACACCACAATTAAACACCCCTGCAGCCTGAGCCCCATCAGGTGGCAGGAACCAGCTGTGGGTGTCTAGCTGCAGTGCAAACATACCCTTTGTTGTGACAAACTGCACGAGAGCTATGGACAAAGATCATGGGTAAGGGAGGCAGGACTGCACTGATAAGAACGTGGCTGCTGAAGCTGTTGATGCACACATCTTGAGCGTGAGTCTGGAACTTTTCCCCATTACTGTCCTTCTGCCTTTCTTCATACCCTTAAGGCAGCTTATGTTGACCTAACTATGTAAGTGTCTACATTTCAATTTCACTCCCGCCAACGTAACTGCCCTGCTATGTCTACTTAATAACTCCACCTCCATGAGCGGCGTAGAGTCAAAGTCAGTGTAGGTTGGTTGACGCAGTGTCCATGTAGACACTGCATTGCTTATGTTGACTATTTCTGGCTTTTTAGGAACTATCCCATGATGCCCCACACTGACAGTACAATCAATAGAAGCGCTCCTAGTGAGGATGCGCACCGCTGACACAAGGAGCAAAGGATAGACACGCACAAGTGATGTACTGTGTCAGCGGTATGCTGATGTAAATTAGATTGACTTATTTTTGTAGTGTAGACATGGCCTAAGAGGGAACAATTAAGATTTGTAGGTATTGCAGAAGGTTTTGGTGTAGATACTTGAAGGAGATAAAAGGGTGGAGGCCTAATGAGCTTAATAAAAAATGGCCTTCAAAGTTTAGGGGATTATATGGCAGAAGATCTGGTGAGAAGGCTGTTAGAAGAAGATTGAGGGGGTGGTTAACTCTGTATCTTAAAAGAAGAAAGAAAACAGTGTTGTGGAAATTCTGAAATAGAAATAATTAAAAACAAATAAAGTTGAACAACCTTCCCCTCCTGCCTTTTGATTCCTTTCCTCCTTCCTCTCTTTTTCTGCTGGCTACAGTTTAGCAAGACACTTCTCTCTAGAATAAATAGAATGTGTTCTTTTGTTTATACAACTCTGTTCCTCCTCTACCCCAGTCAGTTTTTCAACTAGTTGTGGGTTTTTCATTTGGACATTTATGTTAATTGTCATTGAATTTCACTGCCTGTTTACCATTTAATGTGATTGGGGGCCTCTTGAGAAAAATGTTGTTTAGTATAAAGAAAGCACAGTTGTCTCTAATTATATGGTTTCCTTGCTACTTTCTGTATGTTTAAAAAAAAAAAAAAAGTTTGCTACGGAATTAGCATTTCTCCTTTTTTTTTTGGTTAACTAATGGTTTTGGTGATATCAGTGACTTCAGTTAAGTACACAGCAGTTTTTCATGTTCCACTTACAAAATCCATTGCAATTCTTAGAGGCTCTGCTTTTAAAAGGTGCAGTCATGTAATATATGGTATTCACTGATGGAAGTAATACTGAATCTTTGAAAGAAATTAAAGAACTTTTAACATTCAAAAGGAAAAATTGGCAGTTTCCCAAGTTGCATAATTACAGGACAGTTCATAGTGTGTAATTAAAGTTAACAGTGAAGCAAGTGATTTGGAATAAAGCTTTGTGACAGATAATCTTTTTTTCTGTTCTTATGGAGCAGACAAGTTCCTCCCCACCCAACCCAAAACACCTCAGCAGCAATTTCTAATAATTTGTTACAATAAAATTAAGTTACCATTTAAACGTATACTATGCAGTACAGGGATTTTCCATTAGAATGACATTTTCCTGTAACTAACTTGCAGTACTATGGAGCTGAAACTTTCCTTAGTGTAAAAAGTGGCCCCCGGAAAAGCCTTTTTTTTTTTTGTGGTTATAATCTCTTGTACTTCCTCATTGCTTTGTCTGGGATCTGTTGAAACAGATCTTTAATGGCCCACAGCTGGGCAGATATTACCAATACCAGTGAGAGACTCAGGTGCAGTATGCTTGATGCACAGTAATTTATTTGACAAAGAATCACACCAGCAGTTAAGATTACATAGTAAACATCTTCCCCCAATAAGCCTCAGCGCCTACAAGCATAAACCCTCAATAACTATGTTGGCCTTACACAGTATCCTGACTGGCAAACAAAGCAGGTATATCTACCAATTCTAAATGGAGACTTTTTCTCTTCTCTTCTGTCCCCTTTCAGGTACTTGATCTGTCAAGGGTCCCCCGAAGCAGGTATTGGTTACCCTGACAACCTCTGGTTCTAAAAGTCCCACAAATGTCCCTCGAGGTGGGGTCTCGGTTACCCCGATGACTTCTGTCCCAGTCTCGAACCTCTTCAGATGTTAATTGGGGAACACTTACTTAGCTAATTTATTGTGCTTAGCATATATATCCTTTTGTTCTCAAAGGAGTCTCATGTTCCAAAAATATGTTGTGTTGGCATTTATTACTGGTATATTCTAATTAATATTTTGGAAGGAGGGGCTGCAGAACAGACCCAAACCAAAGCTCGATCAACATTTACCCTCTCATCAATCATTCACATAGGCTCTTAGTGTGATGCCATTCAGAAAGTGTCATTTTGACCCATGTCAGCTCGCACCAAGCCCACTGATTGCATGATTTTATGTCTTCTTTGCTTTGTGAGCTGGTCCCCCTTGGCTGATATTCCAAAGTTCGATGTTGAAACATACACTCAGCTTGAGCTTTTATTAACCATTCAAATGCAGTTTCAGCAATTCCAGTAATTTTTCACATCACTTTTCTAATGCTAAGAGAATTCTGCTCCCAGAATCCTCTAGCAAGTTCAGACGTACCAAGTCATACCAAACTCATTTTACCATATTTATTCACATCAGTCACAGCAATTCATAATAATTTGGCCCAACAGGATCTATAGCGCAAGACTTTTTCATTTGAAACCATGATTTTTTTAAGTTTTTTTTTACAAGATACAATTAGGAGTGAACTATATAGCTTTGTTTCTGACTTGCTTTGTTTTTGTGTATGTGCATGCTTGGATACTTATATTGATGTAACTAATGGAGTGTCCATTTCACTAGTCTATCCCTGGAGATTAATGGAACCAGAATGGTTCTAGATGTTTATAGGAGATTCTAGTCTCCTGTATTTGTGAGCTAGTAGAATATGAAGGTGGTTGTTGTTCATCACTGATACATTGGGTTCTAAATGACTCATTCCCATAGATCATCTTCACAGATCACCTTGGTATACTGATGACCTGCAATAGATGTAAACGTGGGAGGAAGCGTTGCTGCTGGTCATTGTTCTCCCAAGCCAAGTCAAATGCAACCTGTTGTGGTTCTTATGCAGGCAAAGAAGGGTTCTCATCTCTGTGATTCTCATCTAGTGCTTCTGTTCTGGGCAATGTACAACTCGATGAATTCTTTGTATTTTTTTCTTGGCTGTGTTCAGTCAGATTCTGATGGGTCTTGCTGTTTTCCTGGGGTCAGATTGTGTCTGGTGGAGATAAATATATCTCCACTGACCTTGAGTTTCAACTAGTTTTGCTAGTGGTGGGACCTTAGTGTTGCTATTTGTGAGTTGGAACCATGTTTCTCGTGTTTAGTAAAATCAAATGAGGAGGTATTGAGTCCATTATTGTTTGAAATCATGAATGTGTTTTTGAGTAAAGGCAAAATACCAGGTAACTCTGGCATCACTGAATTTCCCCGATTCTTATCAATCAGATTTTTAGCCTATGTATCATATAAATACTGCACTGGTTAAATTAGCTGATGATCTCCAATTTGAGATGGACAAAGGAAAGCTGTCCACATTGATTCATTTAGGTCTCTTGCCATCCTTTGATGCCATTTACCACAAGGTAGTATTGATTTGACTAGCAGCTCTGGCTGGAGAGACTCGTAGTAGACTGAGATCACAGTGGATTTCATTTACTACCTTTTAGATAAAAAGAAAAGGAGTACTTGTGGCACCTTAGAGACTAACAAATTTGTTAGTCTCTAAGGTGCCACAAGTACTCCTTTTCTTTTTGCGAATACAGACTAACACGGCTGCTACTCTGAAACCTATCTTTTAGATAGTCTGTTATGTTGTTCTGTCTTGTTTTCAATAATATATGTCTTGTTCTCAGACTCTCGTGATGGCTTACATCTGAAAGTAAAATAAATATTGTAAATATCATATTGGCAACTTTTTCAAATTTGTCATGTGGATCCATTTATAGATGAAGGATGAGATTGCCAGCTGTTGTAAATGGCCAAACCGCCGTTGAAGTCACTGGATCTGTGCCAATTCACAGCAGCTGAGGGTTTGACCACATGTGTATAATCAAAATGCTGCTGGGTGCACTTTCCTCCCCTGAGACTATTTGGTGATTATTATTACTTACTTTAGTTTTGACCTCTTTACTGCTCTGCCAAGAGTAAAAAACAACAGAAGAGCAAGGGAACATGCCTTATGTGTGGAATAGTTCAAATACTCCAAATTCTCCAGGTATTTTTTTTCAGCTATCCCTCTGCCTTAGAATTAACCTCAATAATTTTTCAGTATGAGGGGTTCTCAGCCTTTTTTTTTCCTGAGCCCCCCATAACGTGCTATAAAAATTCCATGGCCCACCTGTGCCACAAAACTGTTTTTCTGCATATAAAAGCCAGGTCCAGTATTAGGGGTAGCAAGCAGGGCAATTGCCTGGGGCCCCACTTGTGTTGCTAATTTTCTAATCACACAAAACAGAACATCCCTGCCCTGCCCCTGTTCTTCCCCTTCTTTGAGGCTCCACCCATGGCCTGCCACTTCTCCAAGCTCTGCCAACACTCCATTCCACCTCCCTCTGTTGTTCACTCTTCCACACCCTCGCTCACTTTCACCGGCCTGGGGCAGAGGGTTGGGGTGTGGAAGAGGATATGGGCTCTGGGCTGGGGATGAGGGGTTTTGAGATGCAGGAGAGGGTTCTGGGCAGGGATGTGGTGGTGCGTGGTGAGGGCTCTGGCTGGAGGTGGAGCCAGGGATGAGGGGGTTGTGGTGTAGGAGTGGGCTTTGGGCTGGGCCAGGGGTGCAGGGTCCTGGTGGCATTTACCACAGCTCCGAGGAAGCATCTGCCAGCTCCAACCTCTAGGCGCATTGGTGACAAGATGTTCCAGTTGAAAACTGGATGTCCGGCAACTCTAGGCCCCACACCACATGGGGCGCCATGAAGCTAAGGTGCTCGGACTTGAGCTTGAGGCCCAGGTGATGGACTCAGGGCAATGTGGCTTTGGCTTTCTGCCCTGAGCCCCAGTGAGTCTAATGCCAGCTCTGCTTGGTGGATCCCCTAAAACCTGCTTGCAGCCCCCCAGAGGGCCTTGGACCCCTGGCTGAGAACTGCTGTTATATATGTTAGTTCACAGGGCCCATCTGATCATGTCTCTGAGAATTGCTAGCCAGTCACCATTGGTAGTTTAAAAATTACTGACCAGGTGGGAAAGCAATAGCGCAAACCATTTTCAGTCCCTGTGACTGTTAATCAATAGGATTATGTCTGGTAATCCAAAGGAGTAATATACTGGTATACACTTACGTATGTATACAGGTATACATTTTACTGGCAGGCAGTTTTTTCAGTTACTACCTTTCTTTTTTCATCTTTGAGCCTTCAAAAATTTTGGAGAAGGAGCAGGTGTCGTTTCTGAGTCGCAAGATGCAGATGAACATTGCTGGCATTTTGTGAAGATCATTCATAACTTTAATGGGTTGAGTCACAGTCAGACTGTATTTTATAACCCATACGTTTGTTGTATAGGAGGCTTCCTACACATCCTTCCACCAATTCACAAAAGTCTCCTTGTGCCTACTCATTCTATCCTGATCAGAACGAGTTGTCCACCATATAATTTGAGCATTTTTGAAGCAAAATTTAAATTGATTCCTGTAATCCTATTTCCCCCCCGAAAATGATTGGAAAAGCGATGTGACAGGGTCGGGCCAGATGGCTACAGGAGAGTGATAGAAGGCAGCTATATTAGCCCCAGATTAAACAGGTCCCTTTTCCCTGGGTAAGGTAACAGGGGCAGTTCCAAAACAATCAGGGACTTGCTGGAACCAATTAAGGCAGACAGGCTAATTAGGACACCTGGAGCCAATTAAGAAGCTGCTAGAATCAATTAAGACAGGCAGGCTAATCAGGACATCTGGTTTAAAAAGGACCTCACTTCAGTCAGTGAGGAGAGTGCAAGGAGCTGAGAGTGAGAGGGTGTGCTGCTGGAGGACTGAAGAGTACAAATGCTATCTGACATCAGAAGGAAGGTCCTGTAGTGAGGATAGATAAGGTGTTGGGAGGAGGCCATAGGGAAGTAGCCCAGGGAGTTGTAGCTGTCACACAGGTGTTACATGAAACACTGTAGACAGCTGTGATCCACAGGGCCCTGGGCTGGAACCCAGAGTAGAGGGCAGACCCAGGTTCCCCCCATCTTCCTATTGGATACAGGAGGAGTTGACCTGGCCAGCGATGATGTTACCTGAGTGAACGGCAGGTTTGAGCCACTAACAAAAGTGGCCAAACTGAGGGCTGCGGTGAGCAAATCCGCCAATAAGTGCAGGACCCGCCAAGGCAGTGGAAGAACTTTGTCACAGCGATCATATAGATTTCTATGGCAGGGGTTTTTATTCTCTATTAAATTCTACAGTATTTGGGTGTTTTTATTTTGTTTTTAACTCATCATCATATAAAACATTTTTGGTACATTCTATAAGACTTTCCAATAAGGGCAAGGTGATGCGTGCTTCAGAAATACCTAAGATAGCAAGGTGAAATCCTGGTTCCATTCAGGTCAATGTGACTTTTACCATTAACTTTAATGGGGCCAAGATTTCATCCCTTGAGAGTTGAATGTGTTTCCCTCCACTTATCTGACAAAGCCTGAGTCTGTTGATCTTGGGAGGACAGTTCAGAACCCATTTTCCCCTCTCTTCCTGTGGGAAGGTTTCTGAGGTGAAGGGATTTCTTTTGTATTTAATTCTTTGTGGAATGTCTTTTCCTGGTTAATATACATTGATTGATTTGCTGATTAGGCACATCTTATTGCAGAGGCTCTTTGCAGTTAAGGTTGCAGTCTGAAATGTCCTTAAAATGGAGCATAACTTTTTTCCTCCTGTGTATATAGGTAGCCTTTTGTTCTTCTTTGGGTGATGGTCCCTGCTGTATTCCACTGTGGGTTTACGCACGTACGCCATGCATCCAGAGCCAGAGAATTTGAAAGTAGTAGTGTCTGTTGGTCTGTGCATGCGCCCTTGCTTCACCTCACAGTTTCGTCCGAGGTGATAAAGGGCAGGGCAGTCCAACTGCGTCTCCTGTTCCTTCTCACCGCTGTATCATGTTCAAGGAGGTAGTGTGGAGAAAGTGTTTTTGGAAGCTTGGCATTATACCCTGTACATTACATCTGATGGTGACATGTGAGGGATGAGTTAAGGTTGTGGTCTATGGCATATGTTTTTTTTGTGATAGTGGTAAGGTATGTGTCTATAGATAGATGTTGTGTTCTGTGAGGTCGTTTAACTTTTCATTTCTTGCTTTTGTGATTGTTGTGTGTCTGGCAACCTTAACTGCTTCACAACAATTTTTTTTTAAATGTACGAATTAATATTGTATCTAAGATTTATTTCTTAATTAGCTGTTTTAACAGGACTCAGTACAGCCCCCAATCTTGGTCCCCCACCTCAAAATCCCCAGTTCTTCCATGTCTGAAAAATAAGATTGTGTTAGGCTTGTTATTTTGTCCTAAGATTCCACCTTTAAGGCTTTTTAAAAATATGGATTTGGTTTGCCTCAGTGATGGGATTAAGCGGTTTTGAATTCTTCTATGCCAGGGGTGGCCAACCTGTGGTCTGGAGCTACATCCGGCTCTTCAGAAGTTAATATGTGGCTCCTGGTATAGACATCAACTCCGGGGCTGGAGCTACAGGCGCCAACTTTCCAATTTGCCAGGGGGTGCTCACTGCTCAACCCCTGGCTCTGCCACAGTCCCTGCCCTGACTCCACCCCTTCCCACTCCCTCTCCAAGCCTGCTATGCCCTCATTCCTCCCCCTCCAAGCCTCCTGCACACCACGAAACCGCTGATCGGGAGGTGCGGGGAGGGAGGGGGAGGCACTGATCAGCAGGGCTGCCGGTGGATGGGAGGTGCTGGGAGTGGCGGGGGGAGAGGCTGCTGAGGGGTTGCTGACGTATTACTGTAGCTCTTTGGCAATGTACATTGGTAAATTTTGGCTCCTTCTCAGGCTCAGGTTGGCCACCCCTGTTCTATGCCATGTTAAAAAAAAGTTTTTCCAGGCAAGGGTACGGTTGGGAAGAATGCTGGGAGAAAGAAATCACACCAAGTAGGGTAGTGTCTGAACACCTTCGTTCTCAAGTAAATTGAGAGAGCATCTGACATACTATGGTACTTAGGAAACATCTGCTTTGGAGTATGTTTTTCCTCTGGCCAGGCAGTAGCTGTTTAGGACACTTGCGTTGTTTCTTTTTTAAAAGCTGGTATGAGAGTTATTACAAGCCCAGTTTAGTAGAAACCTATTTTGAATTAATTTTTGTTTTCAGGCCCTATTTGTCCTGCTTTTCTTGTGTTCAAAATGAGAAATGAGTCGCTCCCAGTTAATGCAAAATCTGTAGTATTCTCATAAATAATATTCTCCCCTCTATATAATGATATTTTTAGACCATCTGTAATGGTTGGGATGGCTCTGTCCAAAATAAGAGTTACATCACTTCATAAAGTGCAGAATTTTTTTTTAAATCTATGTTCTACTGCTTTTGCATTGCCATGTAGCAGATGGCCAAAAGACTTGTAGAGCCTGTCTGTGCTACATTTGTAGCCTTTATAGTGAACTGTTCCTGAATAATTTACTAAAATCTTTTCCATGCACAAACCTGCATTAGAGATACAATAAGCACAACTTCATACCCTATTATTTTCATAGGGCTTAAATAGGCTTTATTGGTATAGGCCTTTATAGTCCCAGAACCAAAGTGTAAATCTTATTATTCTTTTTAATAGTTCTATTTATTTTTTAAAAAATCTAATTTTCTTTCATAGCACACACAAAATTAAATGTAAAAATGATCAGCTCCTTTGCCACTGGTTTCCATTCCGATTTCTGCATGCAGAGTTGGAACCAGAGCAGCAACATTCTATTGGAATGACAGTGCTTCAGAAATGGGCATACATTGGGGACCATTGGCTGTGTTTAGCTCAGCAGCAGAAAAATGGATCGGAACATATCTTCCTTTCTTTCCACAGATTCCTCAAAAATAATCTTGATATTTATTTTTCTAATATGTAGGATGAAAATCACAAAGTTTGAGAACAAGGTTACTTTGTGATTTAAATTAGTAAGATAATCGGATGTTCACTGTATATGCTGAGCATAGAGGACATTTCTTCAAGACCCATGTTGTTCAAACAAATAAACTTCCATTTTGATTTCCACTTCAGATTGTCTTGGAAAACAGCAGCCGAGAAGACAAACATGAATGTCCCTTTGGCCGCAGTAGCATTGAGCTGACAAAGATGCTGTGTGAAATCTTGAAAGTCGGAGAACTACGTAAGTGTAACCTGTTTATTTAATCAAACGTTTCAGTTTAAGATGATCTGTGTGATTCTTTTCATTGTTGTCACAAAACTATTTTTCTGGTGGTGATGCATGGGTCCCCAGTAGTCTCAGAGTGGATTGAATGCTACATAAATTCAATTCAGTAGAAGCGTTGGCCATTTTTGTACAAAACAGCGTGATCCTGTTTTGTTTATGCTTATACATGGGGTATTGTACCAGTTGCAAATTGCTGTATTAATTCCAGTGTTTTTTGGCAAAGTGTGCATTACCAAGTGTGGGTGTAATACGGGAAATGGGCATCCTGACTGTAAATCCTTTCAGACACTTAACAAGGCTGTTGTTAGTACATTAGGGTTATTATACTAGCTATCTGTTGGTGTTGTGATTCAGTAGGTGGCATACTTCCCTCAAAGTCCATACTGAACCGGTGCCCCAGCAAGATACTTCCAGAACACTGTTCCAGTACTTCCACTGGAGGGTACTGTCTTTTGGTTGAGAGATAATAACAAGATCCTGGCTACTTGTGGTCACTGAAAGATCCTCTGACTTTTGCATGATTATGATGGTAACTCCAGTGTTCTAGGGCAATTCTAACTTGGGTAATTGCATTCTTCCTATTTACATTTTCTTTTCAGTTGAATAAAATATTATATTCTTGATGTGCTGTTATAAATTGTGCAGGATTGCTATGTGCTGCTGGACTGTTGTCAGCTTTTTCCAGAGATAACTACATTTTGGGGGTGATGTTCAGGTTCCCCACATAAAAGATTCAATACTGCAGCCCTTACTTAGGTTGCTGAATGCTTTCTCATGTGAGCAGTCCCATTGATTTAATGAGGCTACACATGTATATTTTCACAAGTAAGCAGGGCCGGATTTCCAGTTAGGCACATACCTAGGGGTGCCGGCATTCTAGGGGCAACTAAAAGTGGGTTAAAAGTTTCATTTTTTTATGGAAAACACAAAGGTCAGTTGTAGGGGTGTGTGTGTGTGTACGTGCACGTGCACGTGCACGTGCACGCTGAAGATGCTGTGCCTCAGGGCTCGTAAGGTGTAAATCTGGCCCTGCAATTAAACCATAGTTTGTAAATACATTACAGAATTTAAAGCTCTGCATAAATGTCAGCTATTACATATATCATTTACTATAATAGTGAACTGTAGAATAACAAAATTACAATACAAATTTAATGATATAATTTCAAGAAGTTTACAATTAGTTGCGAGTACTATATCTATATAGTTTTTCTCTGTGTATAGGTTTATCATTTTCATTTCTTAATTAGTATAGTGTAGCAATGTATGACTCAGTGTATTATGTATCATTTTGGTTACAAATCAGTATTATTATCGTTCATGTCTTTGCCAACAGACATTGCCACAAGTTTCATTTCCATACAGCCCATGTTGGCAGCACAACTTTGCTATTTAATTTCTACCGCACACATTTTTTCTACATTCTCTATGCTAATGAAGTCTTTCCTTTCCTCTTGCCCCCAAGCCCACTACAGCAGTGTGCAACAAAACTGAGGAAGTCGGAAAAGCGAGAGCTAATGACTGAAAGTGTTACTTTGGTGGTTGTTCCCACAGGCTCAGCAACATAAATCAGAAGTTCAATTTAAAAAGTATGATTTGGTTGATACTTCGTCTAATGCTTTTAAGTGCAGCATGCCAAGAGAACAGTACAAGAAAGGCGAAATTCTTCCCTGTGCAGAGAATAGCCTTGTGCTGGCCCTTACAGCCTTTAAAATAGCTGCTCACACTGTGATGCATCCAAGATAATAACATAATATCAGTTTTTAATTCCAGCATAAAAAAACCCCACTGAACAGTATAAACGGATCAGTAAATGAATAGTTCAGACTACAGACTTTTACAGAACTACTGTAATAGGACTGAAGAGACATGACAATTGTAGTTGGATATGCTGTCATGGGTGTCTTCCGCCGAATAATCATCCTGCCACTGGCTCAGATATAAGTCTGAAGAGTTTCATATGTGCAACAGCTGACTTGTATGAAGTCTCTGCTGGTAATTTTTTTTGGGGAGAAATAATACGTTTTCCTGATTTTTTCCATGGTTTATAGCCTGGCTTCTCCCCACTCCGTAGTTTGCCAGTGCACAATAACATCAGTAATCATTAGTACTAGTATAGCTCCTTCAAATGGTGATGTCACCATTCCACGTCAATTTTTTTAGCACCCTGTTTTGAAGAGGTGCATTACAACAGAAAGATTGTGAGGTAGGTTGGTTTGTTTCCATTCACTTAAAAGTATTTAATAAAAATGAATAAAGAATTTTGTGTTAATTCTTAATTCTTTTAAGCCCCACTGGGCAGGAGCAGGTAACCATCCCGCTCCAGGAAGGAGAGGTCAGTCTGATAAGACTGCCCTGCTGGCTGGAGCTCTCTCCCTTCCTGGGCTCCTGCTGTTTGGAGCTCCCTCCCTGGGCTGTTGCTGCTGGCTGGAGTTCTCTGCCTCCCTCCCTGGAGGGCCGCTTCTGGCTGGGACCCCTTCTGGGAGCCCGCTGCTGTGGGGAGGGGGGGCCTTGCTGGAGTGGGGAGAAGCAAGGACCCCTCCACCACCACCACCGTTGTCACCCCTTCTACCGTTGTCACCCCTGGGTCCTCACCTGGCTGGCCACCGCCCGCTTGCTGCTGCTGCCCCTAAGCTTGCAGCCTTGTGGAGGAGGAGGAAGACCGCTGCGAGGAACTGTGAAGGGGGTCGGTTATTGGTTAAGTGACTTGAACAGCTGTGCTCTTGGGATGGTGGTAGCTTTTTGTTGCTGTGGGGGGCTGGGGGAGAGGCGTGGAGCCCTCCCCCAGTCCTGCTGCCCCCCGCCACATCTTCCTTCACCACCATCCCTTTTTGCCACCGCCCCCTCCATCAACCCAGCTGACCCTCAACACCTGCTGCTCGTCCCTTGATGGGGCTGCTTGCTTCTTCGCCGCCCACCACCCGGGACTGTTTCCAGCAGCAAGCAAGGACTGGAGTGAGCCCCACAACCATTCGTGGGTGCACTCCCCCCTCTTTTTTTTGGACTTGGTCCCCCTCTCTCAGTTGCATTGGGTGGGGGGCCTCCCCATTACCCCCCAGCCCAGTTTTTTCTTCCCTTCCTCCTGTAGTTTCCTGGAAGATTTTTCCCTGGTTGTTTGCCTGTCCCACCCTGGCCCCATCCTAGCTTCCTGGGTTTGTTAGTGTGCCTGCCCCGCCCCAACCCTTGCAGGAGTTTGTTTCCCCCCCTTGTGCTCTACTCGCCCCGTCCTCAGTTGTTTGCTGTTTCCCCTGACTCCTGCTGACTCCCACCCCGCCCAACCCACAGTTTGGTGTGCCCATGTCCCCTTTCAGATCGCTTGTGCCCCCTCCCCTTTTAAGTTGTTTACCCTGGTCACTGCACCTCCCCTGATGCCATTGTAGTCCTTCCCCATCTGAGTGCAGCCGGAGGAGCCGGCGCCATACCCTGCGCCCGTGATTGTCCCCATCTCCTTTGCTGTCCCTGTGTCCTCCTGCTGTTAGCCCCCTCCTCCCCTGCCTACAGCCTAGTGGGGAGGAGTGGTTGCTTCTTCCCTTTCCTCCCGCCCATGCTGGTACCCTCCTTCCTGCATATAGTCTAGCAGGGAGGAGTGGTTGGCCCTGTCCCATCTTCCCTATTCCCAATACCCTGTTTGCTGGACCCTCCTCCCCTGCCTGTCATCTAGGGGGGAAGAGCAGTTGTCCATTGTCCCACCCCCGGTTTAGGGCCTCCTCCTGCCTCTTTCCACTATGGAGGAGGACCCTAACCCTCCCCACCCCGCCCCTTCCCCTACTGCTCCCATAGTTCCTCCTTTGCCACCACCCTTGCTCACCCCGGCGGCTACCCTCTCGGCCACCACTAATCTAGACTCCACCGCTGCCATGGCTCACCCTTCCACCGGCAAAAAGGGCCAGGGGAATAAAAAGGGCAAGGGTCCCGCCCGGAAAACAAAACCTCCCATTGGCAGTGCTGCCCTCCCTGCTGCGGCCCCGACATCTGCTGCGGCCCCTTCCTCCTGAGCCGTTCCCTCCACCAGCTCTGGGGGCGCTCCATCCCTAACCCCTAGAGAGTACGCCCAAGTGACCGCCACCCCCCCCCCGCCTGCCGCCGCGCCATCTGCCCCGACTGCCACCTCTGGTACCATTCCTGGTGGCCGCCCCTTCCCCTCGCTGACCAGGAGGCACGGCATCTGCTGCCTCCTGGTGTCTGCCTCGCCCCACATTGAAACGTACGTGTGGGCGTTGGCGAAGGTGGTAGGCCCCACGGCCGTTGTGGCGACCTCCAAGATGTATGATAAGGTTGTGTTCTTCCTAGCATTGGAGGCCGCCACTCAGGAGGCGGTAGAGAAGGGCATGGTGGTGGGGGGCATGTTCATTCCCTTAGAACCCCAGAGGACTTGGGCGTACGGGTGGTATTGACCTCCGTCCCACCCTTCCTGCCCAACGTTGCCCTATTGCCTGCCCTCTCCACCCTGGGAAAGCCCATCTCCATCATCAGCCCTCTCCTGCTGGGCTGCAAGGACCCCGCCCTCCGCCACGTTCTGTCCTTCTGCCAGCAGGTACAGATTCAAGTGCCGGTGACGCGTGGCGGGGTGGCGCTCGAGGGGTCCTTCTTGGTGCCCTATTAGGGGACACATTGCCGGGTCCATTATTCAACAGGGGAGACCCAGTGCTTTTTCTGCCGGTCGACAGGGCACTTCCAGAGGGACTGCCCCCTGGCCCAGCCCAGTGGAGTGTCTGGGACCCCTGAGACCTGGGAGGGCGCTGGCCCTATCATCGCTGGCGACTCTGGCAGCCTGGCTGCCACTGCTGCTGCCCCTCCTCCCGTGGAGGAGAGGGCAGCAAGACCTCTGTCGGCTGAGAGAGAGGGCCCGCCCCAGGGGGAGGTTTCCCTTCCTCCTGTTGTCTCGCCCTTGCCGCCCCGATCCCCAAAACGATCGCCCTTGCGATCCCCTCTTCCTATGTGCCCGGCGATGTATGGCACCTCATCTGAGGCCGGTGAGCCCCCAGAGGCGACAGCCGATGCTGAGCAGTCGGGTCCTGAGCCTGTGGGTGTGCTCTCTACCACCTGGACGGAGTGGTTGGCTTCTCCTTCGGAGGGGGGCACCACTGAAGTTTCCATAGTGCCTGACACCGTGACTGCAGGTGATGTGTTTCTCACAGCTCCCGTGCCCGGCGTCAATGAAGGCCCCTCTCTAACCCCAGTCCCTTTGTGCCCTGCTCCCGGCTGAGAGGAGCCGCACCCTGATAGCCCAGCTGCCGGGGACTGTGAACCCATCAGTGTCCCCGTTCCTATTCCTATCCCTGCTCCCAGCCCCTTTCCTGCCCCGGTCCCAATATTGGCCATTGTCCCTGATCTCACCCCTTTTTCTGTCCTCGGCCCTGGCCCCGGCCCCGCCCCTGATACTGTTTCCGTGCCCAATGAGTCGCTCGCCCCCTTCCCCGCCACATCCCATATTATTGCTGCCCCCAAGGTTGTCTCGTTTCCTCTGTCTACAGACAATTTTCAGGGGGCGGTTTTTGTGTCCCCTCTTCCCAACATTATGGGGGCTGCACTATTCCTTCTGCCGCCCTCTCCTGTGCTGGGGACGGGGACGGGCTGCCCGGCGCAACTGCTCCATGCTTGCCCATCTCTGCAGGCTGCGAAGATCTTTTAGGGGACTCACCGGAGGACAGCAGCGGGTTGGCTGCTGCGTCCCCCTCTGCGCTGAGGGAAGAGCTGCGCCGTTTCCTGCTGGACACCTGTGGCTCAAAGGACAAGGTGCAGCTCGCCCTCCAGCACTGGGAGGACTTCCATCACATCCTCCGGGCCGTGAAGGGCCTTCTGGAGGAAGGGAGAGTCCTTGCAAAGCGGGGTCCTCCCTCTCTCGTGCAGGTGAGCTGTACTCACCTTATTGCCGAAGAAGGGGGACTTCCACGACTTACGGAATTGGCGTCCCGTCTCGCTCCTCAGCACGGACTACAAGGTCGTAGTGAAGACCATATCGCTGTGGCTGGGGTCTGCGCTGGCGGACGTGGTCCATCCTGACCAGACCTACATCGTCCCGGGCCGGACCATCTTTGACAACTTGTATTTGGTCCAGGACCTCTTGGAGCTGGGGCGTAGGGATGGTCTGTCATTCGCCCTCCTGTCCCTGGACCAGGAGAAGGCGTTCGACAGGATGGACCATGGGTATCTCCTGGGCACCCTGCGGGTGTTTGGCTTCGGTCCCCAATTTGTAGGCTTTCTCCAGGTGCTGTACGCCGACACGGAGTGTCTGGTCAGGCTCAACTGGACCCTGACCGAGCCGGTCAGATTCGGGTGGGGAGTATGGCAGGGGTGCCCCCTCTCGGGCCAGCTGTACACTCTGGCGATGGAGCCCTTCCTCTGTCTCCTCCGCAGGAGGTTGATGGGGTTGGCGCTGCGCGAGCCAGAGCTGTGGCTGGTCCTGTCGGCGTACGCTGATGACGTGCTCCTCGTGGTCCAGGACCCGGACAACCTGGTGTGGGTGGAGGCTTGCCAGGCCATTTACTCAGCGGCCTCCTCCACCCGGTCAACTGGGTCAAGAGCTCTGGCCTGGTGGTCGGGGACAGGTGGCAGGCGAGCTCCCTCCCACACGTGCTTCAAGCCATCCGGTGGAGCACAGGTCCGCTGCTCTATCTTGACGTTTATCTATCCGCCACACATCCTTCTCTGCTGGAGAACTGGCAGGATTTAGAGGCCAGGGTGGGTGAGTGGCTGCGGAGATGGACAGGATTGTTCCAGTGTGTCTCCCTGCGAGGGAGGATGCTGGTGCTGGTGCTGAACCAACTGGTCCTGTCCATGCTCTGTCACCCGACTCAACACCCTGAGCCTGGCCCCAAGGATCCTGGCCAGGCTGCAGAGGATGGCTCTGGAATTCTTCTGGCTGGGGCTGCACTGGGTCTCTGCAGGGGCTCTGAGTCTTCTCCTGGAGGAGGCAGGACAGGGCCTGGTTTGCTTGTGCAGCCAGGTCCATGTCTTCTGCCTCCAGGCCATGCAGAGGCTTCTTTACGGTGCAGGTAGTCTGGTGTGGAGCACGTTGGTGCATGCCTTCCTCCGCTGCCTCCGAGGGCTCCGATGTGACTGGCAGCTCTTTTTTTTCTCCATCCGAGAGGCCTTCCGAGAGACCTCTCCAAGCTGCCAGTCTTCTACCAGGACCTCCTCCAGACCCAGAAGCTTTTTTCAGCGACCAGGTCATTTGTGGCCACTGAGGGAGCGGACCTCCTCCCGGAGCTCCACAACCTCGATCTCTGTGTGTAGGTGGCGGAGGTTGGTCCTCGCAGAAACCACCGGAGTCGGAGACCTCCTAGACTACGACGGGGGGATTGGGTGGAGCCCTGCGTGCTCAGACGACGCATGGGGCTTTCCACTCTTCCAACCCTTAGGCGCGTACTCCAGGAGGTGAAGGCCGACTTGTCACCCGATTCTCTCGCTTTCCTGCGGCGAGCCCTGCGAGAGGGCATTCCCCGCTCACTCCTAGCCTTCTGGACATTTTTCTTGGGCCCCTGTTCCGCGAGCCCCTCCAGCCTCCCCGCTCCCACACTCCGAGCTGGCCGCATGCCTTGCAGCCAGTCCAGTTTTGAACCGCGCCCAGAAACCATCTGTACACGCTCATGCTCCATACATTGCATTTCCTCACTCTCGTGTCCCACCCCGACACCAAATGGCAGGAGTATCTTCCACCTAAAAAGGGTGAGGAGCCCCGGTGGGCCAGCTTTTATTCCACCTTGGTCCCACGGCCCGCCAGGGACATTAGTTGGCGGCTCCTTCATGGAGCCATGAGCACGGGCATGCACCTGGCCCGGTTCACCCCTACACCTGAGGCCTGCCCCTTTTGCTGCATGAGGGAGAACCTGGCGCACGCCTATCTTGAATGAGCCAGGTTGCAGCCCCTATTCCAGCTCCTCCAGAACCTCTTATTGAGGTTCTGGCTGCACTTCTCCCCAGACTTGTTCCATTTTGCACACCCTATCCATGGCCCCATGAAGTCGCGAGACGTCCACATCAACCTCCTTCTGGGTATGGCCAAAGTTTCCATCTATAATACCAGGAGGAGGATGTTAGACGAGGGGGTGCTCTGCGACTGTGGGGGCCAATTTCTGTTCCTCCCTAGTTTCACGCATCCGGGCAGAGTTCCACTGGGCAGCGTCCGCTGGCTCCCTCGATAGCTTTGAGGAGCAGTGGGTGCTGTCAGGGGTTCTCTGCTTTTCATTAGTTGTCCCCTGCAATCAGTTGGTCCCTGGGTCCAGTGGTCCCTCCTCCCACTAGGCTGGGGGAGGAGCCTTTAGCAGTGGGTAGGCTTGCAACCGCCCACCTCCCGGGTTTTTCCAATGTGATCCTACTACAGAGATCCAAACCTGGGAAAAGTGAGCAATAAGAGGTATCAGGGATAGAATGTTTGGTGCAGAGAGGCAAAGAGAGAGAGACAGGGTGGGCAGCAGGGAGTTGGCTTCTAATGAGAATGGCCATCATCTTGTATGGTACTGTTCATTTCAGGGATTGTAACTTCAGGAGGCTTTCACCTTTTGGGTTCAACATTTTTCAATGTCTGGTCTTTGGGGGGTAAGGTTGAATTAAGCTCTTGTGGTTTTTTTGTTTTTTTTTGTTTGTTTGTTTATTGTCAGTCCTATTTGAGCATGGAGATAAAGGAGGGGAAAATATATTTTTGGCATCTTAAAAAAATATCACTTTTGTGGAGGAGCTGAACCACTAGAGACAGAAAGTTAATGTTTACCTAGGGTTGGGGGTTGGGGTCAGGCTATTGGGCAGGAGAGGGGAAAAGGATGGCCAGGTGATGGGGGACGGAGAAATCTATGGCTCCTCCCTTTAAATGGCACTCTGCAGTGCCTGCTGATCGATCCGTCTGTCCTGTTGGTCACATTAGCATATCTAGCACCTCCCAGTAATAACAATTAAACAGGAAATCCTGTCCCCTTTTTTGAGGAGCGGTACAGCTTAAGTGTGTGTTTACCTAGAAATAGCTCTTGCTGACGGGGAAGTGAAATTTGGTTTTGCTTTGATTAAGTTACAACTTGTTGAAAACTATATTCTGCACATGAAGAGTGTATTTTGCACAGGGTTCTTCTGTAAGTGTGTACAGTATGTAGCCAAGTTTCAGTATTAAAAAGCATTGGGCCGGTTCTTCAGTTGGTGTGTATTACTTCAATGAAGCTACACTCATTCACACCCGCTGTGGATCTGGCCCATTGTATAGTTAAATACTGCCTCATAATGCATGCACCCAGGTAAGGATGAACATTCTGTGACAGTTCATGACACTTGAGTATCTAACTGTGCAGTCTTAGTGTTTTTAGTATAGTTGTTTATGTGGAATTACAATTACACAGTCATTTACAAAGCCATAATGAAATATAATCTTATAACATTTACTAAAATTAAAAAAAAAAACCCAGCCCTCCTCTAAAACAACATATGCAGTTGTATATGTCAGATCCTCTGTGGTTGGCAACCAAGTACCACTTTTAGTTTATTATGTTGAGAAGTACAAACTAGAACAGACATTTAGGCGAACATGTACAGAAAATTTCCTTTTCAATTGAAAATGAAGGCCGTGTTGCTGATCTATAGTCTTAAAATCAGCAGTTACTGTCTAGGGCAAGGGTTGTCTCACAGTTAATGTTTTGTGTTTCAAAATGTGCATTCAGGCTGCAACTGTTTCTTCTTTAGAAATTCATAGCTACCCATTATTGTACAGGAAAGCAGGATATTTTTTTACAGTTTCTAAAGTGTATAATTTAAAAGGCACAAAGAATTACTTTCTGCTCCTGAAATATTAAATGGTAGAAACTTTCTTTAAAGTGCAAAGTTGATAAATCGTTCTTCATAAATAATGGACGGTCTAGCAGCTTTTGACTATTTTCTGTTTGCTCCGCTGTATTAAATACCATAAGATAATAAAAAGATAAATCCTGCATATGGACTTTTTTTAAAGCATCCCACTCTTCCAAGCAAAGTTTCAAGGAGAAGGCTAAGTGCATATATTGTGTCTGGCTTTTGCAGTTCTCCAAATTCATGGATCTGAATTTTTATTTGGTCTCGTTCTCAAAGTGACTGACAATTTGGGGAATTAGATTCCAGTTCAGCAAAGCACTTAAGCATATGCTTAAATCCAAATCCCAGATCAATGAAGCATAAGAACATGCTTTAAGTTCTGCGTGTGCTAAGTGCCTTGCTAAATCAGGTTCTCCAAAACAGGGCAGCTGAACATTAAGAGAAAAAGATTGGTGGTGTCCCTCTCACCCGTTGGCCTCAATGGGTTCTGAATAGGGATTGGGGCTGTGATAGGGGAAGATATTTCACATTTGTTGTTGTTCTTATATTACAGCTGTTGTGGGAAAGTTTAGGTTAAGAGAGAGGTTTTGCAATTGGACTTGCACCTGATAAGGCCTGCAGTAACTTTGATTTCCTCAAAATGGGAGTTTCGCACCATGGGATAGCTCTGTCTCATGGTACCGTGTGTGTTCTACCAAGTTACCCTGGAAAGAGAGAGATGAGGTGGGCAAATCAATTGAAGATCGTATCTCATCAAGATTGGTTCTTCCCCCCTCCCCTAAGGTTCTGTGCATTGTGGGGTGTCATCATACAGTAGCACCCCTAAATCTGCTGTGATAATCCTGCTCACATTCCATGAGTCACTCATGACACATCCATAGTAGTACATTGAAGTTTCAGTGAAGTCTATTGGGATGGTGCATGCCGACATTGTTGTGGTGCATGCATCATCCCAATAGACTTCACTGAGAAGGCAGGAAGGGCAGACAGAACACTGCAATTCCCACTTCCTCCCCACAGGCCATGGGGTCTTGCAGCACCCTCTCTCATCCCCTTTCCTTCCATCTTAAATACAAGTAACATGTGACCAAATGTGAATTGAACCTGAAATGTCTTTTGCTGCATTCTGATTCCCCATGCCATAGCATAGGCCAGTAACCCTGCAAGTCCTGTCCTGCTTTGTTGTTTGTTCAGCACCTTGTGCAATGGATTCCAATCCTGAGTAAGCCTTTTGGGTACTACCACAATACACAGTATAACATGGAAGGCCCAGAAGTGTTGCAGGGCACATCATAGACTTTAAGGCCAGAAGGGACCATCGTGATAATGTAGTCACATTCTGTACATTGCAGGCCACAGAACTTCACCTGCCCATTCCTGTAATAGACCCCCTAACTTCTGGATGAGTTACTGAAGTCCTGAAATCATAATTTAAAGACTTTAAATTACAGAGAATCTACCACTTATTCTAGTGACCCAGGTCCCATGCTGCAGAGGAAAGCGAACCTCCCCTCCCCCAGGGACTCTGCCAATTTGACCTGGGGGAAGCATGCTTACAAATTACTGTGATAACACAAGCACAAGTGTCATTGGCATCTCACTAATCTTGCATGGATTCCTGTGGTAGAGATCCTGTGATTTTAGTTACTTGCTTCTTCTTTTGAAGGACCCAACCTCTGAGACACAAACTGCACATAGTTAAAACCCTGTTTTATGAAGGTTTTGGGGATCCTACAAAAATGTGTAAAACTGAGGTTGATATAAGTGGGAGTCCAGAAGAAAGCTTAACCTTCAGTAATGAAGCTTCATGAGGGAGACTGTTGGGCACTTCATATAGAAAAACAGACCTGGATATAGTGGAATTTGTTAGAGATAAGGGGTTTGCAAAATTCTGTAACAAGAATATTATGATAAGCATTTCGTACAACATTTCTCTGTTTTGATCCGCTTTACATACATTCGATAACTTTTTCATCACCAAAACCAGTTTTAGTAGGTAATTTGTGGTATCCCCAACTTTTTTGGGGCAGTCAGGTTAAATGACTCGCTTATTGCCATGGAGGAAATTGATGTCAGAGTTGGGATGAAAACTGAGCAATTCTTTGTTTGCTATCCTGTGCTCAGACCTCTAGACCACGGCCCCTTCTCTTGCATCATTAATTATTACTAGTATTTATTTTTTATACAAAATTGTTTCACAGTTTTCAATGGTTGTTGCTGGTTTTCCACATTGCACTGTGTTTAATACTAGTTTCAACTGAAACTGCCATGTTGAAGCTGACAAGAAGACACCAGACTTGTAGATGAGTCTTTGTACAAATGAAAACTAAAGATTGCAGTGGTCTATATTATGAAGGCAGCTTTTGTGTGACTTTTCTCATTATTGGTCCCAGATTTACATTCTAATGCCATTTATAAGCCTACATTCTATGTCTGAGTAATTCTGTAGTAAGTCATGCCAGGCTTAGATTAGTTTTTGAGTATGTTGCAATAGGAGACAGATGTTGAACTCAATGTTTCCATTTCATTGTTTTGATGGGTGGCAGTTAGGGTCTGTTGAATAGATCTGTACTTAAATTTTACTACAAACCACCTGGGTTTATATCACTCATGCTGTATATGATCCTAGAGCATGTGTTAAATATACAACTTTTTCATTTGTATGATTTTTGTGTTTTTGTTTTTTTGTTTTAATTGCAGTGAATTCCATTCAGTTGTGCATTAGTGTTAATCTTGATCATTTTACAGGGTTGTTTTTTCTTGACACTTTTTTAAGTGCCAGTATATTATTGTGACATTACCCAGTGTACATTCTGGACTGATGAACAGCTATGTGCTCTGAGTTCTCCAACCTGAAGTGCTTTTTACACTCCTTTGCTGTCAGCTCACATACAGCTCCCAACATACTCCCAGTTATACTGCAACAGTGCTACAGCCAGCCACCTATGAATTACACTGCAGGAGCAACACCAGCAAATTCCCAGTCCCAGACTTTCCCCCAGAAATGTGCATCTTGTACTGCCCATCTCTCTCCTGGATGATACAAGCTCTCATGAAGTCTGTCATTTTATTAATACAAAATTATATGCACAAATCCTGTTATCCTAAATGGAGCTTCCCAAACACTCCAATCCAAACAAACGGTCTAAATAAAAACCATAAAGCATGTTTGTTAACAACAAAAGGTAGATTTTAAGTGATTACAAGTAATGAGGCATAAAAGTTGGAATTGGTTACAAGAAAATAAAAGTAAATTGCAACTAACGCCTAATTTAACAAGCTTGTGTGAATTCAAAGCAAAGATCTCTCTCACTACATGTTTTTTAGCAGTCTTACTGGCTGAATCTTTCAGCCAGGATCCCTTCCCCAGTCCACAGCTGTTACCTTTCTTCTTCAGGTGTTGTGGATGCCATGGGTAGAGAGAGAGAGGTGGAATCCTGAGGCTGTCTCCTCTCTCCACTTTACAGCTCTTTCTCTTCTTGAGAATCATCTCAAATTGAAGTTTAGGAGACAGAAAGTCTGTGTGGATGGGAACTCCTGACTGTTTTTGTCAAGATGTAGATTTTTCACCCATATCCTCTTTCCTGCCAAAGAATGGCCACTTAACCAGGTGATACTCTATTTGATTTTGCTAACACATGGCTGAGGCATTGGCTAGCCTTTTGTTCCTGGGGAACTGGTTTGTGGCTGCACCCCCCAGACTCAGAATATGTCTAGTAATACCATACAGAGGAATCCTACAGTTTTACTTGCAGTATTGACACACACATTTTACCTGGGAAATAATTATCAACAAATTGAGTTTTCAAATGATCCCTCACAAGGCATACTGTGTACAAAATTTATCATATCACAGTCCTATAAAAGAGATGAACATTGGGGTACAGACTGTCACAATTTTAATACCCCTTTGATGTGGAATTGATAGTGTTAGTACACAGACTTTTGGCTTTCTCTCTGTAGTTGTTGTCCAATCTAACAGATTTCCATGCTGCAGAACTGAAAGGTTTTAGAAATTCTTACAGATGCAGTGTAATTTTATCAAATAAAAATGTGTAGGGGGTTTAGGAGGTGTAGAGTAGTCTACATGGTTATGCCTGCTGAGATGAATGTAATCAAATCTCATGCTTCAGTGAGTAAGCTGATTGCTTCAGGGGTCAGGAAGCAATTTTTTCTTCATGCACAATCAACAACATGTATTATGGTTTTATATTTTTCTTTTAAGTCTTTCTCTGATATAGAAAGTATTGACCACTGCAGGAATCAGCATATGAGTCTTGATGGGCCATTTGGTCTCACCCGATACCGCAAATACTGTAATTTTAATGATTTTAATGATAGCTAAATTTTAAACTTTTTTCTTGCTTGTAATTTTTTTCTTCCAAACATGAACAACATAAAGCCCCAGAAATATTGCAGAGAGACATGAAAAAAATGGAGTTGTTCTCATGTTCCCTCCCTCAGTTACATTTTCACAAGGCTATGAAACTTGTATGGGAGCCAATAAAAGTATGACAGTCAGATGGCGATTTTTTTATATAGATAAGGGAAGGTGAGGGAAAATAGAGCAGGTGCCCATGTCATCTTGGATTTGTTAGTTATGTCACTCTAATCAGGTAAATTAGTTAAACCTTCAGCATCCTACTTCTTGCTTTATGTTGCATTCATTCTATTCATCCATCCCATAGGCCATGAAGCCCAGGGAGGTACTTGTGCCATGGCTTGATCACTTTTGGGCCAGACCAAACCTGAGTGGGTTGCAACCCTGTGTGCCAAGTTCCACTCACTGAAATTTTTGGAGGGGGTAGGTGTAGAAGCTCATGGGCTGGTGAATGTGGGTAGGGTCAGATTTCTGGGGTGGGCACCTGAGAGGGGAAAAGGATGGTCAGGTGGTTCGGGGAGGGTGGGGATCTGTGTCCCCTCACTTTAACTGGCACTCTGCAGTGTCTGCTGATCCATCCATCTATTGGTCCATCCTATTGCCCCCATTACCATGATATCCAACACCTTCCAGTAATAACAATTCAACAGTAATTTGAACAAAATGTTTCATGCCATTACAATGGTCAGGAGAAGGGACAAAGCATACCTGGCTCATCGTGATTCTTAAGGGACTTTTGGGCATTTATTACTAGCTGTTAATTATAGGGACAGTAAATATGCTTATACCTTTTAAGGTAAGCTGAGAGTTGATTCAGTAAAATCTGGGCTGAATCTTGGCAAAAAACAATTTTTCTTTTTTCTTTAAGCAAACAGCCTTCTCGTCCCGTGCGTTCAGTAGAGCTGTTCAAGCTGCCATGAGGCTTTACTTGTGAGAGGCCCTTGACTTTGGAACTTGCTCCTCTCCTTGTTCTAACCTTTAGGATACACTGCAAAGCCCATCTGCAATGCAGTATTGTGATGCATGGCTGTATAAATAGGGTGAGGACGAATAGGGAGGTGATTTTACCTCTCTATAATGACATTGGTGAGGCGTATACTGGAATACTTCACATAGTTCTGGTGTCCACATTTTTTAAAAGGATGTGGAAAAATTGGAGAGGAGGCAGAGAAGAGCCACATAAATGATTTGAGGGTTGGAAAAATTTGGCTTACAGTGAGGACCTTAAGGAATTCAGTCTTATTAAAGATGAAGATCAAGAGGTGACTTGTTTACAGGGTACAAGTACCTTCCTGGGGAATAAATACCAGGTGCTAAGGGGTCTTTTAATCTTGCGGTGAAAGGCACAGCAGAACCAATTTCTGGAAGTTAAAGCCAGACAAATTCAAATTAGAAGAAAGGCACACATTTTTAACCATGCAGGTGACTAACCACTGGAACAAATTACCAAAAGAAGTGGTGGATTCTCCATCTCTCGTTATCTTTAAATCAAGACTAGATGTATTTCTGGGAGATATGGTTAGTCAAGCACAATTTATTGGCGTCAATACTGGGATAACCACCTGAAATTTTAAGGCCTGTATGATGCAAGAGATAAGACTAAATGATGCCCCCTTCTGGTCTTAAACATCTATGAATCTATTCTGCTTCGATTTTGGAGAAAGGAGAGACGTTAGGAATGTTGGGATGGAAGAGTTTGTCATTGTTTATTTTCTACCAATTCATTGGCGAAACTGATGGCATCTTAAATAGTAACAATTGTATTTTTAAATATTATCGCAAGTGCCTGGAGCAGTAGTTAAGACCCCTCTTATCTTTTATTTAAAAAAATAGATCAGGAGAAATAATGAATGAATGTCAACACAGATAGTCCAACAAATGGAAAGTTGCAGCTGAAATAAGTCTGATTATTGCCATGGATACAGGTTTGACTGGAATAAGATCCCCAAATGTCACCCATCTTGCAGACTGAACCTTTTCTGAGCATCAGGTCAATTCACTTTTTTTATTTTATCTCTTGTGTACCTCTGCACTTCTTGGTTCCTGTGGGGATAGATAAAAGAGATAATACAAGTACAGCAAGAAAAGATCTTCTCACGATATTTCTGGCCTGCCCAGAACAAGGAAGCAACAAAAATCTTCAAGTAGCATGTAGGCTTGTGAAGTGACTACTGCAGTTCTGCAGATTAAAGTGATTCAGATAGCTCAGACATGCAGCCAAACTTTTTGGTGTTTAACAGAACCAGTTTTTGAACATTTTAAGTTTTGCCCATTGCTCACTGCTGCCTGAAAGATTAATGCTACGCAAATTGGACTTCAAAGCAAAATTGTCTTGAAATTCATTCTGGACCTTCTTTCCTCACTTACGTGATTACTTTCTGAGTACAGCATTAATAAAAATCGTCGGGGCCCCATGTTTTCTGCAGCAAGTTGAGCCTAAAATTTACAGTAAGATTCTTGGATTTGACAACACTTTTTCATGGCAGATTGGAAGGGCTGCACCAGCTTAATTTAAAATTAAATATAGCTTGTTAATGAATTAAATGTCATATTGAATAACACACTCAGTACAGGTTTCAGAGTAGCAGCCGTGTTAGTCTGTATTCGCAAAAAGAAAAGGAGTACTTGTGGCACCTTAGAGACTAACAAATTTATTAGAGCATAAGCTTTCGTGAGCTACAGCTCACTTCATCGGATGCATTTGGTGGAAAAAACAGAGGGGAGATTGATATACACACACAGAGAACATGAAACAATGGGTTTATCATACACACTGTAAGGATAATTAACAATACGTGGATTCTGGGGCACAGTTCTGAGGCTGAGGGATGGATTCCACAGCAAATTCTGCAGAATTCACAAGTCCTGAAAACAATGTCCTGTTCCCTGTAGGTTGATTTCCCTATCAAAAAAAACAGCAGCACATCTGGAACTAATTGGCATCCTTATTATTAGTCTCAAGGACTCACTGGACATTAAATATATATTTACCACTTACCATTAGATGCAGTCTTCACAAGGCAAGTTTCAGACACATTTGCAGGATGCTACAAGGAAGCTTGCACTTCTGATGCCTATGCAGTAACTATTCTGTGCATTAATAGAGGGATTCCCTCTCAGGGGTTGTTTGGCTGACCAGATTGCATTAATAAGAGTCTTCAATATGATATGAATGTATTCAACAAGTATCTTTGGATACTTTTTTTAAAGACACAGGATGTGTGAACTAATATCTTTTACTGAACCAAATTCTATTGGTGAAAGAGAAAACCTTTAGAGCTGACACAGAACTCTGGAAAAGGGACTCAGAGTGTCACAGAGAGATACAAGGTGGAACAGATAAAAAATTAATACATGTTGCAAGAGATCATTTAAGGTGAAGTGGGCAGTTAACACCTCTACAGTCATAGGACAAAGGAGGTTTAGTGGGTTACAGATTGTTTTAATGAACCATAAATCCAGTTTCAGAGTAGCAGCCGTGTTAGTCTGTATTTGCAAAAAGAAAAGGAGTACTTGTGGCACCTTAGAGACTAACAAATTTATTTGAGCATAAGCTTTTGTGAGCTACAGCTCACTTCATCGGATGCATTGTTAAATCCATGGTTTTTGCTATCTAGCATAGTTACACATTTAAGTTCTCAGGCTTGTTTTTTGAAGATATTGTGCAGGTTTTCTTTGAGGATGGGGAATGAGAGATCAGACATGGAGTGATCATGGATGACATGCTGCTTTTGTCTTTTATCATTTTTCTGTGCAAGTTCACTCGAGAGAATGATAATTGTCTCATTTCACCCACATAATTCTTGTTGGGGTAGTTAGTGCACTGGATGAGGTATACCAACATTTGTGACAAGCATGTGAAGGACCCATGAATCTTGAAAGGTATATTATGGGGCGTATTGATCATTGTAGCAGTGGAGATGTATCTGCAGGTTTTACATCTGTTGTTATGACAAAGTCTGGTACCTCTTTGAGTTGGTGTCTCCTGGACTGTGGGGACCTTGAATCTGATGATGAGGCTGGGAGGTTATGGCAAGAAGAAGTGGTTCAGAAACGATTCATTTCACGATGTGGTCCCCATAGAGAATGGGTCATAATTGTTTAATGATATCTCATATGGGTTCCAATTTGGGGTGGTGGGTGCCAACTAGTGGATTTTTCCCCTATATTGAAGCAGGTTCTCTTGGGGTATTTGGGTGACCTGTTCTATGGTGTGATCTACTTCTCTGGTGGAATGTCCTTATTTTGTGAAGGTGGTTTTAAGAGTGTATCCCAGACTTTCTCCTTGGAGCATATTCTACGGTATCTGAGTGCCTGGCTATAGATAAAAGATTTCTTGGGGTGTTTGGGGTGCGTACTAGATGTGTGAAGGTTAGCATGGTGATCCAGGAGTTCCTTGTATATAGTTGTCTGTAGGGTTCTTTTGTTTAAGCTGGCCAGGGTGTCGAGGAAGTTAACATTGGTGTGGGAGTGCTCTAGAGAGAGTATGATGGATGGATAGTGGTTGATGAAGTTGTGGTGGAAATCTATGAGGGAGATTAGGTCATCTGTCCAGAGAATGGAAAATATTATCCATGTATCTCGAATATATCATTGGTGCATTTGTCCAGAAATTCTTCAAGGTGGCCTATGAAGAGATTGACATAGTGGGGAGTCATCCTAGTACCTATGGCTGTTCCCATGGTTTGGACAAAGTGTTTGTTGTTTAATGTAAAATTGTTATGAGTGAGGATGAAATGGATGAATTTGCCAATGTGTTTGGGTGGATATCTGAGTGTTGTCCATTGTCTTGAAGTTATTTGAGGCAGGCAGCAATGACATCATTTGAGGGATGTTGGTGTACCAGGAGGTGACATCCATGGTGGTAAGGAGAGTCTGCTGAGGGAGGTTGTTAATGTTGTATAATTTTTAAGGATGTTGATCGCGTCCTGGAAGAAACTGGCCCTTTGTGTGGTGAGTAGTCTGAGGATGGTTTCTATGAGTCCTGCTGTTCCTTCAGTAAGAATGCGATGGGCCAGATATGATGGGTTCCCTGTTTGTGTATCTTGTGAAGCATGTAGTTGGTTCCTTGGGTCTGTTATGAATATTTAAAATTAAACTATTGTACCTATTTGTGATTGATCAAAGGAGTCACATGGTATTGTTTGTTACTTGAGCAGATGACTGAGAATGCTTTTGCATCAATATTTTGTGTGTGTGCGTGCTTGTGTGTGTGTAAGTATGTATGTATGTATACACACACACACACACACACACACACTTTGAGCCAATACTAATATAGTCAATTCCTGCCACAGACTCCCTGTGTGACCTTGTACAAGTCACTTGCAGACTGGTCTAACACCCATTGACTCTGATGGAAAGACTTATTGATTTCAATGGACATTGGATTTGACTCTTAATCGCTGTGTCCCCCATCTGTACAAGGGAGATCATAATCTGTTCTTCCACTCATTGCCTGTCTTGTCTATTTAGGCTTTTGGGGTGGGTGGGTGGCAGAGGCTGTCTTTTATTCTGCCTTTGTAAAGTGCCTAGAAGAATGGGACCTAGATATCAGTGTCCAGGTGTTACTGTAATCCATTAAATAATAATAATGCATGCATCTTCTGAAATTTGCTTTGTGTGAACACTTTTACTGGGAAAAAGTGATCACTTGAAGTTGCCAGAAAGCTAATGCAACACAAGTTTCAACGTGACCAAAGTATAAGCCTCTGAAGGTTTTTAACAAAATCTTAATTTGAGTTCCTTGAATTATCTTTTCTTTTGTGGCATCATTTAGTTCTGAAGTATCCAACTTAACTGTACAAATATTGTTATAATTCTTTGCCAATAAATCTTTTTGCTTTTGCAAGTAAAACTAATATAGATGAGGAATCTGAAAATCAGGAGCTATACTCTGAGTACAACAATTAGGACAGATATTTAAACTCTAGGACATTGATGTTGCAGTACATTTTGAAGTATCATCTATCACTTTAATTTCTGTTCAGACATTCTTGCTAATGAAAAGCTTAAGAAAAATTAGCTTCTAACAATTAAACTTCACTTTCCCTTCTCAAGGATCAATAGATCAGCTTTAGCCATGACAAGAGAAAGCTACAGACCCTCAGGCTTTTACAGATCTTAAATAATAACAGATTTCAGAGTACTTGTAGCACCTTAGAGACTAACAAATTTATTTGAGTGTGTATGATGGGTTTTATCTACAGCTCACTTCATCGGATGCATTTGGTGGAAAATACAGTGGGGAGATTTATATACACACACAGAGAACATGAAACAATGGGTTTTATCATACACACTGTAAGGAGAGTGATCACTTAAGATGAGCTTGAGACTCCAAGGAGAGACTGCTGAATTGGAATTAATTTGCAAACTGGATACAATTAATTTAGGCTTGAATAGAGACTGGGAGTGGATGGGTAATTACATAAAGTAAAACTATTTCCCCATGTTATTTCTCCGCCCACCCCACCCCCTACTGTTCCTCAGACATTCTTGTTAACTGCTGGAAATGGCCCACCTTGATTATCATCACAAAAGGTTTTCCTCCCCCCCCCCCGACCCCCTCCCCCGCTTCCTGCTGGTAATAGCTCATCTTAAGTGATTAAGATGATAAAACCCATTGTTTCATGTTCTCTGTGTGTGTGTGTGTGTGTGTGTGTGTATATAAATCTCCCCATTGTATTTTCCACAGAATGCATCCGATGAAGTGAGCTGTAGCTCACGAAAGCTTATGTTCAAATAAATTTGTTAGTCTCTAAGGTGCCACAAGTCCTCCTTTTCTTTTTTAGAGATCTTAAAGATGTTCATGTTCATCTTAAGTTACAATGTTGCTGGATCAGTAAAATAAAAGCAGGGCCATGTGGCTTTTTAGTTTACTTTGGTTCATAGTAAACAGTATCAAAGGAGAGAGTACATTGGACATCCATAAAAAAGTGGCCCTTTATAGCTTTTATTGTTTGCAGTATATATGGCAGTGGTATGCAACCTGCAGCCCATCAGGGCAATCTGATTGCAGGCCGCAAGACATTTTGCTGATGTTGACCATCAGCAGGCATGGCCCCCCACAGCTCCCAGTGGCTGCGGTCTGCCGTTCTCAGCCAATGGGAGCTGCGGGAAGCAGGTTGCCCACCACTGATGTACGGTGTTCTCTGTGCATAGGTGGGAATGATCACAAATGTTGCAGTAACTGTTTAAATGCTTAAATGTGCATTTTTAAGGACACTCACTGTATATGTGGCAAGAAATCTATCCTACTGTTGGACACTTTTATCCCTTTGCACTGGAGTTGAATCATAAACATCTCCCATGATACTATGCACTCAAATTCAACAAATACTTTTAATGTGATCTTTTTAACATGTAACTCCAGTATTGCTACTGAAAAAAGAAGAAATGTTAATTTTACTGCCACATAACAAAAAGTCTATTTTCTTTAAGTAGTCACATGTGCAATTAGAAAATATAAATATGACATTATGTGTCAAAACTGAGATTTTAGGTGAAGTTGACGCCAATGGGAGTTTTGCCATTGACTTCAGTGGATTCAGGATTTCACTCCATTTTTTTTGAGGATGGGAGTCAGATTACAAAACTTGTATAGTTTTCCAGTTTATTATAAACCTGTTTTTCTTTTCTTTGCATTCCCCATCAGTCTTTGTTTTTCACAGACTAAGATTAAGCTGCTCCAAATGCATTAATTGGTACACACACACACTGGGGACAGGCTGTCAAACCCAGAGGAGCCATAATTCTTTCTTGCAAGCTGTTGGGCCTGAGAACAAAACACACCTGCACCCTAGATAAATATTAGGTGTATGACTCGCTATGCTGATAAGTTATTTGAGAGATATAATTATCCTCTACCTACTGCAGCAGCCTCTCACAGTAAGCAGTTGAGTAGATCAATTTGATGTGCACATGCAAACACGCATACACACATGCTTTCTGTCTGAAGACGGGCTGTGAGATGGAATTCCGGCTCCCGTGTGAGCTTTGGGATATGAAAAGAAAATAAAACTATTATTTGGAAAGTTGCTAGAAGTGTGTTTTCAAGTGTTTGTTCCCCACAGCATGAGGCTTTCCCTCAAGCCCTTACCTTCCACCAAGGCACAGAGCAGGAGATGGGAGAGATCTTGCATTTTTGAGATCCTTTGCCCTTCTCCTCCTTTCTCTTTAACCATCCTCAGCTGACAAGCTGAACCCGCTTGTTGCTTGATCAATCACCTGTACTTATTCAATTGTCTCCATTTATAAAAAAGATTAATTGACTTGTAACCATATAAGGCGCATATGTTCATCTTTTAATGCAAAAAGTATGCTCCAACTTTCATCTGTTGAGCTGTCATCAGGCTTTCTGTATCAGCTATGGAATACACTTTGTCCTCATCCACACTAGTGGCTAGACTTTGTTCAGCTGTAGTTTAGGGTGGGGAAGAAGGAGCCGTGTTTGATAGCATAAGTCCAACATGGCAGGATTTCTAAAGTAGGAATAACTTTTCAGTTCAGGCTGAATTAGAACTTTCAGGAAATAGAAGGTATGCTACTAGCCTTCCCTAGAGAGGAAATTCTGCCTTCAAAAAAAATCTAACCAAGAGGTTGGATCATAGCATGGGAGAGATGCTATTAGGAGAGTTGGGGTAATGAAGGGATTTTTCACAGGCTAGATGGCAAAGTTTTTTTTTAAAGGAAAAAGCCCCGTGATTTGGGGCTGTACTAAAGACTAGAGCTGGTTGTAAAATGCGTGTCTTTCCACTGCAAATGTTGATGGTTTTTCATCTGAAAACCAAACATTTTCAGGTGAAAACTGGTTTTGTTTAAAATGTTTTGACTTTCAGGTTTTTGGTTTTCCAATAAAAAGATGAAAATTTCTGAGAAAAGTAGACACTTTCTGCCAGAATTTTTGTACGTTCAAAAACCCAATTTTCCATCAAATCAAAATTTAGATGAACATTTTTCAACCAATCCTAGTAAGGGCTTAAAAAGCAAGATGGCTACTTATTTTTTGTTTATAAAATAGAGAAGCCGGTCATGCTTGAGTGCTCAAAGAGATGACTATCGCTAATGTGAAAGAAAGCATGTCTGTGTGCACTCAGCTGGCCGAGCAAAGTGACTGTTCTTGTTTGTGAGGAATAATTAATATACACTTAAAGAGAGAGATTAAATTTGAAACACAATTTACCCCTATGTCTTTTGGTTTCATCTCCCTCAATCATCATTATTCACTAAGATACACGGTATAAGCTGATTCTATGAATACATCTCCCGCAATTGCCAGCTGAAAATGCTGATAGAATTCAGCTTCATTCATAAGTAGCGAAGAGGGTAGGCAGTGACTGTCTGTGCATGAATTATTGAAGTGAGGCCCCATCTACTTGCAAGGCTGGAAATGCCATTTAATTGTTATATGTGAGCCAGTGATAAGGGAAGCACATGGTTTGGAGAGGCCAGGTGAATTGATACCTCCTGGGCACATGTTGATATTTCATTTGCTGGGCTTTTATTAGCATTATTCAAAAATCTCGGAGGATAGTCTGGGAGGAATACTTCAGAGAAGTGCTATTCAGAGTTGAGTACCGGCAGCAAGTTTTCCCTGTTACAGTCAGGAATTTTAACTCTTGAAGAGTTTGGCCACCTATTTTCTTTAGCATTTTTTAAATATATATTTGTCTTCTTTTTGAAAATAGAATATTTAATTTTTAAATCCACATCCAAAAATACATGACTTGCAGTGTGGCTGCTGTAGATGCTTTCAACATTTTGCATTTCCAGACTCTCTCTTTTAACTGTGCCATCATAATGCTGTGTTAAAGTAATTTTTTCTATGCTTAAATAGCATCTGATAGTTTTTAGGAGCACTGGAGTTGCATTTCCCATCTTTAGCCTAATATTTGCATAGTAAGACGTAATTGAAAAACATTATGTAAATGTTATGTAGTGGTGAATATATTATCAAATCAAATGGCCTTTAGGGGTAATTATAGCAAGCTGCTATGACAACTAGGGAGCTGAACCTTGACTGTGTTTAAAATTTCACAGAGTTAAATATTAAGGGATTGGTTTTATTTTGGCGCTTCCAACATTGCCAATGGAATGTTTTAATTTTATAAGGGTGAGAGGGAATGAGTTAATTCAATTAAGAATGGACTTTTTTAATGTTTTGCCTTAGCATATTTTTAATTGAAGGTTTCATATTACTTCAGTCTGACAGTAATTTGTACTGTAATTGCGGTTAGGAAAGGTTTTTTAAATGTACATATTGTACTTTTCTAAAGAGCAGAACTTTCAGTTTTCTCTGACTGACTTTTAGATTGGAAACCAATAGGTTGGAGACCAGATTAGAGGTAGACAATACTGTCACACTGCAAGCATTCAAAAATTATGAGTCAAACATCCACAAATCATGAGATTATTTTTTTAAATGAGGGGTTTTTGTCTTCTGTTTTTTGAATCTTTAGAATACACCTGAGTCACATTTTCCAGACGTCCCTTGCAATTATGAGTGCCAGAAATTTACTAATTTTTTTAAGTGGAAACTGAGACGCTCATATATTCACTTGATTCCAGGAGCGGTGGCTTTAAGAAAAACACCAAATATTATGAAACTTGCAATAAAAGTATAGAACTGAGCAGCGTACTGTCTTACTGACAGAAAGGTGGGGAGAGATTTTCAAACACACTTAAGAGATTTAGAAGCACAAGACTCATAGAATGTATGTTCCTTGGTCTTTCCAAGAGTACTATAGTTACAGCATTGCTTTGCATTGTTCAACAACTAACAGAAATCAACTGGTCCTCAAATAGACAGGAACTTACAGATCACTCAAACATACTGGAAGTTTTATTTTTATTACTAACAATGAATAAATAACTAAGCAGCTCCATCATCAGTGTTCTGTTTCCACCTCCTTCCCACCCCCAGATTCCAGAGGTGGGTGGTGACAGCTTGAAGAGATTAGAAGTATTTTCAGCTACCAGTCACTTTAAAGATTAAAACAAAATTTGAACGGCTTCTACTTGTCAGTTCTAAATGATGGGTTTTTTAGATACTTTGGTAAAACTGCAACAGTTATTGTTGACTAAATCTGAGCAAGTACTGCAAAAAATGTTTTCCCCTTAATTATTCACTCTAGTTTAAAAAAATAAATTGCCTTCAGATGTGCTCATGTCCCTCCTATTTTCCCATTATGTGAACTTTTGAGTGATTGAATGTTACTTGCACCAGTACTAATGAAAAAACAAAATGTAGGTGCTTGGGCAGGTACAATACAAGTGAGATATTTTTATAGTGGATAGGACACTGCTTGACATAGCAGTGGGATAGTGTTCCCCAAATACTTCATCAGTGTTTTGGCATAGAAGCAATTAACCAGGCTAGATAAGGGTCTGACTTTACATTTAGCAACCAGGGCTGAAGTGTGTACATACACCCACACACACAACCACCCTTGCTTTTGTAGGAGAAAATAAAAAGTAAACCTTACGCTAATCTCATTTATCTGGGCCTCCGGCAATAGCTTTGTTGCTCAGTTAATAAATTATTGCAATTTATCCTCATCTGACTTATCTCTGTCTGGGAGCTGTAAAGTCCCAGAGGCTTTGTCTTTCTGATAGTAAAATCTACATACTCATCCAGTCAGGCAAGAAAAACTATATCATATGACTTTCCTGACCTATCGCAACTCGCCCTCACATTGTGCATGCTTGCTGCAAACTGTTTGTGCTCGAACAATAGGAAAAAAAACTTGTCAAGTAAATTTGAATAACAAGCTCAATGCAAATATGAACTGCTCATGAATACAAAGACAATAAAGTTGCTGAATAAATTTTTTTTCTGGCTGAAGGGGGGTTTGAGATTTATTAAGGGAGAAAAAGATTAAAGAATCTAAAACTCTATGGGCTTGTCTACAAAACAAATTGTATTATTTATATTTATACCAGTATAGAATCATAGAATCATAGAATCATAGAATATCAGGGTTGGAAGGGACCCCAGAAGGTCATCTAGTCCAACCCCCTGCTCAAAGCAGGACCAAGTCCCAGTTAAATCATCCCAGCTAGGGCTTTGTCAAGCCTGACCTTAAAAACCTCTAAGGAAGGAGATTCTACCACCTCCCTAGGTAACGCATTCCAGTGTTTCACCACCCTCATAGTGAAAAAGTTTTTCCTAATATCCAATCTAAACCTCCCCCATTGCAACTTGAGACCATTACTCCTCGTTCTGTCATCTGCTACCATTGAGAACAGTCTAGAGCCATCCTCTTTGAAACCCCCTTTCAGGTAGTTGAAAGCAGCTATCAAATCCCCCCTCATTCTTCTCTTCTCCAGACTAAACAATCCCAGCTCCCTCAGCCTCTCCTCATAAGTCATGTGCTCTAGACCCCTAATCATTTTCGTTGCCCTTCGTTGTACTCTTTCCAATTTATCCACATCCTTCCTGTAGTGTGGGGCCCAAAACTGGACACAGTACTCCAGATGAGGCCTCACCAGTGTCGAATAGAGGGGAACGATCACGTCCCTCGATCTGCTCGCTATGCCCCTACTTATACAACCCAAAATGCCATTGGCCTTCTTGGCAACAAGGGCACACTGCTGACTCATATCCAGCTTCTCGTCCACTGTCACCCCTAGGTCCTTTTCCGCAGAACTGCTGCCGAGCCATTCGGTCCCTAGTCTGTATGGGCACCCCACTTTCCCCCGATGTGTGTCTCAATCCTTTCTTTTCCTTTGAATACATGGTTAGCATACTTGCTTTTAAATGCCTTGCAAAATTACACCTAAAAGATGCATCTTAGGATACCCTAGGAGAGCTCTGTGTATATAAAATTGAGTTTATAATATATATATTGCTTAAGAGGATTGGGGGAAGCTCTTCATTAAGAGAATATTAAGGTTACATGGTTAAGTACTCAAAAATGCCAAAATTTCATGTGAGACAGGGTGGCTAATATCTTTTATTGGGCCAACTTCTGTTGGTGAGAGAGACGAGCTTTTGAGCTTACAAAAAGCTCTTCTCGTCTATAAAACAGTTGTTTGTGCTGTAGTTAATTGTTACACTTTATGACTTCTAAAAATGTATTAAATAGAAACGTCATATCTCTTGCTTGTGTTCAATCTTATTTCTTTTCTTGGCCTCACTGCACTTTTCTCTCCTGTAACACATCATGTTTTATCTTTTACTGCATGGTTTTCAGTGTCTGTTTCTTCTTTATCCTTCTGGGTTTTTTTCCCTCCTCACCTTTCTTTCTCTTCTCTCCTTGCATTATTTTCTCTACCTCCTCTCTCTTTTTTCTCTCTCTCCCATTCCTCCCCAATCCCTTCTCAAAATCTCTCTCAGTACTTTCTCTTTTCTAACTGTTCCAACGCTGTCAACCCCAAGTATTCAAAAATCATGAGTCAGGTCAAAAAACCCAAGAGATTGGTATAAAGTGATGAGATTTAAAAATTATCAGTTTTGATTCCTTTTTATCTGCCTTTAGGACTAACATTTTTTAGTTTTTCTCTGCAACCATGAGGGCTAGAAACTGCCTTTTTATTAAGCTGAATCTCACATAATCACATAGCTCCAGGAGTTGGAGCTTTCAGAAAAAAACACCAAATATCTTGCCTACATCCTCTTCCTCACTTCCCTTCCCTTATAGGGCTTGAAAAAACTACCAAGAACCTAATAGCCAAACTAAGCTAAGAGTCCCCACCATCCAAGAGCAATGTCTATGTGAGATGCTAAGCTTCAACTCCCTGATGCTGGGGAAAGGAAGGTGCTGGTCTTTGCTTAGGGGCTTCATTTTTTCAGAGCCACTGGCTACTAAGTATCTTTATTTGAAACTCTTACCCACACACCCCGAAAGGGAGATGAGGGAAGAGATTGCCCCAACATTCTCCTCTTCTCACACCAAAGCCTTCTGGCTGATGTGAGGGAGGTCGTAGTGAGGGGTCTTTTCTATTTTATTCCTCCCAGCTTTGGTTTTTGAATTCTTCTCTTCCCCTGAATGCTCCCTGCCTCTGCTGATGCTGATGGAAAAGGAAACAGACCAGAATCTTGTCACTTTCACTGCTATCCACAAGCTGCTAGATTCACAATGGGAAGGTGACCCATGCAACCATAATGCTAGAAACTTTTTTCTAAATAAAAATTTAGAATCTGCAGACAATAATGGCTCTCACTGTGGGGCAAGTGGGTTTCACACACGTGTATAATGCTTGTAGTGGAAACCTGCTGTGATGATATCATTCTGAGTGCCTCAATTCGGGTATTTTGACATACCTTAAAAAGGGCCTGATTTTCAGAAAGTGTCAAACACTCACCCTCTGAAAATCAGGCCCCTTTGAGGTGTTTCAAGATGAGCACCCACAATTTGAAGCCCCTCTCCCCCACCAAATCACTAGTCACTTTTGAAAATTTAGGTCAATATGTTTAGCAATTTTTTTTTAAATTCTCACTCTCCTCATAATACATTTGCTTTAAGTGCAGTTTTTTTCATATAGGAAGAATTTTAACACTGCAGCTATTAAAGATGACGGAGCCAGTTCTTTTGGAGGTGAAAGACCATCATTGTACTAAATTGGAATCTTACTGCTGAGACATCACTTTCAGGGAAGATGCATGGGCCTGTCAGTATCTCATTTAATCTTGGCTAGTGAGAGAGTAATCTTGTCACTTCAACAAGCAGCCCCTGGTATAAAATAATCCTACGCATACAAACAGCAGTGCTGTGAATATATTTTGGGAGGAGGGACTGGGGCGGGACAAGGGTGCTAATCATATGATGTTTGACGATGCATAAAACAACACAAGGAGGCTGCTTATCTGTTCAATTTTACTTTTTCTCTCTTCCCTAACCTCCCACTTGCAGAGTGGTTCTGTTTGGAAATCTTAGTTGATCTGTTGGCTTGGGATATTGATTTCTGCAAGCTGATATAGCTTTTGTGTAGAATGAAAGTGGAATTGAGTAGATATTATACAGGGTTTTTGATGGTGGGAGTAGAAATCTGATTAACCTGTGCTAGTTGGAATAGGATGCCAAGATCAGCAGGTGTGGGAGGGGCAAAGCAGGACCAGTGAATGATGTAAGCATAGCCACTGGGATGGTGAAAGAGAAGATTCATTTCATGCGAAAAGGCTGTTTTCCTAATGTCAGATGCTTTTGTGTTCTAGCTGATTTATTGGACAGTGTAATTTGTCAGCTTGATCTGATGAATTCTAGCCAACTAATGAAACTTTTTAAAATGTTGCAGTGTGTGACTTTTAATTGGTGAATTTGTAGCATTTTGGAACTGGCAGTTGATGGCAGAGGCCAGGTATTTTCGAGGCCAATGCTATGAAAGAATCTCTAAACTGAACCTCAGCTGTTGGGGGCCTGCTTCTGTTACAGTTTTCGTTGAAATGGTGCTCATAGTGAAAAGGTTTTTACTCACTCACTCACCACCACCATAGCAATCTTATCACATGATTAGAGGTATGAAAAAACTTCCATATGATGACGGATTTAAAAGGATTGGGAGGGTTCAGCTGGGAAAGGGGGATATGACAGAGGTCTATAAAATGGTGACTGGTGTGGAGAAAGCGAATGAGGGCGTGTTGTTTACCCCTTCACATAACACAAGCACCAGGGGGTCACCTGATGATATGAATAGGCAGCAGGTTTAAAACAAAAGAAAGTACTTCTTCATACAATGCACAGTCAACCTGTGGCACTTGTTGCAAGAGGATGTTTTGAAGGCCAAAAGTATAACTGGGTTCATTAGATAAATTCATGGAGGATAGGTCCATCAATGGCTATTAGCCAGGAGGAGCAGGGAAGCAATCCCATGCTCTGGGTGCCCCTAAAGCTCTTCAGAGCTCTGCCAGAAGCTGGGGCTGTACAATGGGATGGATCACTCAATAATTGCCCTGTTCTGTTCATTCCCTCTGAAGCATCTGGCACCAGCCACTGTCGGAATACAGGATACTGGGCAAGATGGACCATTGGTCTAACCCTGTATGGCCTTTGTTATCTTATGTGCTTACAGATGTAATGACTATTATAGTGAAGGTTGTGTGTTTCTTTTCTGAGCCCTCTGCTACTTAGACCTTTCTAAAACTTTTAACTTTTGGTCTGAAATCTTCCAAGTGCTTCACCTGAATATGAATTTTGTTTTGAAAGTTTGTGCTAAAACATGTCTTTTTAATGTCATGTAACCCAACTAACCCTGCCCACAATGCTGGGCTATTCTTGAGAGGCACAACTGAGCCCACTGACTGTAGAGGAAGGTAATATAGACTTGAAAAGTAATATTGACAGAAAAAAATATTCAATAACTTGAGCTAGAAGCAACACTCAGAATTCCTTGGTTCCCCAAAGGGCTCTAAGCAAATTCAATGAGAATGAAGGAGCTTTGCACAAGATTCATAAAGAACTGTATATTAGGGATCTCGCCTGAGATTATGCTTTTGGATTTTGGAGGTCCCGCCAACACCCACTTTAAGAACATTAAAGGAAATGGGAAATTGAGGTGAATGAAAAACTTATGTAATGATTAAATGATGATTTTACAGGCAAGCTCATAAACTGACAGTGAATCTGTTTCTAAAAAGTTGGCCTACTAAATATTCAAAAATGGAGATCTATTAATTAGAGAAGCTGGAACCCAGGAAAAATAAATTCTCCCATCGAAGTAAATCCATGAAACCAAGGAGAGCTGGTTTGGTTTCCTAGCTTGTGTAAGGTTATGTCTACACTGTGCCACAATGCAGAGTACAGGGAGATGAACTATAGAGCACACCAAAGTGTATGTGGAATGCCCTGTGTGAATGCTGCTGTGCAAACTAAAAGGTACCTATTTTGTAAGACTACTACTTTAACCCGAACTAGGTACCTTTTAAAAAGAAAAGGAGGACTTGTGGCACCTGAGAGACTAACGAAAGCTTATGCTCTAATAAATTTGTTAGTCTCTAAGGTGCCACAAGTCCTCCTTTTCTTTTTACAGATACAGACTAACACAGCTGCTACTCTGAAACCTGTCTAGGTACCTTTTAGTTCACACCAGCAGCATCCACATGGGGCAGATAGATCGCAACACTCTGATGTGCTCTTCAATTTGCACCCCTGTGGTCTGTGGCGTAGACAAGCCCAAAGAAACCGATGTTTTCCTGCTTGAATTATTTTTGACTGGAGAGCCAAAAAAGCTGGGTATTGACTGTGCTCAAATCAATAAACATGTTGCTCGAATGTTTTCCTTTTGTCTCCATTGAGTTAATATGTCCAGGAGTAATTTTGTCCTAGAGCAATGGAAATTACAACATTGCATGTTTCTCTTCCTTGCAACTTCTTTAAAACTGACAGTGGAGAAGTATACCATAACACCTGGCACTGTAACACTTTTGGAAATGCCCACCACTGTGAGGAAAACAGTAAAGGGCCCCTAGCACTAGTTGAACTCCACCAGAGGACTAATTTATATACATGGTGGATGTGAATATGTATTGCGTGGGTATGGATTGCTAAATGCAGTAAAGGGAAATCATATTTGTGGATTCTTCCTCCCCTAGGATTATGAAGTTCACTGGTGAGGAAAGGTGTGTAGATGGGAGTAAAATTATGGAGCAAGTGTTATGAAAATGATTCACCCACCTATGTTTTATAAACAGGTTTTGAATACCTGTTCTGACTTCTGAAATGTCCCTTGAGGAAAAAAAAGGGAATAATGGATTTCTCACTCAAATGATACTATTCTAAATAATGCAATTGAGTCTGCAGCCATGGCAGAGACAAAACAAATACAGCATTTAATAACTATTATTGGTGCACCAGTCAGAGAAAAGGAATTTTTCCAGGTATTCAGAGAAGACCATTTAATAACAGTCATAATGAGTGGAAAGTTAACCCTCTCTCATATAGATTGCCTTTTTAAATGCCAAGTTATTCTCATGAATGCTTCCTGAAATAACCCTATCCTTTTTGTTTACTGTTCTATACTAACTTTAAAAACCTTCCTCAGTCAATACGCCTACATTTATTACTAAAACTTGATATCACTGTGACCATGATCCTGCAAAGCCTCCTCCATTTAATCATATGAGTTGTCCCATTGATTTCAGTGGATCTACTCACACAAGAAAAGTTAAGTACATATCTGTTTGTAGGGTCAGGGTCTATGTTTTTAACTATATATGAGTTTCTATTCTGGAAAGCTGCAAGGTTTGAAAACATGTTTTTCAGTCTCTAATCAGAAAAGTGGTTCCATAAGTTCCACTAACAAACTGCTTCTGCAGTGTTTTTAAGTAAAACTATACTGCTTAAATTTTCAGGGTTACTGGGAGATATATGGTTGCACACTTACCATTACAGTCAGTGGTTCAGAGATCAGCATTTGGTCCACTGGGTCTGATCTTTTTTTCTTTCTTTCTTGTGCCATTACACATCTCTAACAATCTCAGGTATGCAAAATTGTTCCTGTATCCATAATTAAGAGAGGGAAAAAAAACTTAATTCCCTAATGTAACTTCAAATACACTGTATAAAACATGAAGGAAAGCAGTGACTGATGTAACTCTTGAGTTCTGATGAAATCTCGAACCTCTTGAGTTTTGCTCTCATGGCTATGTATTAGAAGTCATGTTAAGAGCAATATATCACTACTTCAATGATAACGACTTTTTATTGGGTAGAACTTGTTGAACAGCAAATATAGGATGTGCTATGTGTAGGATCCATTGATGTAATACTTTTAATATATTACTGTAAACTGAATATCATGGCATGATTGTTTATTATGTGCTACAGTATGCCCTATGAAAGACAGTACATTTTAAAAATTAACTATTTTGTTAACATGCATTTTGCACAGGTCTGAGATAGGTACTCAGAGTGTCACAGTGAAATACAAGGTGGAACGGATTGTTCAGTATAAGTAGTTAAAATATGTTGCAAGAAACCGTTCAAGGTGAAGTGGTCCATTAACTCCTCTGCAGTCATAGGATAAAAAAGGGGGTTCATCGGTTACAGTTTGTTGTAATAAACAATAAATCCAGTGTCTTTATTAAGATCATGTTTTTTAATGTCCAGCAAAATTATGAATTTAATCTCTCAGGCTCATCTTTTGAAGGTGTTGTGCAGTCTTCCTTTGAGGATGAGGACTGAGAGGTCAGATATGAAGTTATCATTTTATGAAAAGTGTTTGTCCATGGCTGTTATGTTGTTGTTGTCTTTTATCATTTTCTGGCTGATGCTGTTACAGATGGGTCTGTCTGGGTTCCCTTGCTTGTGTATCTTGGGAAACATGTAGAAGGCTCTGGGGTGGACCTTTCAGACTGCTTCCTGCCATCAGCACAATTCTTGCTTGTTAACAAATGAAACTCAAAAAGCCACAACACTATGGGCCACACCTTATCTTCCTTATTCCACTGAGTACCCACAACAGTCCCTTGAAGTCAGGCAGGGTGTTCACAGAGCGCCAAATTATGTTCTAATCTAGACAATACAGTGGCACAGAGGCATAATGGGGCTCAATACCCTCTTACATCCATCTACCGGTTACCCACATCATGAGTAGCAGCACAGGAGGGGATGCAGGCTCCACAGAGCTGATATGCCCCTTCCGAGTGCAAGAGGACAATGAGTAGGTGGAACCTTGACTCTATCCCCCACTATGCATCAGCCGTGCAGCTATGTGCCCATCTTAGGGAGAGTACACTGGTATCCATTCATCCATCCAGTACACCATACTCACTCCCCAGAGCAGCTAGGAGACCAGGAAAGAGTTTGGGACTACTTTAAGGAGGGTGCAGCTTGGGCTGCTTTCAGGACAGTGCAGCAACATGTTGCCTCTAACACAGAGCTCATGGCAAAGCCATGACTGAACCCAGAATAAGGTAGTGTTCAGTATATGGGTATCAGAATCTGGTCCTATTTAATTTATTCATATATAAATGACCTGTGGTTCTCAAAACCTGATACCTTTACCGGGAAACTGATCTGTACTTATGTGCTTGGAAATGGATGTGTGTGTTGGTGACTTATTGCTACCCATTGTTTGCATGCAACAGAATAATGAAACATCACTTTTTTGTGCACTTTGCTCTGTTCAGCCCTAGTTCATGCAAATCCCACGAGAGTTACATCAGACTAGTGGTGCAGAGACTTGGATGCCATCTCTAAATAGTGTAACAGAACAGGATTTGAAAATGGAGCATAGGCATGGACAGAACAGTATACTAGAGAAGCATTGAACCTCTCTCTTGGCTGCATTAAATTTGTATTTCATTGCTCTGTACTTCTAACATTAAAAGTGCATGCACATTTTTGGCAAACATTTCATTCATCACTCAATGCCAAACGTTTTAAAAGTATTTATAAAGCAATTCATATATTTTCAGGCTTGTTACAATGAGTCAGTTCAGTCCCTTTTATAACTTCTCTCAAATTAGCTTGCGGTTTGAATTGGCTGCATATGAGTTGAAATGAAAAGCAAATAAACAACTGAATTGTTTAAATTTTGCAGTCGGAGGGGAATGTAAGTATAGAAGGTCTGCGTTGCACATTAATAATTTATTCAGAATTCAATGAGACTTCTGTGCCTTTTAATTAATTCATATTTTTCCCTTCCGGGCTGGTAGGGAGGGGTTGGAGGAGTACAAAGGGCAAACATCTAGAGGCCCATTGAGTTTCAGGGAAAAGATGGGATTCATCCTATATCCCAGAGTGCAAAAAAGGGTTCATCTGAAATTCTGGAGAACAGAATGATTATAAACCAAGGCTTTTTTTTCCCTTTCTTTTTTTAAAGATAACCCCTCTTCATACATAGACAAGCAGCTTTTATATCCATTCAATGATATTTGGAACACTGATTTGGATACAATAACAGTTATATTGTCCCTTGCAGTATGAAATGAAAGAAAATGCCATAGAAACTGCAGGCATCTGTTGCTGACTTGTATTTTACAAGCTTGAGCAGACACTACCATGCAAAAACTTTTGCTTGTTGCTACTCTCCAAGATTTAAGGGCTATCTCTCTGTGTTATGGTTTGACTGTGTCAGAAACCTGTGAATTAAACAGGAGAAATCAGCAATGTTTAATAGTGCTAAATATATTTTTCCTGTTTGGGTTTACACATCATGTTCTCCAATTATCTCTTCTGGGATTAAAAACTGCTTGCTCTTGCATTTGCTGGATGCATCTTATTATATTTGAAGGAACAACAGATATGCAGGGAGTCTCTTGTTGACCTATTAAAAGAGTGGTCTGGAGTTACTAAATTGGGTCGGACTTGAAATATACAGAATCTTTTTTCCTATTCGTTAGATGGGTTTAATTCATGATTTAAGGCTTAAACCAACTTTTATATTGTAATGTTAATGGTTTTTGACTTACTCTGTGATCTACATTTTTTTAGATAGCATTTGAAATAACAAAAATGAACTATATAGATTATTATTTTTCCAGTAGTACCTCAAGGTCTAGCCAAAACCAGGATCTCCGTTGTGCTAAACCAGGAATCTGTTGTGCTAGGTGCTTTACAAAAGCATAATAAGCAACAGTCCCTGCCATGAAATATGTACAATCCATACAGATTAAGGACCTGATCCAAAGCCCATTGAGGTCAATGGAAAACTTTCAATGACTTCTATGGGCTTTGGCTCAGGTCAGCTCAGAACTTGACATACTTTTTGCAGAATCTTGTGTGTCTTAAGAGATGTGTCCTGTGGTAGACTTCCAAACACACCCTCATCTAGAGTAGAAATTCTCAACCTTTCCAGACTACTGTACTCCTTTCAGGAGTCTGATTTATCTGTGTACCCCAAGTTTCACCTCACTTAAAAACTACTTGCTTACAAAGTCAGACAAAAAATAAAAAAGTGTGTCATCACAGAATTACTGAAAAATTGCTTATTTTCTCATTTTTACCATATAATTTATAAAATAAATCAATGAAATATAAATATTGTACTTACATTTCAATGCATAGTATATAGAACAGAATAAACAAGTTGTATGAAATTTTAGTTTGTACTGACTTCGCTAGTGCTTTTTATGTAGCCTGTTGTAAAAGTAGGCAAATATCTAGATGAGTTGATGTAACCTCTGGAAGACCTCAGGGGAATTCCCGGGAGTAGGTATAGCCCTGGTTGAGAACCACTGATCTAGAGGATCTGGATAAGTGAGGAATGTAACCACTTGCCAATAGGATGCCAAAGGTTCCTTGTAGCTGCTAGGGAAGGCTGCCCCAGGGAGTTTGTCACTTCAGAAAGATCAGAAGGCTTCTGTGCATTCAAGAATTAAAGGGGGGAAAGGGTGTGGGTTGTCTGAAGGTTCAGCACAGAGGTAGCTGAGCCCTTAGTCAATTTTTCAAGTTGGGAATTGCAGAAGACCAGTGGGCTGCTGGGAAGAGATAAGAGCAGACAGAGTGCAGACCCAAAAAATGTGGGGCATTTTTTAATGACATGTTGGGCACATGCCTAGGATCAACTCTGGATTCGTGTGTTTGGGGCAGGGAGGAGGCCTTGCTCTCCAAAAAACAATCTGGGTAAATCTGAGATTATGCTATCAGGGTGGAGGAAGCAACGGAAAATGGGGCAAGGAATTATACCTGCCCCCGTGATTGAGGATGTGTGCCTACCATTTGTTTGCAATCTGGGGGTGGTGTTGGATTCCCCAGCTGGTGTTAGACAATCCGTAGCAGCAGTGACCAGAACAGCTTTTATTCATCGTCATCTGGCCCTGAGAGTAAGACACTTTCTCTTAAAGAAACTACTACTCTGCTACTCTGAAAACAGAAAAGGAGTACTTGTGGCACCTTAGAGACTAACAAATTTATTTTCCCCACTCTGAACTCTAGGGTACAGGTGTGGGGACCTGCATGAAAACCTCCTAAGCTTACTTTTACCAGCTTAGGTTAAAACTTCCCCAAGGTACAAACTATTTTACCCTTTGCCCTTGATCTTCCATTGCCACCACCAAATATCCGGGTTTATTTTTTGAGAAAGAGTTGTTTGGAAACGTCTTTCCCCCCAAAACCTTGCACCCCCCGCCTGGGGAAGGCTTGATAAAAATCCTCACCAATTTGCATAGGTGACCACAGACCCAAACGCTTGGATCTTAAGAACAATGAAAAAAGCATTCAATATTAATTGAGTGAATTTTAATATAAGAAAAGGTAAAAAGAATCACCTCTGTAAAATGAGGATGGTAAATACCTTACAGGGTAATTAATACAAAACATAGAGAATCCCTCTAGGCAAAACCTTAAGTTATAAGAAAGACACAAAGACAAGAATATTCATTCTAGTCTCTAAGGTGCCACAAGTACTCCTTTTCTTTTTGCGAATACAGACTAACACGGCTGCTACTCTGAACTCTGAAAACGGTTTCTCTTAGATGCAGACCTTGTTGCTGTGATCCATGCATTTGTCATGTCGGAATTAGACTCATTCTATGTAGTACTCCTCAAAGATTGAACTCAGAATGTGGTGAAGTTTTTTGGGGAGAGGGGCAATGAGATAAGGGTCAGTTGTTTGTGAGGGCTTTCAGAGAATATTTGGGTTTGATTGTTATTTATGGTGCATTTTCTTTGTTTTTAGAGAGGCTGCTGGGTTTTTTGTCACTGTTCTTTTACTTATGTCAAAAGCATCCAACACTCAGGATAGGTGCAGTATTGCCAGTTTTAAGCATGCAAAAATCATGAGATTGGCTTGGAAATCATGAAATTTTTAAACTAATAAATGTGTGGGGTTCTTTTTAATTTGCCTGCTGCTTTAGGGTTCTGTTTTTCAAGCCTTTCTCTGCATTCATGAGAACTAGGAGTTGTGTTTTTGTTTTGTTTTTTAAATCTGAAATCCTCACATAATTGCATGAATCTATCAGCTGGGGATTTAAATAAAACATCAAATATTGCAACACTCATAATAAAACCAAGGGAGTTGGCAATTTTTGCTACTTATCCATTGCAATAACTAAATCAAACAAAAAAAGTAGTACACTTTCATATAATGTCTTGTCAATCAAATAGTGCCTCTTAGCATTTATTAACAGTTTAAATGTCTAATGTGCAAAAATATTTACTTTTGGGATAATGATAGTTTCAGCAGTCTTTATATTCTTGTTGGGTCATTGCTAATTAATTGCAGGGCCACTGCCAAGCATTCCAGATATCTAGAAGGAAAACCCACTGGCTGATCAGACTGGATTTTTCAAATACATACTCAGTATAGTAAAGCAGGGATGATGCATGATCACCAGCATACCTCTCCTCCTTCCAAGGAACACAGTGTATGGGACACACCCAAAATGAGGAAGACAAAATAATCATTCATGCAGAAAACTTAAAATACCAGAGGAATTCCATCCTTTAATGTAAATAATGTCCTCAGCTTCATGATTCTCCATTTCTGATAAAACAAAAAAAAAAAAAACAGTTTTCAGCAATAAAAGTGAAGGGTGATACAGCTCCATGAGGCAAGCAGTGAAGGCCATATCTGCGCTATAAACATTGGTCAACGCAAATTACATCTGCAAAAAACTATGGCAGTTAGCATATTGTTTTCACTGTGCATACTTAGCTCCTTGTGTCGGCAAAGCACTTAAGCACCAGGAGCGCTTGTGTCGTTGCACAATGCAGTGTACAGTGGATAGGTATCCCAGCGTGCAACTGTCTCCATCCCATAATGTCATCTATATCCCATAATTGTTGTGCCTTTTTAAAAAATCCCACACAGCCCTCCTCAGACAGAAAGATGGAACCTGCACAGCTCTGAACTACGATCATAAGTGTTGCAAACACAGGACACATGATCCTCTGGTACTTGCAGAGCCATGAAAAGAACCAAATTAGCCCTGTACAATAACAAGTAAGTGGGTGTGTTCAGAACTGCTAAGCATTCTGCAGCATATATTGTGAACTAATAAAGATTAATTTTTTTCCAAATAATATAATTTTATTCAGTAGCAAAATTAGTGCAAAGGAAAATCTCTGCAAGTTAAAAGCAAATACATTAAAACTGAATAAATTAATGGAATACAAGAGGAAAGAACATACATGTCCATTTTACCTACACTTACAGCAACTGTGGATCTCAAAAGTCAGTGTATATGAAGCTGCGGTTGTCATTAATATTCCTCCCCGCCCCAGTGTGGAGTGGTAGGGATAAAGATGTGGCATCTGATGCCATGTTGAATGTTCAGGGGGGCATAGAGAGGTGCTGTATTGGAGTTCTCCATAGACTGTAAAGGGAGATGAGCCCATGATTGTTGAACGTATAGGTTCACAAAAGTCTGCAGCATCTGTTTGCTGCCAGAGAAGCCCAATTATGTCCTGGTGAAACTCCCTCTCCTTTTGCTGCTAGGACTCCTGGGTCTTTTTCCTGTCTGCTCTTTCCTCCTCCAGGGTCTCTGCAATTTTCGCCCTCCAGACCCTTTGCTTGTGGTCTAATGCACCACTTGCTTGCAAGATCTCACTGAATATGTCATCCGAGCTCTCTTCTTTCTCCTCCTTACCTGGCTCAGGCATTCTATGGGTTAGGAGGGGGAACCCCAGAAGGGCGCAACAGCAGCAGCTGCAGATAAAACATGCTGGGCATATTTAAATGACATGTTGGGCACATGCCTCGGATCAACTCTGGATTCATGTGTTTGAGGCATTGCGGAACAGCTATTGGAGGCCTCTTAGGGTTGACATAAGTAATGCAGTGTCTACACTCACGCTGAATTGACCTCCATATGTCAACCCTGGTTCAGCGCCACTCAGGGAGGTAGTGCATCACTGTAGCTGGGCATTTACATCGGTATGAGACAAACTGAAGTGTAAACACATGCACAAGGCTGCTTACATCCACCTAACTTTGGAGTGTAGATCAGGCCTAACTTTGGGGAGAGGTATGGTCAGCAGTATAAGGGTTAAAAGAGAATGCCAATGATACAAAAATCCTGTCACAGGATAATGGTCTCTTGCCATTACATCAATGCTGAGACATTTATGGGTAATTAATGTCAGAGCCAGGCAGAGATGTTTGTATTTGAAACAGGAGGTATTGATCCAGTGGTTCTATACTAACAATGACTCTATTTCCCTTTTATCAGTTGACTGATGTACAATTAAGTGTTTCATCTGATGGATGTTGGTGCAACAGAGTGACAGTTACTCACTGTAGCATTATTGATTTGCCTTGTCCCAATTGGTTTAGACCTATTTTGAGCTATAGCCAGTCAGAGCATCATATCTACAAAGGTACAATTATTATTATTACAGTTTTTAAAATAATCTGGTGCAAAGGACTACACAGCTGAAGATTTAACCTTCAGAAAATGTCCATGGTTATGAAATAATTCCATTTTGGTTGTAGTTTCTGTCTAGTTGAATATAAGATGGTTGGTTTCACCCTTGCATTTGGTAGTAATCAGTAAGAAAAGAGAACGTTTTGTATTCCATTGGATCTGAAATATATGGAGACCAAATTCACTTACACTCGCAGAAAGCTTACCAAGTTAGGGACAGAGTGATGCAAGCCACCTGTAATCCTGATCTATCAAGAGGCTTGGTAACAGCTCCTGCAGATCCAAAAGTAGGAAGAGTCGACTCAGCAGGGGTTCAGGGTTGGTCAGCTTGGAAAAATCATCTTATCCAGGCACCTTCCAGTGGTGCCCTGTTTGGATTTTAAAGCTGCCCCCTCAGGCAGAATACCCGAGGGAGAATGACAGTTGTACTGACATCTGCCCTTCCCGGGGTGAAAGCCACATCCTGTGAAGGTTGGCCCAGGGGATGAACCTGGCCCCTGTGCACTTTAGGGAACTGGTAGATACTAAAATCAACCAAGTAAAGACATTTTAATGCAGAAGGCATACCTTTCAGAGCCCTATTTGGCTATGGGTACTCATGATGAATATGGTCTTCTTACAGCTCAAGCTGATGACTGCATATTGACAAATTACCTCCATTCGCTTTTGTATTTTTCTCTTTCTCTCAAGACACCACAGGTAGAGCCAAGGTCAGTTGTAGAGCAGTCAGAGACCTCTTCCTTCCTCTTCTGCTTTGCTAAGTGCTTCTGGTACCTTTCAGGCATTTCCTCCCATCACACAAACTTCCACTTCTGAGAGAGATTCTCTGGCACAGGCCTGTCAAAACAAAAGTGAAATCTGTGGCGTTACAGTTTATAATAATTGCAAGAGTGGTGGTTTAAAATGCTTTTGCAGTCTACCTCCCTCCCCCATTTAAGAATTTTCCTTTAAAAAGCATCTGTAAACAAGATCCTAGTGACTTACTATTGACTGAATCAGCAAGTATGTATATTGTTTCTAAGCAATCAGTGTTACATAAGTGATTTTAAAAATAACATGTAAGCCACTGATCACTCCTTATCAGAGCAATCAGTTTTTCTGATGGAAAATGGGATTTTTTTTCAAACAACTTTGTGTGTGAAATATTTTAACATTGCTGAATTTTTTTTCACAAATTTGTGCTTTGTAGATTTTATCAAAAACACTGGAAAAAGTACCAGTGGTTTTCATTTACTGAAGTCCTAAGTTTTCAATAAACACACAATTTTGATTATGTTTGGGGTAGATGGGGGGGGAAATCCCACAAATTTGAAAAAAAATCTTTAAAAATGAAAAATTTCAAACACTTTAAAGGAAAGCAACTTTAAAAAATTGAAATGTTTCAAACGGCCCCTTCTATATTGGAGGGGAAACGTAATGATTCAAGGTTTGGTTTGACTCTTTGAGCCTTTGCTGAGAGCACTTACTATTTCAGTAAGCTTGGCACCTGAGGAGGAAAAATCCCTGTGTTGATCTTCAACAGCTTTCATTTTGGAAATGGTATTGACTGACCCCAGAGGTTGAAGTCATCCCTCCTTGGATAGGGGGAATGGTCACTGTGACATAAACATGAGGGATGCAGAAGTTTCTCTGGATGACACTGGCACTCCCTTGAGATAAACGGGAAAAGAATACAAAAATGAAGCACAGAAAAATTCTAATGTAGACTCACAGTTGGATCTGGAAGACAGATGATAAAGATCTTTGACAGAAGTGGCTCACCTAAACCCAATCCCAAGACTAGACGCTCACCTAATAGGGCAAATTATGCCCAGGAGCATGAGTTATAAAGGGCATCCTGACAAAAAAAAAAAATCTGTCTCTCACACAGACACATGGTACTGCTCTCAAAATAGCAGGTACCTTATGAAAGTTGATGAAAAATATTATTTATATTATAGTAGTACCTAGAGGTTCTAACTAAGAACAGGTCCCACTTATTTTGCAATGCATTGTACAAACACAAGAGACAGTCCCTGCCCCAACAAGCTTACAATCTAAATAAAGAACAGTAAAGGGTGTGAAGGGAAACAGAGACTTGCCTGAGATACAACAGACTGACCTGAGATCAGGTCAGTGGAAGAGCTGGGAATAGAATCTAGTTTTCCTGATTCCCCATCCAATGTCATATCTTATAACTAAACCACGTGGAATGAATCCGATGAAGTGAGCTGTAGCTCACGAAAGCTTATGCTCAAATACATTTGTTAGTCTCTAAGGTGCCACGAGTCCTCCTTTTTGTTAAACCACACTGTTTTCCTAGATTACATTCCCTTCCTTCTATAAGTATTTCTACATTACTAGTATCTGCTTATTCTGGAATTTTCATGACTTTAATGGAAGTGGACAGATAAATAGATGCCTTTATACTAGTCTTAATTGTTATGACAGTTATTTGTCATCTTGATTCCTGGTAGATGGAGCTGTAATACTTAGTGTAAGGATTATATTGTGGGGGGAAAAATTACGACAAACAAATTACTTTTAAATCATTCCCCTCTGCGGCCCTCCCTCTTCTCCCCCCTCCCCTCCTACTGTTGCTGTTTGGCTGTTTTCTTAGCACAGTTGTTTACATTGTGATGTCTGTAACTTTGCAACATTAAAAGATCATTTTTTAAAAAATGAAAACTTAACATGTTTAGAATATTGCAGAGAGATCATAAATTCCTGGGATCCTTGTTTAAAAAAGAATCCTCATATACTCAGTCTCAGATTGTAAGGTAGTTATTGGAGGGTCTTGCTCTATGTGGTAAAGAATCATTTTTAAATCTTCTTCATACAATTTTGAAATTAATAGCTCTGTGCTTGTTGGGTGTGCAGGAAAAATACCTAGTGGTTTCATAACAACAGGCTATATAGAAATTATAATAGTGTCATAAAGGACTCAGAAGTAGAGCTGGTCAAAATTTTACCATTAATTATTTTCTGATGGAAATGTCATTATTTTTAAGACAAAAACGTTTACAGAACATTTTTGTTCATTTGAAATATTTAGGTTTCCCAAAGAAAATTTGAGGTTTTTTTGTTGGGGGGGAGGGTCCATCCTCTCCATTTCTCTCCCTCCCCACTCCCTTCGCTGGTAAAAATGGAAAAAACAAAAATATTTTCTTTTCAGTTTTTTGCCAATAAACCCAAACATTTCACAGGGAAACTTTGAAAAACCCAGAAATGTTTTTAAAAAATAGTCAACAAAAACAACCAATATTTTTGACCAGTTCTTCTAAGAAGATCCCCGTGGCGCATGCTTAGAAATTATTCTTTAAATTTGTTTCAAATCTTAGCTGAAAAATCTCTCCTGCCCTGTAGTGCTTTGGTTTATGATGTATTTGAAAGATGTTCTATCTAAAAGTTTTCATCTGCCCTCTGTGAGCCAGACTGCAATGTCTTTATTTACATTGATTTCAGTGAGACTGTATAAGGAATAAGGTATTACTCCAATGTGAATAAAAGGTGTGTCAGTCTGGGCCTGTGTAGTTTGGCTCCTGTTGATATGATTAGCTCCTCACTTTCATGAAAGTTAAACTTAAAAAGGACTTATAGAAGTACTGCACTAAATACAGTAGCTTTTAAAATATCAAACCATGTCTTGTTTGCAAGAATTCGGCATCTCCTCTAGGCTTAACAGAACACTGAATCAGAAGGAAATATGCAGATAGGAAAATTCCAGTACATAAAGCAGCATATTAATGCAGCTCTTCACACGCAGTTGCCAAAGGACTACTTGTCTTTTCTAATTCAGAGTTTCAGTTTTATCTGAATCATTTCCCTGCCTCTTGGTATTAGCTCTTTGAATTAATTAGGAAAAGCATCCTCTGGAAATGTTTTGCAGGATTCACTGTATCATGGTAGCAGTGACAAAATCTCTTACCTTCCCTTTGTCTTACGTAGTTTCTTCATTAAAATGTCTTGATTTTTCAGGTCTGTATCCACAGGTGCCCACTAATGCCATATGCTGTTTCCTTCTGCTAAATCTGTATCAGATCCTCTTCTACCTTTCGCCTTGACTAATGGTTTATTGTGTCTGCTAGAAGAGGAGTGTAATAATTTTTCAGTTTCTCAAGCACGAGGGTCTGAATTGTAGAAATGGCTTGTATCCAGTAAATAACCAACAGATTGCTTTATTTTCAAAAGAAGATGGATGCATTAAAAATCACATACAGCATCTAGATGTAAATGAAGGATTGAAAATTACCTGGGAAAAAATGAGCCACTTCTCTCCCTTTAAATATAATTGGCTGGTTTTGAGCTTACTATTAATGTATTCCAGATGCTTCATACAGCATGTGTAAAGTAGAATTTAGCCTTAGCTACCATCATTAAACACAGAAGATGAAATCCTGGTGCCATTGAACTCTATGGGGTTTTGCCATTGTGTTAAGTGGGGCCAGGATTTCACCAAAAGTTCTCTATGCCACATTAATATGAAGCACGCTCTCTAAATTTTTAATCTCTAACCTGGATCCTTCTTTGTCCTATCCTAACATGTTACTTATTTTAAACACTGGCCAGTTCCCAAGGGTTGGATGGGGGATCTGTGCCAAGAGAATGCTGGGTTTCTGGCCCCCGGAAGTAATACCAGGTCAGGATCTTACTTAAACATGTGTCCACTGGCCCTAACTCCTCCCAGCTGGGAATTTATCCTCCTTTTATGAGCCTTATTGCTGGTCCTTGCAATTCTCTCTGGCAGGTCAGGAATCAACATTGGTGAGACAGTGTGCAAAAGGATGAGCAGGACAGGGTCAAGGACTCATGCAGTGACCTAGAGTGGCTGTGTTCTCTGATTTGGGCATAGGACCTTGGATGAAGTGGGTGAAGAGTTTGGGCTTCTTACATGTTAGGAGAAGAGCAAGGTATGCCACTCATGTTGAGGGACAGGAGAAAGGAGGAGGAAGGCAGGAGTACTGGGAGGGAAGAGATGGGAGGTGAGCTAACTCTGCAATTGTCCCTTATCACAGAATCCTAAAAATGGAATGCTTCTCCTTATTCATGGTCACATGTTGTATATAAAGCCAATGATGTTATAAATTCTGGCGTTCTCCTTTAGATAACGTCATCATCTTTTGCTCATCTCTTTTCCAGGCTAAACAGTGTGTAGTTACAAAGGGTCAAATTTAAATAAAAAAAATAAATAGCCTCCATTTGTGCATGCAAATTTTGAAACTATCGCCCAGTGCATGCCAGTAATAATTTCTAGAACATTTAATTGTGACTATATAATTCTGGTAAAGCACCTAGACAGAAACATTTTCCACAGATTGATGGTTAGGTTTTGGTGATGTTTATATATTAGGTTTTTATTACTAAAGACAGTTATAGTCAATGTAATTATACACATCCATAGAGAAGAGCATGGGATAATAGCTTGTGTAACTAGCTATTAGGTGCACTAGGTGCACCTAACTGAAGGAAATAATGCGAACAATAGCTACAATATATACACCCATAGAGTACAAAGATATCTTACATTCACCGTAAGAGACATTCTTCTTTGAATGCTTGCTCATGTCGATTCCATTCTAGGTGTGTGCCCACCTACATGCACTGTTGTCGGAATTTTTTGCCTTAACGGTATCCGTAGGGCTGGTTCTGGCACCCTCTGGAGCTCTGCCCTCATGCGCCGGTATCTGATGCACCACCGGCCCTATGCCCTCTTATTTCCTTCTTGCCTCCCGTGACAGTCAGAGAACCTTCCGCAAGTGCAATAGTGGTTCTCTCTGTCTTTTGTTGTATATAGTTCTCATTGTTTAGTGTTCATAGTTGTTCTATAGTGTTTAGTAGTTAGAGTCCCCGTTAGGGGCCTTGTCCCAGGGACAGGGCATGCCCTGGTCCCCAGGCTTCAAGCTATGCTTGATCTGCAACAGAGATCCCTGTAGCAGTTGCCTAAAGTGTTTGGGGGAGTCACACGTGAAAGAACGGTGCAGCATTTGCAAGAACTTTCAGCTAAAGACCCAAAAAGAATAGGACATTCAAGCAAGAAGGAATTGAGAGGGCGTAGGGCTGGTGACACCTCATATACTGGCGCATGAGCTCAGGGCTCCAGAGCTGGCCCTACTGATACCGCTAAGGCAAAAATCTCTGACTACGCACATCTAGAATGGAATGGACATGAGCAGCACATCTCGAAGAACAGCAGTTACATGGCAACTGTTTTGTCCCTGCCCTGAAGAATTTACAATCTAAATAGACAAGACAGATCAAGAATGGGAGAAAGTAGTATTTACCTCATTTTACAGAGTTATAACTGAGTCCTGAAGAGATTGACTCAAGCTCACACAAAAAGGCACTAGTAATGCTGGGAGTAGTACCCAGATGTCCTGCTTCCAGTGCAGAACCTGAACCACAAGATCACCTGTCCTCTCTCCAGATGAAATTCCCATTTCAATCCACCTCTTAAGGGAAAAGCTCTAGGTCCCACCCCCAGTTCTTAAGTGGGTAATTGTCTCTGGAAAAGGAATCAGTCATCCTGTGAGACTCTCCCTCTTCCTAGTTGTAAGAACTGGATCTCTTAGTGATGTGTCCCTACACTATATCTCCAATTATAGATGTGATGATGAGGAGTGTTTGGGCACAAGATTCTTCCCGTCACAGGCTGTAACCCAAAAGGGTCATGAAAAGAGACCAGTTTTTAGTTGGGATTGATCACGCACCCTGCAAAAGGAATACAAAAAACCCCACAAAACAACAGAGTGAAATACAATGGAACCAAAGTTTTTATCTACTTCGGCAATCTCTAGATCCTCCTGCAAACAAGGGAACTCTTGGCTTCAGACTATGATAATCCTAAATTAGAGAGGCAGTAGAGGGAAACCCAAATCAGAGAACAGATCCAATCTCGCCTTTCCGTCTGAACAGTCAATATGATTGCAAGTGGGCCTGATTCACTGTAGAAATAAACTTGGGGGCAGGATATCCCACTTCCCCAGACACCTGGTTCTAACTGACTTCTGACAGATGGATATGGGAGGCAGCTTCAGGTTTAAACATCAAGAGGGTGAACAGATCAGTGAAGGAGCCCTCTACCCTCCGCTATCACTGTAATCTCTTCAGGAGATCTTTTAATATTAATGGGATCTGATGCTACTAGAGGGGAATGGAGAGACACATTGCCAAAGGGCTCACAACTATTTGCTAAGAGGTAAAGGAACATGTTCCTGTCATTGGTAGTTTCTTCAGTTTGCCTATGGAAATCACCACTATCATTACGAAACATTTATACTTTGGCTTTTTCTCTGCCCTTCGAGTGCTCACATGGGTACCGGTAGTGACGATAGTTTGTCTGGGGAGTCTGGGGCTTCACCTATATCTGTCCTTAGATGATTTGCTCATTAGAACACTGTCCCTGTAAAACTCAGAGAACGTGACCCAAAGGACCCCCTCCAGGCACATGGGCTTGTTATAAACCTAAAGAAGAGCTGTCACAGGATTCTCCACCTAGGAGTTGAGGTAGACCAAGAGAGAGCCAGAGTATTCTAGAGACAGTGAAATTTTGAAAAGATCCAAACACTGATGTCTGAGGTGTCATGGAACAAATATCATCAGCCCAGCTTAACCTGCAGTTCTTAGCTCTTCTGTTCAAGTGCATAGATTAATACTGTTATTTTTAGGGAATGGGAACACTCTTCTGTCAAAAATCTCTTTCCATTCCTACTACGTTTTTCTTATTTCTTGCTACATCCCAAATATCTTGATATGGGAGAGATTTCATGTTCTAGATGGAAAATTTGTTACCTGATATGTTTCCCTTTCTGGGAATGACCTCTTGCCCTGGTCTACCCAACTGAGTTCTTCTGCAGTGGCATCTTCTGGGTCTAGGTCTATGGTTAATAGAGCTGAATGAGGTGTAACTATCTACAAATTTTTAATCCACTAATAAATATTTAGTGTTTCAGCATGGCTTTGGGAGGTACTCATCTGGAGTGCACATGGAAGGGGCATGTCCAAGTCCCAGAATTCTATAGATATATCCAAGCTTCTTCCAGTATTTTCTAGGAGAGGCGTGGTCCAGATGTCTCAGAATGGGGAGAGGGCATGCCCAGAAAGGAATTCAGTAGTCAACAAATTTTCCATTCAACATTGCCACATCCTGAGCAATGATGCCAGTCTGTGGATGTTGCTCAGAAAGTTATCAGTAAAAGGGGCTGAGCGAGAGAAAGAAAACACTTTTTTTTTGTTATAATAGGGGAGTCTGAGTCAAAAATACCTGAGTCGTCATCATCACACATAGAACCCTCAGTGGTATGCACACAAATAGAATGTTTCTGCAGTGACTCATGCAAAACTGGGATCAGAACATATACAATCAAGTGTTTAATAGGATATTTGAAAAGAACATAGGTTTTCTTCAATGACAGTCTTTATTATAGTGGTATGCCTATCATAGCCCGTATACTCCTGTAGTGTGTGCATTGTGTATGGCATATAATATAAAATGGAGAGATTCATCATATAAATATATGGATACATTGGGCTGTTGCTCTCCATTCACTAGTTAAGAATTAGTGTGTCCTCCTTATAGCTATTTGTTCTGGAAATGTATATGTCAAGCAGACATTCTTTTGTGTTGTCTCAAAGTGAGCTGGCTATTTGTGGTTTTATACTGCTGCTTTCCACATTAGTTAATTTCAGACCCATCTCATACTATTAACCCTGTAAATGAAGCTGATTTTGTTCTTCCTTAACCTCTTGAAGCCACCATAGTTAGTGTTGCTTGACAGGCAAAACACAGAGATTAGGTTTATTTGTGTAACACAACTCTTGTAAAAGTCATGAACGGAGACGGGACAGTTTAAAACTTGCAATGGCCCTCAGCAGCAGCACTGTTTAAGGGCACAAAAAAGGACAATTTTACTGCATGTTATGGAATGGCACAATATTTTGAAGCTGGCATATGCATGTCTAGCTATGGAGGATTCCATTACTATGGCAAGTGTTCCCTTTCCCTCCCTTTAGTCTAATCTTGAGGTTTATTACCATAAATATAACACCTTAAGAATTAAGTATTTAATAGACTCAGGTATGTCTAAGTGACCAACATTAAAAGACTGGCCACCATGTACTACAGTTCTTTGAGAATGGTCTTGCTGAGCAGTCCATTTACATATAGAAGTGACCTTTTTAAGTCAATTATTTTTACCAGTGAGGGGCAAGGCTTAAGGATGTTGTTGATTTTTCTCATCTTCTTGCTGGGGCCAACTGCTCATTTGGAGCCTGCTTTTCAGATTTGCTGAGCTCTCCAACACCAGTTGAAGTTGATAGGAGCTGAGGGTGCTCAGCACCTCTGAAAATCAAGGCACAATTGTTTTAACACGTCAGTAAATGAATTTGTCATTACAAATAATCTCCATGGAAGTACTGCATATTTCTAGCCAAGCACCTCAAAGCACTCTACAAATTGTTAGCTAGGCCTTGCAAGACTCCAGCGAAATAGGTAGGGAAAACCCCTACTGTACTGTTGGGGAAATGGATGCGCTCAGAGCCTGTGACAAGCGCAAGGTCATCCAGAAAACCTGGAGTGAGCCAGACATAGAATCCAGCTGTCCTGAGCCCCAGTTCTGTGCATCAACTGCAGGCCCTCATTCTCATGTGATGAACAAGAAATGCTCCGTTCTATCAGTCCCTACATTAGTTGCATTGGAGAGTGATGGGGGTTTGTTGCAATACTAATTAATTTTTACATTCATTTAATTAATTAATATTATGCCGCTTGTATGAGCATAGTTCTCATTTGCTGGGAAGAGTATATTATGATCATAGACACCAACTCCGTGGGTGTTCTGGGACTGGAGCACCCACTGGCAGCCCCCCTCATTAGCTCCTCCCTGTTCCCCCTCAGTGCCTCCCGCCCACCGGCAGCCCCGCCAATCATCACCTCCCTTTCCCTCCCAGTATCTCCTGCCTACTGCGAATCAGCTGTTCTGCAGCATGCAGGAGGCACTGGGGGAGAGGGAGAGGGACACTTGGGGGGGGAAGAAGAGATGGGGGTGGAAGGGGTGGAGTGGGCGGAGCCTGGGGCAGAACCAGGGGGTCAAGCACCCCCTGACACATTAGAAAGTCAGTGCCTCTGATTGTGGTCACTATCTACATATTTTAATAACCCCGTGCCCCTACTTGATCTTTCTGACCAGTGATGCAGCATCCTGAGCAGTGCTTGTTGTTGTTTTAAGTAGCAGAAATGTCAGGTTATCATTAACAAGGGTTGCTGGGGTGCACTGAATGAGGAGCTCCTCTTATCTGAAAGATAACACTACCTACACCTGCCCGCCCGCCAGCATTGCCAGTGAAATTAGTCTGAAATAAATGAGTGGCGCATGTCCACAGCAGCAATCACCAACGGCTAGCTAGCCAGAGCTTAATATTGTCCTGCATGTTTATCTTATTATGGAGCTTGAAATCTTTCTTCCTTAATTAGAGAATACACCATTGTTCTACTGCTGAAAAAAGACCTCTTGCAATTGCTAGCCTGTCCCTCTCCCTTTTGATGATATATGTGTTGTACATTTCTCTGATAGATAAGAAGCAGCAGAAAGGAGGTCATCTCAGTGGTCCTGAGGTAAATGAGATGAGGTGCCGGGTGGCAATTCGGTTCTGAAACCCACACTCTGTCTCCTGCTGCTCAAGGCATCAGGAGTGGAGAAGGTTATGGAGCTGTGGTGATACAAAGGGAGTAGTTTGAGCACCATTTAACTCCGCAGTGACTCTTGATGGCAAAGCAGGAGCCATGGTAGCTAGGCTCTGTGAAAGGGAGAAGCATTCATGCTCCTGTGGGAGGATAATTGCTCCGATATGAGACCTGTGTGCAGATGTGGGAGAAGTTATATAAGGGGAAAATAAGATGTAACATTTTCAAATGCGGGTGCCTAAAATAAACCACTTAAATCCCCATTCAAAATAAGTGACCTGATTCTCAAAGTAGCTGAGCACTAGCAGCTCCTATTGAAATCAATAACAGACTGCTGTTGTGGTGCATATTTGGGGACATACTTATGGATCCATATGGAAATTCAAACATTTTGACCTAAAGTCTTTCTCCAAATGTAAATGAATTGTGGCCACTTATACTATGGACACCATAAGATGGGTGCAGCATAGTCACTGAGGCCAGATCATGGAAATCCGACATCAGCTCAAATAACAGCATTACTTATTTTGAATATGTTTTGGAACAAAGGGCAGGGGTGAGTTTGAGCTGTACTCTCACTTGGGCTACAGATAAAAGATTTCTGTCAGAAGCTTTTGTTAGTTTTAACTTGTGGGCCGCCAAGGTTATGTGTAGCTACACGTGTCAGTGAAAGGCTCTGGCAGGGGTAGGCAGCAGGATACTCCACTACTAAAAATAGCAGTGTAGTTGGGGGAAGGAATGCTTGGGTGTGTAGAGAGCCATGTAGACTATATACCCTAAGGGTTCAGCCATGCTTTACTTGCCTAAGCAGTGCCTCAGCACCTCCACTGCTATTTGTACCCGTGGAAGGGGTGTGTGCCGTGTGTGTACTCTACATGTTGCTGTAAGAAGTGCGCAGTGTAGCGGTACCCTTAGGAACCTGGGCTTGAGCCAGGTTTAGTTTAAAAAAACCTTCTCTCATATCTTCCAGGCATGAGAAAAAAAATAGTAGTATATTGGGTTAACTTCTTGATTAAATCCACTGAAGATGCCTTAATGCTGTGTTAATAGGAACTTGACTTCTCTGGCAAAATCGTGGCTTTAGTCTCCTAGTAGAGGAGTCTCCGCTATGTTTTTTTTCAACTGTAGAGGTATCATTGCTGGAACTAGGGGTGCTGGAAGTGCTGTTGCTCCCTTTGGCTTGAAGTGATTTCCATCCAGGGCCGGCTCCAGGCACCAGCTTTCCAAGCAGGTGCTTGGGGCGGCAGTCCATGTCCCGCATCAGCAATTCGTCGGCAGCTCCACCGCTCTTCCAGGCACGGCAGCAATTCGGCGGCAGCTCTGGCACTGTTGCGGCGGTGGCAGTTTGGCAGTGGCTGCTTAGGGCAGCAAAACTGGTAGAGCCTCCCCTGTTTCCATCATATACAACGGTTACAGTTTGGTTCAATGGCTCCCAGCACCCCTACCATACAGATTGTTCCAGCATCCCTGCCTGGAGGGGAATTGAACCTTATTTTTTTTTGTTATGGGGTTGATCTAACAAGGGATTTCTTCCTCCAGACATGACACATTGGCTATTTTGAAACCATCTTTTCTAACTTCTCCATCTAGTGATGAAGGATATTGCAGCTCTTCTCAATGAGGCATTTAACACCTTCTATTTTATTTTGTTTTGAAATATTGTTGTTTCAAGTTGTCACAGCAGCCTCGGAGGCAGGTTTTTCTTTCGTCTAAATCTTTTTTTTTTTTAAAGGTTTTGGTAGTTGCAAATTGCATATACAGGTTACTCATACAGCTGATTAGTTTCAGTCGAGAGATTTGAAGAACTCTCGGAATAGTGGTTTTCTCCTTTTTTCAGGATGTGATTAAATGTAGTAAACTAGTACTTTAGATCTAAAAAAACCAAACCAACCACCAATAACCCAGGGCTAATATACAATAACTTCCTTACAACATTTCTTTCAAGGCATGTCTGGGATAACACTTTTTACATAGACAAGATGTCCTGTGCTGAATTTTGAGAATTAATTTGAATTGAAATCCAGGGGCAATGAAAACTCTGGTCTGAGATGAGTTTGATTTCCCATGTTTGAGATTGCCAAATGTCTGCTCAGCAAGGGGAGAGAATTTCTAAGCAGCTTAACTCTCATTTCAAATAAAGCTAAAATATGATAAAGAGAATTTTCAGCTGAAGGCTCCTGACTTGTATTTCATTTAGGTTTTGAGGACACCTTATTTTTTCTCCTCTGTTTGCCATTACTTTGTGATCCTCATAAATGCAGTTGTTTCGCTGGAGTGAGTGATAAAAAGTTTGGAAAATAAGACCCACAAGGAAAAATTAAGAAAACTTGGCATAATCAGGGTGGAGCAAAGAACATAACATAAGAATGGCCATACTAGGTCAGACCAAAGGTCCATCTAGCCCAGTATCCGTCTTCCAACATTGGCCAATGTCAGGTGCCCCACAGGTAATGAACAGAACAGGCAATCATGAAGTGATCCATCTCCTCTCCCCCATTCCCAACTTCTGGCAAACAGAAGCTAGGAACACCATCCCTGCCCATCCTGGCTAATACCCATTGATGGACCTATCCTTCGTCAATGTATCTAGTTCTTTTTTGAACCCTATTCTAGTCTTAGTCTTCACAATATCCTCTGGCAAAGAGTTCCATGGGTTGACTGTGCGTTGTGTGAAGAAATACTTCCTTTTGTTTGTTTAAACCTGCTGCCTATTCGTTTCATTTGGTGACCCCTAGTTCTTGTGTTATGAGGAGTAAATAATTTACTTTCTCCACACCAGTCATGATTTTATAAACCTCTATCATATCCCCCCTTAGTCATCTCTTTTCTAAGATGGAAAGTCCCAATTTTATTAATCTTTCCTCATACAGAAGCTATTCTATACCCCTGATCATTTTTGTTGCCTTTTTCTGAACCTTTTCCAATTCTAATATATCTTTTTTTTGAGATGGGGGACCATGTCTGCATGCAGTATTCAAGATGTGTGCATACCAGGGATTTATATAGTGGCACTATGATATTTTCTGTCTTATTATCTATCCCTTTCTTAATGATTCCCAACATTCTGTTCTTTTATTTTTTTTTATTTATTTTTTTTTACTGCTTCTGCACATTGAGTGCATGTTTTCAGAGAACTATTTACTTCAAGATCTCTTTCTTGAATGGTAACAGCTAATTTAGACCGCATCACTTTATATGTATAGTTGGGATTATGACAGGCTTCAGAGTAGCAGCCGTGTTAGTCTGCTACAGCCCACGAAAGCTTATGCTCTAATAAATTTGTTAGTCTCTAAAGTGCCACAAGTACTCCTGTTCTTTTAGTTGGGATTATGTTTTCCAATATGCATTACTTTGCATTTATCAACACTGAATTTCATCTGCCATTTTGTTGCCCAGTCACCCAGTTTTGTGAGATCCCTCTGTAGCTCTTCGCAGTCTGTTTTGGACTTAACTATCTTGAGTAGTTTTGTATCATCTGCAAATTTTGCCACCTCACTGTTTACCCCTTTTTCCAGATCATTTATGAGTATGTTGAATAGTACTGGTCTCAGTACAGACATAACTGTCTACAGACCCATAAAGGAATGATATAACAATGACTGAGAACAGTTAGTTCTTCCAGTCAACAAAGACAAAACAAATAATGGGCTTAAGGTGCAACAGAGAAAGTATAAGTCAGATGTCAGAAGCAAACTTTGAGACTAGTTAAGCAATGGAACAAGCTGATGGGATATTGTAAAATTGCCATAACTGTAGTTATTGTAGGATAGACTAGACACCTATATGTTAGGAATGACTTCAGAATAATGAAATAGATCCTGCTGCGTTGCAAAGACATGAACCAGATCTGTGGTTCTCCAGTTCTTTCATTCTCTGGAATTCTCTTTTCACTCTCCTCTCCCAACTTCCCAAATATTCACTGGATTTTTCTCCAAGATGTTTAATTCTTCTCACCACTAGGAGAGAGACCTGTGCTCCAGAGTCTGTGAACAATGGAACTAGATGATTCACTCAACTTCCATACAACCAAAATGATTCTGCAATTGTAATGAATTACATACGCTAATATTCACCAGTATATGAAACAGGACTCATTTAGAAATGCTTGCTCTCTCTAAAATGCTTCTGAAGCAATATATTTCTCAGATTAAAATATAATTTTTGTTTAAATTGTTGCAGTAAAATGACTGAAATGTTGCTTTAATGTTGTAACCTATAAAGAAGGGGAATACAATGAAGTTGAGGAATATTGCAGCCTAATTAAACGTTTCTATAGTATCAACTTTGACTACAGTAGCTTTACCTATCCCACACCATCCACAGGTAGCAAGGTATCAAGAGGCTGAGTTTGCTCTAATGAATGAAGTTAAAGACACTGGCAAAGGGGTTTGTGAACTAAATATGCCTTGTGGAAATCTGCAGTTAAAAAGCTTCTGTGGCAGTTAAACCTCTTCCCTAATTAGCTTGATTTTCTACAACCCTTTCAGGAGATTAGGTTTGACAGCCGAAGAGTTAATGCTCTTTTAATGTTGTTTGCAAAGCCCTTTGAAGATGTAAAGTGCTACATAAGTGGTTAATATGATGATGATGATGATGATGATCTCAAGGATGATGACAGTCCAAACATGCTAACTGTATGCCGAGAATATTTAGTTTAATATATTATGCAGGAGGTTTGAGCTCTACCCCATCGCCATTCTCCTGCTTTGTGAGTAGACATTTTTAATCAGTATATGTTCACGTGTCTGTTTTAGCAGTGTGTATTTTGTTCTGCCAGCCTGGCTTTTAACTAAAAATGTGATCTACAAATTAAGACCATTTGTGGCAAAATTCAGTTTAGGCTTTTGTAATTTTCTAAAGTACACTGAGCAAATTATAACTGAGAGGCAGTTGTGGACTCTGGATTAGGGCTTTTCATGTCCGGGAGACATGGGTTCTATTCTGACAGGGTTCACAAGCAAATGTAAGGTTTGACCTTCCAGCCTAATCACTAGTTCACAATGGTCATCATCTCATAATTTAGCCTCAGAGTGGCCCTGTAACATACTCCAGGGTAGACTTTTTAGTGCATTGACAGCCGAATGGGGAATCTTACAAAGTATCTGCCCATGTCATTCCAACATCTAATCAGTCATAAGAGGTTTTCCTTAACAAGGGTATAGAGGGGGGGAAATCCATTTAGAAAAAAGGCATTTTCAAGGTAACACTTCTTGTGGTGAAAGGTGAGAAGGAGGAAAAGAAAAATGAAGATGCTGCTAAATTTACTCTTGAGCAGAGAGTCTATTATCTGGCAATGGCACTACACACATTTTCAAAGAGATATGGTGTAGTGAGTGGAAGCAGATTTTCTGCTGGTTGAGCAAGCACTGTTGTTTAAGCACAGCTCAGAACCATATTTGACATTAGACATTGGGAATCCACATATGCTTTAGGATGAGACTGGTTGGAGATTTCCCCAAACTAAACATTATAGTTACGTTAGCATTCCAGTAATATTAATTTTTTTTCTCTACTTCATTCTACTATCCTGTTGCTATTTTGACACTATCTGGAGGGTGATTCATCCAATGAGGGCATCTGTGCTTGGGCAGCTTTAAACTACCCTAGGAGCCTGTCTGGTGGGAGCTACTTTAGGTTTATACTGAATCATCTCCAAGATGTTCTGGCCATGTGTCCTCCCCAGCTGTTCCCATATACTTGTGGAGCTTCTCTGGCTGACTCTAAGGAGACAAGTTGTTGTTATCCCCAGACTGGGGGCCTTACCCCTGCTGGCCTATCACATGGCTTAATCGAGGGACATGCCAACACCAGTACTGTAGCAATATGAAAAGGAGTACTTGTGGCACCTTAGAGACTAACAAATTTATTTGAGCGTAAGCTTTCGTGAGCTACAGCTCACTTCATCGGATGCATTTGGTGGAAAATATAGAGGGGAGATTGATATACACACACAGAGAACATGAAACAATGGGTTTATCATACACACTGTAAGGAGAGTGATCACTTAAGATAAGCCATCACCAGCAGCGGGGGGGGGAGGGGAAGGAGGTAAACCTTTCATGGTGACAAGCAAGGTAGGCTATTTCCAGCAGTTAACAAGAATATCTGAGGAACAGTGGGCGGTGGGGTGGGGGGGAGAAATAACATGGGGAAATAGTTTTACTTTGTGTAATGACTCATCCATTCCCAGTCTCTATTCAAGCCTAAGTTAATTGTATCCAGTTTGCAAATTAATTCCAATTCAGCAGTCTCTCGTTGGAGTCTGTTTTTGAAGTTTTGTTGTTGAAGAATAGCCACTCTCAGGTCTGTAATCGTGTGACCAGAGAGATTGAAGTGTTCTCCAACTGGTTTTTGAATGTTATTTCTCCCCCCCACTCCACCCCCCACTTTTCCTCAGATATTCTTGTTAACTGCTGGAAATAGCTTACCTTGCTTGTCATCATAAAAGGTTTTCCTCCTTTCCCCACCCCCCGCTGCTGGTGATGGCTTATCTTAAGTGATCACTCTGATTACAGTGTGTATGATAAACCCATTGTTTCATGTTCTCTGTGTGTGTATATCAATCTCCCCTCTGTATTTTCCACCAAATGCATCCGATGAAGTGAGCTGTAGCTCACGAAAGCTTATGCTCAAATAAATTTGTTAGTCTCTAGGGTGCCACAAGTACTCCTTTTCTTTTTGCGAATACAGACTAACACGGCTGCTACTCTGAAACCTGTAGCAATATGGAGGATTTATGGCTGTGGGTTCCATGTAGTAGGAGACTTTGTATCTAATTCACTGTAACTGTTTTAGAGAGGTGACTGAATAATTTTAGGGAAAGGATGTACCTTGTGTTCTTCTCCTTCCTGGCTTGATGGCTTGTTTCATACCTTCCCCATCTGCTCGTTTGTTTTTCCTGCTTGTGATTTTTTCCTGCAGTTGCTCGCTTGTAAAATGACTTTTTGTTATCAGTTTGTTGTTTTCACTGGCTATTTTATGCAATGACCTTTTCTGTTTTACACTTTTTTTAGTGTGTTCATTTTAGCTGGGACTTTAGATAGAGGGTGGAAGGTATTGGTTAACTACACTTAAACATCTCTGCAGAATTCCCATCTAATTCTGTGCAGCATTTGTGAGAACAATTCTTGTTGTTGCTGGTATCTACAGGTTCCTTTAGGGTTCACTCACAGATGGCGTCTTAGCCAGCCTATTTATAGCAGAATTCATTACTGTCCCTCTCTCAGGGGTCAAAACATGATCTGAAATGCTAATCAGAATATCTTCATGGTGAAGTATCTTACAGAAGAACTTTGGAGAGTCATGGTCTGTGACCTGTGGTGGAATCTAAATAATGTAATCAGAAAGAAAATGGGTAATTACACAAAACTAGATAAGCTTTTCAATAAGAGTGCCTTCAAAAGGAGAAGCAGCAGGCTGATGCTATCTAGAATGATCAGATTTTCAAAGTGAAAAATCAGCACTCCTATCCTTCGATGAGGTAGTGTTGGGTGCACGTAGGGGACAGCTTTGGTGTCCGTCAAGAAGGTTTACAAGGAAGGTGAGAAAGAAAAAGGTTACCCACTGCTTACTGTTCTTGTTCATGCAGTCCACTCACCCCTGGTCTTACAAGAGTGCTCAGTGTCTGTTTATGTGTAAATAGAAAATGCACTAGTAGATAGCACTTAAAAATAGGTAGCATTGTTGATGGATTTCGTAGGACTAGCGAAGGTGGTGATGGTTTACTGAAAGTGGCTTCTTTTGTGCAACTCTTTATGAAAGTTCGTAACACCTACTTGATTCCCTCACTTTCACAGTCATTCAGTGGATTTGTCTCTACATCTGGTAGAGGGCTTGTTCCCTTAAAGAATGTGGAAAGAGGAGAGGTTGCTAGCAAGGGGGTAGGGTATCAACATGTGATAAACCTGATAAGGTGATTTCCTTGGTGTATGCATGCTCAGTCAGCCCTTTGTCAATTCTGCCCCCTATTCTGGCAAGCAGCAATTTCAGGTAGCCAGTCCATGGGTGCCATTTGTGGGAACTGGATAGTATCCCCTTAAATAATTTTTAAGCCCTCTATTAGCCACTAGAATCCTGCCAAGAGTAGCAGTGTTTCTGTATTAGCTAGGCCTTGCATGTTGTATGCGCTTGTTAAACATAGCTAGGTGGACCCCATGGCAATTCCTTCATATTACGTATGTTATAGAAAGAACAAAAGACACAAAAATGAGGTTCACACAAACTGTAGAAAGAAAACTATAATTTGTAAAACTGACAGTGGGACATGTCTCGTAAACAAAGAATGTTCCTGATTTGCAGGCACACAGGTGCTATCAGAATAAATACAACCCATCCCCACCTTAATCTGTATTTATACTTTAACCCTAATTTGGGCATTGTTGTGATCAGTCCTTCAGTCTCCCTCTAAAATCCATGGCAAAGTAGTCTAGTGACAAAGTCACCACGAGCACTCATCCAGCCAATTTCTTTCCTGAAATGTTGGCCATCCTAACTTTTAATCTCTTTCTGCTTAAGTGTATAAAACTTGTCAAGTTACCTTGTACATTAATAGTCAGACCCTGCCCCCACCTCCCAAAATCCACATTTCTGCAGAGAGTATGGTTGGCAGGCATAGTTTCCCCTGGAGGAGGCTAGCTCCCTGTCCCGTCTCTTCCACCCACGGCCCCGCCCACCTCCACTCTGCCCCAGGCCCCGCCCCTGCTCAGCCTCCCCTCCTGCCAGTCACTGTGTCCCTCCTCTCCTCCACCCCCATCCCCTACAGGGGTTGGGGTGTGAGGAGGGACACAGTGAGTGGCAGGCAGGGGGAGGGGTCTCGTGGGGGCAGGGGATGAGGAGACGAGGGACATGGGCGATGGGGGTCTCGCGAAGGAGAAGGGTGGAGTAAAAGAGAGGAGGAACTCACCACGCAGTGGCGGATGGTGGGGACCTTGGGAAAGGGGCAGAGCAGGGATGGTAAGAGGCAGAGTGCAGATGAGGCTACCATAACCCAGGCATCTGAAAAAGCCTCCCCAGCCTATTATACCCGCAGCCCATGGCAGAGAGTATGTCTTACAATAATTTTTCATCATTGCATTCAGTGTTGTAGCCATGCCAATCTTAGGATATTAGGGACACAACGTGAGTGAGAATATCTTTTATTGGACAAACCTCTGTTGGAGAGAGAGACAAGCTTTCGAGCTTACACAGAGCTCTTCACAGCCAGAGTAATTTCAAACAAGAACTGCAGTATAAAGACATGGGGCCATATTCTCAGCAGGTGTAAATCTGCATAATTATTGACTTCAGTTAAGCTACACCAATTTACACCAGCTGAGGAACTGGCACAGGGGACTAAGTGTCACACAAACACTTTGCTCCAAGCAAGTAACTTTTTGCAAAGGGAAAAAGAGCAAATCGAACTCCTCAGGTGGTTTCTTCCACTAATTCATTGTGGAATTCTCGCACTCCATGTTTCTATTCAGGGGTACTGTAAATTATGTTAGGACAGGAGTTATTTGTAGGTTTGAATGTTCTTCATGACAGACTTTCATCGTGACAGGACAAGCAACTCCTTAGTTGTCATTCTTATTTCCAGACTCTTAAAAGTCTCTCCGTTTCATAGAAGAGTGTGACTAATCTGAATGAAATACTCTCTCATCCCTGAAAACAAAACTTGGTTTCCCACATTGGATTTTAAAACTGCGTTTGTTATTTATAAGTGTTTTTCATTCCAGGAGTGCTGTGGGGGTGGAGAGGGGTACTGAGTACTTTCCTGGTTGATTTCTATGATGTGCCGTGACACAATACAGAGGCACATACAGCATTATTCATTTCCAGCACCTCTTATTTCATCACGAACAAAACTATAAATGCTTCTTCTGAAGGTAAGGGGAAGCTCTTATCAACATGACATTGGTTCTGTGTGTCATCAGTTTGATATTTCTGATCAAATGTGAGTTTTTAGAGTTCTCAGTGATCTTAATTTCTTTGCCCTTAGGATTTCTCTTTGCTGTCTGCATTTTGAACTAGAACTTTCAGTCTTCAATTCCATTGCAAATATGATTGGTTCAGCTAGTTCTAAACATTTACTGATCTCTGTAAAGTGAGTTCTTCTTATCAAACAAGCTTAATCTTATGGACTCATCTGGTTCCCTTGATTTCTTTCAGTTCTCTTTTGGTCCTGGGAAAGCAGGGATTTCATCCTTTGATCTCCTAGTAACACAGATGTCAGTGCTAATTGTTTTAAGTCTATCAGCAGTCTTGATACTGTTGATCACAAGATTTTATTGACTGGATTTTGACCTTTGCTGCTCCTGTCACCTTCATTTTGGTGGGGTAGATGGGCTTACTCTTGTGATGGTTTCTTTCTGAGCTATCAGAGAGGGAGATTTTGAACAATCACTCACCTGCCTTAAATCCTTTGGGGGCAGGGTTCTAGTTTGCTACCACCCATCGTCAAGGTGCATGTTAAACTGCTTGGGAGAGCTAGTGAGGTGATTTGGGATATGGTGTCATGATACAGACAACACACAGCTCAGTGTCTCGCATTTGACAAAATGAGGGTGCACAGCATCTTTGTTTTCCATTGCCTGGATGAAATTGAATCCTAACCCAGACAAAATGAAGGTGATGTTTATAGCTGCAGAAGGGCTACATGCTGGAGGGGACATATACTTCCCTTCATTTTCTCTGTAACTCCTCTAATCAGAAATACCATTGTTTCAAAGAAATGTCTGTATGAAATATTTGGGGAGGAGTGTGAGTTTACCATTTTGCAGCATGCTAGTTATTTTAGACCCATTCTAGTACAGTTAAACATTTTTAGCCAATGCAAACTAGTAGTTGGACATCCATTGTACCCCAGGTTTTTCTGAGTAATTTTGGTACAGTTTGTGTTGCAGATATTATGTATATGGTGGAAAGAAGGCTCAGTTTATCCCATGGAGCGGCTTTTGTTTAACCATTTCCAAAATAGGTGTGTAGGTAACTTTGGTGCTAATAGAAATGAGTGACCACTAGCACTGTCGTAAGCCAACCATAGTGCAAGCTGGCACAAGCTTCTGCACGCAGATCTGTGTACTAATCTCCTAGCTATTTTGGTTAGGGACTTATAGTGATAGCCAGGAGTGCAGTGCTTTTTTGATGAGAAATGGAGACTAGAATCAATTGACTTTCATACTTTTTTGGTGTTGTTTTGGGGTCCACCCAGACTAATAAAGGGTTCTGTCACTGCCTGCCCTGTTACCCTGGGGGCCATTGTGCGGTGCCGCGTTTGTTCAGATTCCTGACACCACTTAGCCTGTCCACAAACTCAAGGTCTCACCCTGTCTCCCAGCAGCCCAGTTACTCTTTGCAGGGTGACAGCAACTGCCTTCCATTCCCGAGTCTCCCCAGACATGTCCTCCCCAAGTTCTTAATTATCAGACACCCAGGACATTTTCCTCTGGATTGTAATTCTCCGAAGGCATGAAACCAGCCTCCCAGATACCAGCTTACATGTTTCACCTGGCTTGCACACAAAGACCTTCTTGGGGTGAAAATAAACAAAAAACTTATTTAATAGAAAAAACACAGATTCATAGATGAAACTGTCAGGGAAAGCAAATGTATACAAGTTACACAGAAAATAATTATGGTTAGTTACCTACTGCCTTCAATTAGTTTCCCATCATACCTCGTAGCTATGGGAGGGATCCAGCATTCATGGACAGCGTTTTGCCCCAACACTGGGCCCTGAGTTCTGAATAAAAAAATCCTCAGTTACAAGTCTGCTTTTGGGCCAGCCTCTGTTGTTTACCGTTTAGTCCATGGTGACTCATGGTTATTCAGAATGGGGAAATTCTCTCTTGACTTGACAGCCCAGATGTTCTTTTCCATTTCAGTTGTCTCAATGTCTTTCCAGTTGTCTGTAATGGTCCATCATTGTCTTTTCCTGGGCTGGACAATGGATAGTTACTTGAACCTGGTTTTGTGTAAACACCTGGCTTGGGAGGTGCCCCCTACCCCTGCCACCTGCTTGACTGCTCACCGCCCTTCTGAGAGCAGTTTTCTACATGCTGAAATATATAAATTCATAACCATGGGCTATATACATCTCTCATAATGACCGTCAAGTTCAGAATATTACAAGCTTTGATAAAGGACCATACTCGATATATTTTATAGTGACATAATAATGACATAATAGCAATAAGTTGGTTTAACTGCTTGTTTGGGGGGTTTAAACCTTCTGTTCTCCCCTGGTGGTATCTGAACCCTGATTGTTTCAAATTCTTAGATGCAAAGTGTAACAATGGGCCAAATTCGTTGCTGATTTAAAACAATGCATCTCCGCTTTCACCAATGGAATGGTATCTTCTTACATCAGCTGTGAACTTATCCCCAGGTCTACAGCCCGTTGGAAGCTAGTTCCTTGAGCAATCTTATCCTTTTTGCTTTGTACCACACAGAAAAAAACCTCAGCAAATTATTTCTTGACTTGGACTTAACAAAAGCAGCTGATCTGTATATAATATTTTCTGCTCTGTGTTTTGAGGCTGACGTGTTGTTATATTATGCTGTACATTTCTAAGAAAAAGTTCAGTAGCTTCTGTTCTAATAGTACTTGAGTCTTCTAAGCAGTATTGTTCCAACGGAAAGAAAATGACCCAATTGGCAGCAATATTACTACTTCATGATTGCATTGCTCTTGTAGCCCTGTCACAGTGACCTTTCCTTGCCTTAAATTACATTGTTTTCCTATCAACTGGTAGAAATGTACCAAAAGATTTACTTCAGAATTACTGCTTGTAGACTGTGGGGAACAGCATTGTAGGTATCGTGACAAATGGCAATATTTCTGCAGTATTAGGCACACTTCTTACATTCTGTGTCTATTGAGAGAATTTTCAATATTGTGAGTAAAAATGGTCATGGCAGTAGTTATTTTTTGATACATCTCATCTTCAAGGAGAAGCAAAAGCTACAATATTTCCCCTTCTCTTGAGAGAACTAATGAGACATAGTTGCTCTTCATGTTGTCTTTTATTATTGGAAAATATTCTTTAGAAAACCATGCAGAGTGTATGTTGTATATGTTGCCACACTACAACTCTCACCCGTGGATCTTGCAGCACTTGACAAACATCAATTAAGCCTCACAACACCCTTGTGCAGTTAAAATATTATCTCCGTTTTATTAATTGGGAAACTAAGAGAAGACAGTAAGGAGTTGGCTACGTTTGGGGTAATGTGCTATATGGAGTATGATTTCTAAAGCACACTAATGTGTTGCACATTAATTGGTCCATGTAGACCATGCTAATGCACAGTAAAGGTTCCCTAGTGCACGTTAACATAGTGCCATTTTAAACAACACTGCAATAAAGTAGTTTACACAGACCAATTAATGTGCATCACATTAGTGCCCTTTAGAAGTCACACTCCTCTAAAGCACATTACCTCACCATGAAGACAAGCCCTGAAAGAGGTTAAATGTCATGCCCAAGATGAGGCAGTATCGTGGTAGGTACAGTTGGACTAGATTCTATAGGTCCTAGTCATTTTCTAACCACTGTACAAATCTGTAACATGGGGATAATGATACTTATCTCCTCTATAAACATTTTGAGATCTATGGATGAAAAACACATTATAAGAGTTAAGTATTGATTGATTGATGAGACTTTCCTTAAACAAATTATCCAGCTCTTCAATCATTTCAGTATCTTGGAGGAAATTTCAATGTATTTTTCTGATAAATCTGATGAGTTCTTTGGAATGAGCAGAGAATGATTTGTTATAAAAGATATCTCTCTCTCCCCGTTTAAGTGAGATAACATTAATGTCAAATGATCCTATTTATGTGGTTGAGTGAATCATTTATTTGATTAATTTAACCTCTCTCCCTCTGCTCTTGGAATATCTGCAATCATATAGCAGTTTTATCAAATTTATTCATTATCCAAATTTACTCAATAAAATCTTCAGATTTTATTTTGTGGACTGATTGTGCATATTGCCATCCAAGTTGAGTTTTTACATGTGATTAATCACATTGTTTTATTTTCCATTCCTTATACAGTGACTTTATAATCCTTAACATCAAGAGAAGAGCTTGAAGCAGTTCTCTGGCTTTGAATCTTTCAGGGGGCTAGCTGTGCAGGGAGAGGTTGCAGATAAATTGGAGTATGACATTTTTCAACCTTTTCCTTTTTGGCTCTAACATATTTTGTCTAAAGTACTGTGACATTACTGAGAGTACAGTCTGGACTGATGAACAGCTGTGTTCCCTCAGTTCTTCAGCCTGGTGTGCCTTTTACACAACTTTGCTATGAGAGCTACCACTCCTGGTCTGCTCTCACACAGCCTCCCAGTTATATTGTATGAATGCTATAACCAACCACTCGTGAATTACACTGTCGAACAACACCAGAAAATTCCCAGTCCCAGACTTCCCCCAAAACTGTGCATTTTGTACTGCCCAGCTCTCTCCTTTACAAGCTCATCTAAAGTCTGTCATTGTATTAATACAAAATGATATGCATAAATCCTGTTGTCCCAAATGGAGCTTCCCAAACACTTCAATCCAAACAAACTGTCTAGATAAAAACAAGTTTGTTAACTACAAAATGTAGATTAAGTGATTACAAGTAATGAGGCACAAAAGTTAGAATTGGTTACCAGAAAATAAAAGTAAAATACAACTAATGCCAAGGTAACAAGCTAGAGCGAATTCAAAGCTAAGTGTCTCTCACCACATGTTTCAGCAGGCTTACTGGCTGAATCTCTTTCAGTTAGGATCCCTCCTCCAGTCCAATGTTGCTTCCTTTGTTCTTCAAGTGTTGTCAATGCCATGAGTAGAAAGGGAGAGATAATTTGGGGTATCTACTCCCCTTCCTTGTAGCTCTTTCTCTTCTTCAAGAATCATCTCCAGCTGAGGCTCAGGAGATGGAAAACCTGTGTGGCTGGGATCCCTCAGCTGTTTCTTTGTCAAGATTTTGATTTTCCCCACATACTCTTTCCTGCCAAAGAATGGCCTCTAAACCAGGTGATGGTCCATTCAATTTTGTTGATACCTGGCTGAGGCGTCGGCTAGCCTTTTGTTTCTGGGGAACTGGTTTATGGCTGCTCCCCCAGACTTGGAACATGTCTTAGTAATACCATACAGAGGAATCTTATAACTTTACATGTAATATTGCCACATATATTTTACCAGGACAATAATAATTAGAAAATTACAAATTTTCAAATGATACCTCACAAGGCATACTTTGTACAAAATGTATCATAGTCCTGTAAAAGAGGTGAACATAGGGGTACAGACTGTCACAAATTCCTAGTAAAATTAGACATGTACAATTTATTGCTTTTATGCAGAATTTAAATTTAATTTTCACCCTCCCTACATTTACAATAGCAATGGGGTGTGAATGTGATCCTAGCTGTTACGAGTGAAGTCAACTCCTTCTTTAGCTTGCTTAATTGTCTCTGTACAAGGACTTTGTAAGGGGTTTTGAGATATCTATCCCCATGCTGTGTGCTGAATGTGTAAATTTAAATTAGTTTATGGCAAATGTTTGTGGTGAGATAAATCTACCACTGAAATTTTCACAGAAATCAAGCACAGAAGGTGTAGGAGCACAACTGAAGTGAAATAGTTTTTAATTTTTAACAAATATTCATGGACCTTCCCCCCCACCCTGCAACTTTCACTCCACTCTACTACTTATTACACTAAAGGAATACTGTATGCTTCATGGTTATTCATTGTCTTTGGTCTTCTTGATTTTTATAGCTCCACTAGAAGATGGACTTTCTTACTTATTTTGACTATAGTACGTACAATATGGTCAAGATTTTCATAAGTAAGTAGCAGTTTTGGGCTTTCCTACTTGAGATGTCTCAAAGTATGGTTGCTAAGATCTTTCAGATAATCCGGCCCCTTTTGAAAGTGCTAACAACTGCCTTCTGGAAAACAGGTCCCTTAAAGATGTCCCAAATTGGGCACCCAAAATCATGAGCTGATTTTGAAAGTAATGGCCTATATGTTTTTTCATTTTTAAAGCTCATTTTTCATGTAATAATAGTAGTAGTAGTAGTAATATTAATATCTAGCTTTTATATAGAATTTTTCATTTGTAGATCTCAAAAGTACTTTACAGAGGAGGTAACTATCATTATCCACATTTTACAATGGGGAAGCTGAGGCATGGGGGTGTGGAGGATGAGTGACTTGCCCACAGTCCATCAACATACCAGTAGCAGAACCAGGAATAGAACCAAGGTCTTCTGAGTGTGAATCCAGTGTCCTATCATTAGGCTCTGCTGCTCTGTCAGTGCCTGCTTCTTTCTTTGTTTTTCTTTCTATTACTTTTCCAGTATTGCTAAAAACAATAATAATTAAAAACTTTTGGTGGTTTGTTTTTTCAAGGGGGAGGAGTACTGGGAATTTTTTGAAGAGAGAGGAAGAGGTTCGGTCAGATTTTTTTTTTTTTTTCAAAAACTGTATGTTGAAGTGGTAACCATATAACTTACATATATCGGTGCAATACCATATCACCTTCTGCTCAACTAGCAGCCTTAGATTCACACTTGTGAGTTGTGAAAAGCTGAGACTCCAGCCAGTTGGACTGGCTCACTCATCCTTTGCAGGAACTGTCTTGGATGGAGAACTTCTTGTAATCTATACCCACTTTGAAATTTAAATCTGTATTGGTCTCTATGTCAGTCACTAATCAGAACATACTGTAAACACTGTCGTTCCAAGAGCAGGCTGATGTGAACATGCAGAGATCAACCTATTCTTAGTGCCATCAGGAAAAACCTTGCCCTGATTTTGTTTCTTTCTCTGATGAGAAAAGGGGTTCCAGAAATGGGGAGGGGAGGGGAGGGACAAGTGATTTGTTTTTTTATTTTTCCTGTTGTTGTTTTCTTCCCAGAGAGTGGCAACAAAAGGTAACATAACAAATATGTTTAAAATATGAGTAATCTGGGGAGCCTAAATATCTCTTAAAATAGTCAACATGTACTTGGGTAAATCTCTTAAAAAAAAAAAAAAAAAAAAAAAAAAAAAAAGAATGAAAAAAAATATTGCCTTCCAGAAATTAGCTATGTTTTCTCAGGTGCAATTTCTGATCAGTAAATTAGCTTCACTTCCTTTCCTGAAGTCACACTCAGAGAGGAACTAAAAGTTTGAAAGATTACTTGAATCCCATTAGATGGCACACAAAGCTCCAGTTCAGAGAAATAGGTATAAGAATTTTGCTAGGAAAGGAGAATTAGCAAATTCTCAGCCTGATTTATACAGACCAGATTTTCCTTCTGATTTGTCTTTCAAAGGAGGTCTCAGAGAAACATTATAAGGCATAATATTAACATTCAACAAGGATAAGTAACCATGATGATTTAAGCCCCTGAGCTATAGCCTTATGTTTATGTGTTTTTATTTAATAATAAATTTGGCTAGTTCCTGCTAGTGGAAATGTGTTTGACAGTGCTGTGCCTAACATCAGGAATATTACAAGTAGGCTCCATACAATGTTCCCCAAATTGGTCTGACAATGAACCTCAGTTTTAGCTTGCCACTTAGAACCGTGCAAAATATTACATAGTAATACTGACCACTCTCTAAATTTGACCACTCCTCAGAGAGAAAAGATGGCCTTCTGGTGAAAACATTCAGCCGGGGACTCAAGATATGGGTAGAGGTTCTGCTTCTGCTGCAAACACCCTGTTCTGTGACTTTGACCAGTTCACATAATCTCTCTGTGCCTCAGTTCTCTATCTGTGCAGTGGGGATAATAACATTGCCTTTCTCTCATCTGTTGTCTATCTTGTCCATTTAGGTTTAAAGCTCTTTGGAATATGGATTCTCTTTTACTATGCGCTTATACAGCATTTAGTAAAATGGGCTGTGATTTTGGTTGGAGCCTTTAGACACTACAATAATAATAATAATAATAATGTTTGATTCAAGGCTCCTCCATGAAACTGGATAATTTTACATTCGTTTTCCAGACAAACAAAAGTGTTACTGAAGTTCAGTGTGGAATTTTTTCTACCATCTGGATGTCTATGGAAATTTTGAGATACCTCTTCACGATGCAGTTCTGAATTTTGAGTCTGGTTAGTTGGGATTAGCATGTTTTAAGACATATTGGCTCTGGTCTTCTGATTGATTTGAGTTGCCCCATTTGGATTGAGAGGAATTATTTTTACTCTTTCTCTGAGTTGAAAAGATGGAGGAAAGTTACAGTCTGTTGACTAGTTAGAAAAGCATTGGCCTCCCCCAATTTTTATTTTTTAATTTTTTTTAAACAATCAAAATAAGAATACAGCTTGGTATTTATTATGAGGAGCATGCCTGAGGATTGATGATCAAGTTTCTGAGGATCCATAAATTTCACATTAATTTTGATTTATTGATGTATTTATTTTTAAACAAGAAGGAACTGTGATTAGCCTGGGCTCTGAGAAGGATTAGAGAGGCCAGCATACCTCTTGGTTACTGCCTTGTTTCATTGTCTGATTTATAGAGCCACGGCACTGACTGCATTCTTCTGCCTGACATTATTTTATTTCTCCTCCTCATTATAATATTTTATGATTTAAGGACAAGCACGCTCTGAGAAACCTGTTCTGATGTGCAACTGCCATTATTACAGGCTGAAGACCTGATGATTGGAAATGCTGGGCACTCATGACTCCAAATGAAATGAAGGGAAGCTGAAGGTGCTCTTCAGGCCGCTGGCATTTTATTTTTTTAAGGGATGGAGGCCTTACTCATAAACTGAGCTGCTGCCTTGACCAATTCCCCCTTGACTACACAGCCTTGGAAATGAATGGATTTCATTTGATTAGAATGAGACCTGAACTCCTAAATTAACTCCGTCCCTAGCTCTATTGCCAAGAAATTTATTATATTTCGATCTGACATTACAATTAAACCTCATGTGTGCGATTAAGCTTCAGAGTTTTGCCTCCATAATTGGAATGTTGTACCTCAGGAAAGATCAGAGACCCTTTTTCTTTGAGGCACTAAGTAATTCCATGCACAATGTGCTCCTATAGCAGCAGCAAATGCCAATGCAAAGGTAATTATAAATACTGAACAGAAAGACAGGTTTCAAAAAGAGGCATCACTCCCAAGGGGCTGTAGCAGGCGAGGAGCCAGGCTCAAGAGAAGAGGCATGTGTTCCTCATCATTGGGGATCTCTCAGTCAGGTAGTTCTGTCTGGATACCCCCAAAGAGTTTTCATGTCTAATCTGGCAAATCTAATCTGGAGGAAGAGGTTACTAAGGATAGTGAAGCACGTGTGAGAGCACAGGTTGGGAAGTAGTTTGCCCGAAGGGTACGTGATGTTACTGTTCTAGTAATATGTCACATAGGCTGCTTGTCTAAGCACTACTCCTTTGTTCCTAACGGTAGGTAAGGTTGCTGCTGTAAAAGTCTGTAAATTGCTAATGAGGAAGATTAGGAGGCTGTTGTTGTGGAGGAAAGCTAAGGTTAATTGAGATGAAGGATGGATGTATCAAGGATGGGCTCAGACTACCTGATAATCTTTGTGATGCTGGCAAGCAGCATGGTGAGGGAAACTGCGTCAATTGCAGCAGCATAGGTGGTAAAATGTCCTTTAGGGCAATTGGTCCACCAGTGGCCAGATTTTCAAAAGTGCTCAACTCCCAGCAGCTGCCATTGCCCTCAGATTCTGAAAATCTGGCCATAACTCAGTAAGTCCTACAGGAGAGGACAACCTCTTTGGGCAGAATATCTTCTTCCTTTTTGTATCTCACAGGCCTTCTCTTCTCTCTTTTTTTCTTTTGTTTTTAAATGTATGCTTGACTTTAGGGTTGAAGAGAATTGCACAGAGTGTGTTTGTATTCAGTCTCTCCTTTAGAAAAAACTTTGTCGATATGTGGAACAGGACTCTGTTTAGCTGTTTAACATTTATTTTAGATTTATATATTTAAACATCTCTACACTTTCACATAGAAAATCACTTTCTCTGATACCTCTGTGGCATACCACCACAGAAAACGGGAACTCATCAGCTACTGCTAGCAGAGCTTGTTCTTTGATCAGACGTTGTTTTTGTATCCTCTTACCGTTTGGGTTCAGTGTCCGCTTCTCAGTCAGCATAGCTTTGGTGTACATATTGCTATAGAGGGGCAGGTTCTTCTTTAGATGACTAGGCTTGGAGTTTTGTCTATGCCTTTCTTCATCCTAGCCTGGATGGTAAAGCTCTGCACAAACAACTTGCCGTCACCTCTGAGAGACCATCCAGGCAAGCATCTAGTTGCCCTTTCCTGCAAAGAGGTTCTATACTGTGTCTCATTCACTTTTACGTTGCAGACCAGGGCTGGCTTTCCAATGTGGCGTGTTTACACCTCTATCCTGGTTAGAAATACAGTTCCTAGGAATTACTGTAATTTCCAGATGTGGGTGTTTTTTTCCAGTTTGAGTCCTGCCTGTTAATATTTTATTTTCCCCTTCTCTTACGTCTTTAGCCAGTGAGACCTGCAACGATTTCCACCCCATGTTCTTCACGCACGACAGATCATTTGAGGAGTTTTTCTGCATCTGCATCCAGCTGTTGAATAAGACGTGGAAGGAAATGAGGGCAACCTCTGAAGACTTCAACAAGGCAAGAGAGGGGAAATTAGCTGACAGAGTTCTAAGACATGGATGTGTGCTCTTAACTGGGGCCCAAGGGATTTATACATTCCTCTCTCACTTACTTCTCTCCTGGGTTTCTCCTATGTAAATTCCTTGTATGTCAATCTTGAGAAACCAAAGAGCAGTGGATGGGAGGGTCTGTGGAGGCTTTCTGACCTTTTAAAGTTGTGTTACACTGCAGACTCTGAAGATAAATGCAATAAACCTGGCTTGAGGGGAAACTTTGCCTTTTTATATTGTTAATACCATTCTGAAGTGCTGCAGCTTTCAAGGTTGTAAATAATGCAGGGAGAGTACAACAATGATAATTCTGTGCATCCTTTAATTTCATTTGGATGACCTGAGTGCTGAAGTGGTAAAATATTCAAGAGTGGACATGATCCTGCTGCAACTTTAAGTGTTGTGCATGTCAGCCGCTGGAGTTTGAAGTAACAAAGCTTGCAATGCTAAGACTTGTTAGAAGAGATTTGAACACTGTTGTCTGGAATTCTGTATTCCAGCCAGACTTGCCAGCAAGTACCCTCATCCTTGCTGGCCCGTTTGACGGGCTCTTGATACCCTTTCCCAAGGCTGGGAATAGAGAAGTTGATGGAGAATGAATACTGGAGCCTCTAACAGCTCCAGTGTTCAATACACAGAGTCTTATTGGCATTAGACTTGGATGTTTCATGCCTAATGCCAAACTAAAATGTAGCTGAAAGAGGGTTGGCTGCTCAAGTGAGGAAAAACAGTATTCCTTAGATGAAGTGGTGGTGGATCTTCAGGACACAGTGTGGATTGGCCATCTTTTAGATACAGATAACTGCCAATGAGGACATATGCTCTGGCACGAGGAGGAAGGGATGCCCATAAAAAAGCACACTATTCTTGTGTGGAATTTCCTTAATACACTTCTGTAGTTGACTGGCCAAGAGGTATAGTTATTTACTACCCAAAAATGCATTGACAAGACAATTCACTGGATAATTTGAAAATTTAACTCACATGTATAAAGATGCCAACACTTTTAAAGAGGTCATCAAAATAAGTGACTGTATTTAACAAAAAGAAAAGGAGTACTTGTGGCACCTTAGAGACTAACAAATTTATTAGAGCATAAGCTTTCGTGAGCTACAGCTCACTTCATCGGATGCATTACAAGCTGTAGCTCACGAAAGCTTATGCTCTAATAAATTTGTTAGTCTCTAAGGTGCCACAAGTACTCCTTTTCTTTTTGCGAATACAGACTAACACGGCTGCTACTCTGAAACCTGTATTTAACAAGTGCATGAATGGATGTTGATCACTGAAGCTATATTATCATCCCAGCCCAATAAGGATTTGGTATATAATTGCCTTCACACCGAACTGAGAATATGCAACTAGTTATCCTAGTGGATTCGTGTAATAGGACAGTCCCATTTTTGACAACAGACAGTCCCCAAAAAGATTCAGTGGAGGATGAAACTTAATAGATTTATTTTTCAGTATTATGCATTGCTCTAGTGTTCTTTGGAAGACCAAGCTCAGTTGCCTTTCTGTTCTAATGTACTATTTAAACTTTTTAAAGGGTAGGATCTTTTAGCCCTTTCTTTTATGGATGAGTGCCTCTTTGGAGACAGCACAAAGGATGCAGCTTGTTGTCATACATGACAAATTGCTTCTCCTCACTTTCTTTCTTCATAAGTCTTAAGATCAGTTTTTAGTTAGAATAACTTTTATCGTCCCGCTAATGTCGGAAAGTACCACTTTCATACTGTTTGTTAATCACTTGAGATGTGGAATTCTTTTTCCCCGAAGCTCAGTTGGAAACTCAGTATACTGGAGTAAGACTCTTGGAACCTAATATTTCTGCTTGAGAGCTACTCTGTGATCTTTAATCATAATGAAGAAGGGATAGCTCTATTAATTTAAATTTTGATTAATCAAAGTAAATTGGACATTCTATAGGTATTAAGAGGTATTACAACCTAGCTCGTGTGCACATATGGAGACTTATTCTCCACCTCTCACACTATAGAAAGGTTAGTATTGCTAAAAGTCGAATAGTTGGGAACTCCCCACTACTTTCCCGTTGGTTCCTTAGTCTATTCTTAAGGCCTCAGTAAACCATAGATAAAAACTTTATTTCAGTGGTGAAATCCAGCCACTACACTCAATGCTGGGGAGATTCCACCACTGGTCATTAATTTTAAAGCTTTTTTAACAGCAGCATACCGTTTGAAGAATTCTGTTGTGTGTTTTCAAAGATATATGTAAGATCTCATGCTTTTTCTTTTAAACGCTCCCTCATTAAACTTCTTGTCAGCCCGGGCTATTATACTTGCATGCATTAGAAAGAAACTCTAATGTTCCTCATATCTTAAAGAAAAGGGATGTTGCCATTATAACTGTAACCTTTTTTCAGAGTCTTAATATAAAGGTAGAAGTCTGTATAGAATAATTCAGTCAGGCAGCTAAACTTATATTGTGCCTTTATGACATACTTTAGGGCTTACATTATTCATATCTGGTGGGTATTGTAGAAAAATTAAGATGTAGTTAGACATGCAAATGGAAACAACTCGACTTTATTTGAAACATGTCTGGTTTTGGAGTGCACAGGTGATCAAAGAGCTTTTAGCATACTGTGTCATCAGCTATTGTTTGTAAAAGTACAGCATGGTTTGTGCCTTTGTAAATATAATAATCTTTCCTAGCTGTACATAATCATACATGTTGTATATTGGTACAGGGAAAGGTTGTGTCTCAGTTTTACTGACAGGTCTGAGGTTAGTGTGAGTGAACTAGGGGTCACTGAGTTAGTCCAGGGGATTGGTAATGGAATACAGAACCTTTCATCAACAGGGTGGCAGGTTTACATCTAGCTTAATAGGAATGAGAGATGTCTGTTTGATGTCCTATGTAAAAGATGTTTGGTGATCACATAAACCTACCAAACCACAACAGCTTGTGTTGATTGGCCCTCTGTGTATTCGCTGCAAATACTAGTAACTGGAGTCCAGAGAGAGAGAGAGACACTACGGGGCAAGCAACCAAAGATGTCAAACCAGTTGAGAGCTAATCCCCAGATAAACCACAAGGAGGCACCCCAGCAGTGAGTAGTAAACAGGGTCACACGATCCTGGTTTTTGTAAACCCCCTGCATTCACTGGTCATCTGAAGGGGCAGTTGACCATGTGAGTGGGTGAATTTGACAGCAGAGTAGGTGAGTGCATATGCACCTCAGGGATCACCCCCATGTCTATCATATGATGATGTCACCACTGCACCCTCCATGAAGTCTCCCTGTGAGCAGTCCCTTGAGGCCAGCCCTCCTCCACACACAGAGTCACATCCATGTTGAGTGTGAGATTCTAGGCACTTTTGAGAGCGGCGAGCCTAAATGTAAGTCGGTGGCTCCTGACTCAACTGTGACTAGCATGCCAAAACCTTCTGTTCAAATGTCTGTCATCCCCAATAAAGCCATAGCTTGTGAACTTTTCTCCCTCAGGATAAGAATCCTGGTTTTCACCCTGAAAATCTGGTCAGGCTATAAATCAACCATTTTTATTCTTAAATATAAACACTTTCTCAAAGTATTAAACTACTGTAACCATTTGCAGTGACTCAGACTCAGGCAGTTCAGCATTTCAAGGGGACCTGTCTGGTTGTCTTGCATGAACATTCATCCATCAGACTGCTCTACTTAAGGCTTCTTGGCAGGTTCATGCTCAATTGGAATTGTAAATCCTGAGTCTTCCTGAACTTACAGTTGACCTCAAATGGTTCTCAATCAATATATATACAAAAGTCTCTGTCTTGCAGAAACCACAGCATCCAGGTAGTCAAGAAAATTCATAGTACAGCTCTAAGGAGTAAATCTATTGTAGTGTATTCACATTTAAGATTTTCTAGTGGTAATGAAGGTGTAGACTGTATCATTTCAAGAAGGCTGACAGAATGACCTTCCCAAGATAAAGCCATGGACCACCAAAATCCAAAGCTTTTAAAGTCCTTACACTCCTGCTTTGATCGAAGCAACTGCTGCAGGAGGAAATCTAATAAATTACTAAACCTATAGCTTTTTTTTAAAAAAACTAGAGAGTTAAGATGTCTTATTCTCAAGGTTTTCCCTCATTGCAGAAATATAATTAATATATTTTACCATGTAGTCATGTGAGGTCATCCTTCTCAGATACTGAAGATATATTTTTATTTCCAATTAATGCTATATGCTATAAACTTTGCAAAGTTCAATTAAAACTAATTTCAAATTACTGTACAAGACAGATGCATCTTCATAGCTGTTGCTTGTAGGCAAACCACAATAAGGCCCTAGACCTGTGTATCCATGAGGAGTCCCGGTGACTTTATTAGAATGTCTCACTGGCAATGACAGTCCATGGTACTAGATCCCAGTGCAGGAATGGGGCATAAATTGACAATTGATGCGATTATATTAAGAACATACATAAATTATATGAGACATATTGCAGGCATACATATAACAAACAGTGCTCTGTGTTGGTCAATTTAATTGGTAACATTCACACTGGCAGCAGATAAAAGCAATACATATCTTTTGTGAATCCTGTAATTAAATACCAAAGCAAGCGCTGAGGCATTTGATGACCACTAAAAACATTTATTGGTGATACACTCCAACACTCCGAACATTTTTCCTTGTTCTATGACAAGATAACAGAAAAGACAATAAGCATAATAAAAAAATGAAAAATATTGTTTCTCTGCTTGGTGAGGATTTGAAAGGACTATGCTGTTCTTTCTCAGATTCTCTAGTGACTTCATGTTGTAGGCATAGTTAGAATGTATAATTACTCAAGGGCAGGTTTAGAATATGACTAATTGTTCAAGAGCAGGATTTAAAACTGAATAATTATGTAAGCAATGTACTGAGGGAGGCAAGTTTTTTTTTTTTTTGGTCCAGCATTACTTGTGATGAATAGAGAACACTTGGGAAAAGAGTATTTTCAAATACTGTTTGAAAGTAGGGACTATGGGGGCTGTCCAGGGAGAGTGAAGTCGTCAGCCTGGAGCCACTGCAACAAGCACTCAGTCACCTGCCTTGAGGCATCCTCTGGCAAGAAGGTGGTACAGTGTGTGGTTGGAATGGTGATAAACTGTGTGAAGCTCACAGACTTTGTCTGAAATCTGGGCTTTCTTTTGGACTTTTTGGTGAATTCCAGTTTCATGAGTATAACAACAAGAACTGACCACGCCTTCTAAATGCCACTTAACATTCAGTCCAAATTCACATTCACTCTGTTCCCACGGGGCAGCACAAAACACTGAAAAAAGAGGAGAAAGTGTCCTGTATCACTCTCAAGTGATTCCCTCTACTGGTAGAAGTAATACTTAGCATGTTTTGTTCAGAGTTAGCTAAGTATTATCCCCATTTTATATATAGGGAACAGAGGCACAAGGATATTAGTGACTTGCCAAGAGAGACAAGATGGGTGAGGTAATATCTTTTATTGGAGCTCTTCTTTAGGTCTGACTTGCCCAAGATCACACAGGAAGCCAATAGCAGAATGAGGTATAGACCTAGGTCTCCAGACTATATCTTTGCTCACCCACTGCCCAATCCACTGCATCACACTGCCTCTAGATTTATGGAGCAGGCCCAACTGGTTCCAAAAGTCCTTCATCTATTTACCAGGACCCTCAAAGATCCTGAATCACAGTAACTGCTTATATCCTTTGCTGAGGGAAACCAGTCACTTAATGGACAGCCAGAAAGAGGTACCGTGATGAGGGTTGGGGAGACAGGTAAAGGAGAAAGGGAACATTAAAGAACCTGCAGTGCCACCTGAAAGGGAAAAAATAGGAATGGAAAAATTAAAGTGAAAAGTAAAATGCAGTGTGCAGACCATGCTTTTCTTTTTAGTAGCAGTGTGCTTAGTAGCTCTTCACAGATGTTCACAAAAGTGTTAATTGTTTTCTTATGGGCACTTCAACATTTGTGAAGCAGTGAATGTAATTTCTTCTGGGTTGACTTTAGAAATGAAATGTTTGCATCTAACTAGGAAAAATGTTGGGATAGCTGAATGATTATACCCTTCTGTTAGCCCTATTAGAATTTCATTTGGTAATTCTTTGTTTATATTGGTCGGAGATACTGCCAAATGAATAATTCTCCTGTAGAATAAATGTTGTATACCTCATTCTCCAGCAGATTAGTGCAAATTAAATTAACCCACCTGACGCTATTAGCACTCTATTCATTTTTACTGGAAACAGATAATTACTATGAATATATTGTTATTAATTGTGCAATGCATGAAGTTAACTAAACACTTGGCAATTATACCTCATTTTACAAGTCTACTGTATGGCATATATAGAAAGCATGAGTTTTTTAATTGAAAACTACTATTCAAGAATAGTAGAAACCTGTTGAGTGCAGTGAGGTTATCAGGTGTATTCCATTAGCACCCATTTGTTTAAAAGGGCTTTGCTGTTTTAAACTATGCACTTTGGTATGTTATGTGGTATATCTATTCATTTAAGAAATTTCTTCTTGCATCTGGTCAATATTCTATTAAATCTGCCTTTTTAGTGCACTGGAATTTATCCATTTAGTAAATCTATTCTTCATCAGATATTAATTTTAAAATGGCTTTGGTATATAACTTCATCTATGTTTATCTATATCTTTCTGATCTACATCAGTATCCCACTATATTGCCAAACCAAGACAATTACTGCAAGAGGCACCAGGAGGTTAAGTAGAGAAGATGCAGTCTTGCATCTACAGATGGGTTAGAATGCAAAAATCAGATTAAAATTTCAACATTCTTACCTGAAAATTTGGGATTGTTTAGATTGAAGGCACTTGTCCTGAAGATATCATTTTTCATCCTCTTCAACCTAACTCCTTTAGGCCCTTTTGAAAACCACAGCCTCAACTAATATTGTAAAGAATGCATTCCTGTTTTTAAAAAAACAGTTAATTTAGTTGGGTTTTATGAGATTGTAAGCATTTAAATTGAACTTTGAAATAGGGCTGTCGATTAATCACAGTTAATTCACATGATTAACTCAAAAAAATTAATTGTGATAAAAAAATTAATCGCAATTAATTGCAGTTTTAATCACACTGTTAAACAATAGAATATGAATTGAAATTTATTAAATATTTTGGATGTTTTTCTACATTTTCATATATATTGTATTCTGTGTTGTAATTGAAATCAAAGTGTATATTATTTTTTTATTACAAATATTTGCACTGTAAAAATGATAAACAAAAGAAATAGTATATTTCAATTCACCTCATACAAGTACTGTAGAGAAATCTTTGTTGTGAAAGTGCAACTTACAAATGTAGATTTTTTTTGTTACATAACTGCACTCAAAAACGAAACAATGTAAAACTTCACAGCCTACAAGTCCACTCAGTCCTACTTCTTCTTCAGCCAGTTGCTAAGACAAACAAGTTTGTTTGCATTTACAGGAGATAATGCTGCCCTCTGCTTATTTATAAAGTCACCAGAAACCGAGACCAGGCATTTGCATGGCACTTTTGTAGCTGGCATTGCAAGGTATTTACGTGCTAGATAATGCTAAACATTCATATGCTCCTTCATGCTTTGGCCACCATTCCAGAGGACATGTTTCCACGCTGATGACGCTCTTTAAAAAAATAATGCATTAATTAAATTTGTGACTGAACTCCTTGGAGGAGAAATGTATGTCCCCTGCTCTGTTTTACCTGCATTCTGCCTTATATTTCACGTTCTAGCAGTCTCAGATGATGACCCAGCACATGTTGTTGTTCATTTTAAGAACTCTTTTTCTGCAGATTTGACAAAACGCAAAGAAGGTACAAATAGGAGATTTTTAAAGATAGCTACAGCACTTGACCCAAGGTTTAAGAATCTGAAGTGCCTTCCAAAATCTGAGAGGGATGAGGTATGGCGCAATCTTTCGGAAGTCTTAAAAGAGCAACACTCAAATGCAGAAACTACACAACCCGAACAACTAAAAAAGAAAATCAACCTTCTGATTGTGGCATCTGACTCAGATAATGAAAATGAACATGCATCGGTCCATACTGCTTTGGATTCTTAGTGAGCAGAACCCATCATCGGCATGTACCCTGGAATGGTGGTTGAAGCATTAAGGGACATATGAATCTTTAGCGCATCTGGCACGTAAATATCTTGCAATGCCGGCTACAACAGTACCATGAGAACACCTGTTATCGCTTTCAGGTGATATTGTAAACAAGAAGTGGGCAGGATTATCTCCTGCTAATGTAAACAAACTTGTTTGAGCAATTGGCTGAACAAGAAGTAGGACTGAGTGGACTTGCAGACTCTAAAATTTTACAATGTTTTATTTTTGAATGCAGGGGGTTTTTTGTACATAATTCTACATTTGTAAGTTCAACTTTCATGATAAAGAGATCGCACTACAGTACATATTAGGTTAATTGAAAATACTATATCTTTTGGTTTTTTACAGTGCAAATATTTGTAATAAAAAAATATAAAGTGAGCACTGTACACTTTGTATTCTGTGTTGTAATTGAAGTTAATATATTTGAAAATGTAGAAAATATCCAAAATATTTAAATAAATGGTATTGTATTATTGTTTAACAGTGCGATTAATCGTGATTAATTTTTTTAATCGCTTGACAGCCCTACTTTGAAGCAATAAGAAAAAAACTGCTGGCTTTTTTCTGCCCTCTCTGATATACAAAGGCAAGCTCATAACTTTTTTTTTTTTAAAGTCTAGCTTTTACACTGAAAATATCATGTTGTCACTTCCTTGTCTTTGCCAGATGGCTCTGTAATCTTTGGAAGACCTTCCTAAAATAGTGGTGTCACATCAGGCTATAACTGGAGCTGTGCAATAAGTGGGATGCTGATTAATGCAGTAATCCTGTAAAATTATCCATGGAGGCAGAACGTTATGTGACCTCTGCATGGAGTTCTATTGAATTCATGGGAGCTTCATGCAGTTGTAAGGTACAGCCACATGAATCATTTTATTAGAGTAAGGAGCTAATAGAAGGGTGTGCTGTCTTCCGGGTGCTAAGGTATGGGATGTAGACCTGAGGTTGAAAAGGATCCTAAAGGGAGCGGGAAAGAATCCCCTAGTTATCCTTCATGTGGGAACAAATGATATGGCTAGATTCTCGCTGGAAAGTATTAAGGGAGACTATGCTAGGCTGGGGAAGACGCTTAAGGAAATTGAAGATGGAGTGGAGGTTAAGGATAATCTAGGCATGGCCCAATATCTAAACAAATACTTTGCCTCAGTCTTTAATAAGGCTAAAGAGGATCTTAGGGATAATGGTAGCATGACAAATTGGAATGAGGATATGGAGGTAGATATTACCATATCTGAGGTAGAAGCAAAACTGAAACAGCTTAATGGGACTAAATCGGGGGGCACAGATGATCTTCATCCAAGAATATTAAAGGAATTGGCACCTAAAATTGCAAGCCCATTAGCAAGAATTTGTAATGAATCTGTAAACTCAGGAGTAGTACCGAATGATTGGAGAATTGCTAATATAGTTCCTATTTTTAAGAAAGGGAAAAAAAGTGATCCGGGTAACTACAGGCCAGTTAGTTTGACATCTGTAGTATGCAAGGTCCTGTAAAAAATTTTGAAGGAGAAATTAGTTAAGGACATTGAAGTCAATGGTAAATGGGACAAAATACAACATGGTTTTACAAAAGGTAGATCGTGCCAAACCAGCCTAATCTCCTTTTATGAAAAAGTAACAGATTGTTTTAGATAAAGGAAATGCAGTGGATCTAATTTACCTAGATTTCAGTAAGGCATTTGATACCGTGCCACATGGGGAATTATTAGTTAAATTGGAGAAGATGGGGATCAATATGAACATCAAAAGGTGGATAAGGAATTGGTTAAAGGGGAGACTGTAACAGGTCCTACTGAAAGGCGAACTGTCAGGTTGGAGGGAGGTTACCAGTGGAGTTCCTCAGGGATCGGTTTTGGGACCAATCTTATTTAATCTTTTTATTACTGACCTTGGCACAAAAAGTGGGAGTGTGCTAATAAAGTTTGCAGATGATACAAAGCTGGGAGGTATTGCCAATTTGGAGAAGGATCGGGATATTATACAGGAGGATCTGGATGACCTTGAAAACTGGAGTAATAGTAATAGGATAAAATTTAATAGTGAGAAGTGTAAGGTTATGCATTTAGGGATTAATAACAAGAATTTTAGTTATAAACTGGGGACTCATCAATTAGAAGTAACGGAAGGGGAGAAGGACCTTGGAGTATTGGTTGATCATAGGATGACTATGAGCTGCCAATGTGATATGGCTGAGAAAAAAGCTAATGCAGTTTTGGGATGCATCAGGAGAAGCATTTCCAGTGGGGATAAGGAGGTTTTAGTACCGTTATACAAGGCACTGGTGAGACCTCACCTAGAATACTGTGTGCAGGTCTGGTCTCCCATGTTTAAAAAGGATGAATTCAAACTGGAGCAGGTACAGAGAAGGGCTACTAGGATGATGCGAGGAATGGAAAACTTGTCTTATGAAAGGAGACTTAAGGAGCTGGGCTTGTTTAGCCTAACTAAAAGAAGGTTGAGGGGAGATATGATTGCTCTCTATAAATATATCAGAGGGATAAATACAGGAGAGGGAGAGGAATTATTTCAGCTCAGCACCAATGTGGACACAAGAACAAATGGGTATAAACTGGCCACCAGGAAGTTTAGACTTCAAATTAGACGAAGGTTTCTAACCATCAGAGGAGTGAAGTTTTGGAATAGCCTTCCAAGGGAAGCAGTGGGGGCAAAAGATCTATCTGGTTTTAAGATTCTACTCGATAAGTTTATGGAGGAGATGGTATGATGGGATAATGGGATTTTGGTAAATAATTGATCTTTAAATAAATCAGGGTAAATAGGACTAATCCCCTGCGATGGGATATTAGATGGATGGGATCTGAGTTACCCAGGAAAGAATTTTCTGTAGTATCTGGCTGGTGAATCTTGCCCATATGCTCAGGGTGTAGCTGATTGCCATATTTGGGGTCGGGAAGGAATTTTCCTCCAGGGCAGATTGGAGAGGCCCTGGAGGTTTTTCGCCTTCCTCTGTAGCATGGGTGACTTGAGGGAGGCTTCTCTGCTCCTTGAAGTCTTTAAACCATGATTTAAGGACTTCAATAGCTCAGACATAGGTGAGGTTTTTCGTAGGAGTGGGTGGGTGAGATTCTGTGGCCTGCGCTGTGCAGGAGGTCAGACTAGATGATCAGAATGGTCCCTTCTGACCTTAGTATCTATGAATCTAAGAATAAAGCTCAGGCTACAGATTTGTGTGGCCCCTTATTTTATGTAATCCAAAGGCCTTGCAAAGGTCCTCCGTTCGTAAGAGAGGGCTTTATATTTCTCTGTCCTCCGGCTGTGCCGGCTCTCCCTCAGCATGTTTGGCTGCCCTCCCTGGCAGCCAGGCCTGGGCAGGGAGTGGGACGGAGCCACTCCCGCTCTCTGCTCCTTGCAGCATAGCCAGCTGCCTCAGAAAAAGTCTGGTGGGGACGGGCGGCAGTGGTTGTCCGCTTCCTGACCGGGCTCAGCTTCCGGGGACAGGGGCTCACTCTAAGCATGCCAGGATGGAGGGAGGGCTCCAGGTCACTCGGCCGCTAGCCCCAGAAGTCGAGCCTGTGCAGGGGGCAGCCAGGCACTGTCCCAGGCAGCTGCTGTGCTGCAGTGGGCAGCATCCCAGCGTGGCCAGAAGAGGCTCTGGTCCTGCCCCTTCTGCTCCAGCTCTGGCCATGCCCCTTCTTCTTCCCACCCCGGCAGCTGCTGTGGTGGAACTTGACCTGGCATTTCCTGCCCCCCCCGGCTCCCGATGTATCACCTCTGCCCTCTGAGGTGGATGAATGCCAGCTAGGCAGGGAACAAAAAGGTGTGGGTCGACAAAACATTCATTACAATCAAAGCATCTAGGTAAATTAAAATAAAAGCTTTGCTCTTGATATGCAGTGTCTTAGGTTTATTTCATCCTGCTGCTTAGTTTCTTATTTTATTTTACTGTGGTGGTTTATTATTCATTTTCTAATAAGAATTACAGTGGTCTAGCCTTAGCTTCCCCCTTCTCTCTATTATGCAACACAGCTCAGACTAAACATAAGAGTTCTGTTGAATATTTGTAAACTTCTGATGGGTCTCCTTTTCTAAAAGCCTGGATTCCCCTGACTGAATGGATTCTGCTCTTTCATTCCCTAATTAAGACCATTTATTACTGTAGATCTCATACAGGTCTGCTTTAACACCCTGTGGGTGGCAATTTAAAAAACTATTGGCTCTTCATGTTTTCAAAGCACTCTTCATTTTCATCACTGTGGGTGCAAATAGGGTCAATAAACACCCTTAGCTTTCAATAGGGTGATTGTACTGTGAACTACTAACTGAGCTTTTTGGTACTCTCTATACAAATGTTTGGCACTGGAAGAAGTTCTATTACTTTCATGCAGGCTGTCTCAGTCAGTCAGTGAAATGATATAACCTATCACCCAAACAAAATATGTTGATATTGCCACTGTCATTCTCTGTTTAAAGTGCTGATAAAAATCAAATCATGGGAACCCCTCTCATCTTTGAATTTGTATTTCTTCTTTCTAATGTATGTTTCCATAATTTGATTAAATCAGAGGTGCATGGCATATGGCTTTTTGCTGCATGAATTGCTACTGATGTAAATGTCAGTGAGCGTATAATTCCAGATTTTCTTTTTGTAAATCACAATGCATGGTTCAGCCTGAAAGCTTCCTAGACTGTAGACCTTATTATAGGTGAATAAAAAGGGGAGGTTGGGGGGAAGGGGAATGACGTCTGAGATTTTGTTTCAGTTGAAATGAGGTTATCATGATGAATGATGTAGCTGACAATGAGATTTTTATAGCCTGTCTTAGAGTAGCAGAGGAACTCAAATTATTATTGGCTCACTTTAAGTAATTGTAATCTAAATAGCACTGTGGTTGAAGAGAGGGAGTGAAAATCATTCAGCTGGCTTTTTCTTTTAAACAAAGCAAGATTTTCTTTTTGTCCTTACACAAGTGTCCTTGTTTGTTGTCTGAAATTTACATCTCGTATGTTGTCTTGATCAAATACATTGGTTGCCATTAAAAAGCCAACCTTTACCAATTAGAGATACTGCTGTTTCCCGCTGTTATTAGAACAGGATATAACAGCCCTGTGTTTGACAAAATGTGCAGCAGGTCACCAGTCAGATGATCTAGACTACTCACTGCACCAGGGTAAGCAGAGTTGGTGAGCCTTCAAAGCGATAAAGACAAATGAGTGTAGCCTGCTGGAGGATAGAAAGAGACATGGTGAGTGAAAGATGAGTTAACCCAGTGAGCAAAATGGGAGTTGTTCACGTCTCCTCATTGATTCAGTCCAATTACCTGCAGTCTCAGAAAGCCAGTATTGCATGAGTTCAAGTTCAGAAAGCTTTTTTCACAACTAGAATACTAGACTTTTTTTTTAATGAAACCTTACATTTAGCAGAAGCCCCCTGTTCACTAGGGGAAGTTCCCTGCTCACCACTGATGAGAGAACAAGGGGATGCCTGGGTACTCTGTTGCTCAGATGTGTCAGTGGTAACAGCAAGTGAATGGTGACAAGTTTCTTAAAATGGTAATCACAGTAAGTTAAAACCAGCTTGAATGTTTTGCCAGAATCATCCTCTGCTCCGCCCAATTCCTTCCCTCCCCCGCAAAACAACTCCTTCTGATTGGGGGGCAATCAGTGTGTACTTACTGCAGGAAGCTTAATTTTTGTACTGTTGAAAATGTGAGCTAATGAACATTTTAGGGCTAGGCATTGTTAGAGGTGGCAAAGCTGACGTGCAGTCGTAAAAGAGTTCAGCTCTGAAGCTTTATCACTGAAGAGAAAAAACATATATTGAGGACTGTGGAGTGTCATGTGTCCCCTTCTATCGCTCCTTTCCCACAAAACTTAAAAGCCTTTGTAAAAATGCCAACAATAAAGAGAGAGATTATCAATGGGATTTCTTTTCAGTCAAAATTCCTTGAGGTCTTCAGAGTTGCAACCATGTCCTGGCACGAAGCTGAAATAGGCCTGTCAGTGGGAAATACCTGATAAATGTAACATTGTGCAAGTCATGACTGCAGCATTGGACAAATAATTTGAGGTCACATGGGCGAATTGCCTTGGAGCCTGGAGGCAGAACAGAAATGAATATCAATCCCATTGTTAATATCCCTGGAATAGAAACCAGAATCTCTGATTAAAGAACTTTCTGCCTCATTTAAGGACAGTAACAACATGACTATGAAAACTGAAATGCTCATAGTCTCTACTTGCATCAAGGATGTTAAGCTGATAGGCTACTACTGGAAGGAACTGAAGTGTTGTGACACTTCCCAGGATACACAGTATTGTGAGGCACTTCACCACCATCTGCCCATAGCATGAGGAAATCTTGTACTTGTCTTGTGCTTGTTATGGATCAGCTCCCTGAAACCACCAGCCTCTGGCAACACAAGCACTGTCTTCCTGGCCTCGAAAGGCCTCGCTCTCTCTCTCTCTCTCTCTCTCTCTCTCTCTCTCTGTATAGGTTAGCAATAGGGGCACACCAACCCCTGCATCCTCTGAGTGTTCCCTGTAGTGTTCAGCCCCTTATCCACCTAAACACAGAATTACCAGGCGTGCTATTCCCAAGGAACAGTACATTGCAATTTTAGAGCACAGTTCTGCTGTATACATAGCACTTATTTTTGTTTTCACTATAAATATATGTTTATCGTCAAAGAACCGAGATTCAAGTGATAGTGAGTATGAATATTGGAAACAAATGGTTACAGATAAAACAAAATCATAACTCACTTGCTAGAGACTAAACTTAGTTAACGAGGTATTCCTCTATCTCTTACAAGAAAGCTTACCCCAAGTTCTTTCCCCGTCGTTTTCAACCAGTTTGGTTGAGATCCCCCTTCTCATAAGATCAAGCCCACTGACACCTTGTCCTCACAGATTTAAGGACTGCCTAGTAGTTCTTATGTATCCGTTATAGTTTCCAAAGTTCACTGTATAACCCTAAACAGGATGACTCCTGCTGTTCACCTTGTCCTGTTAAATTCCTTTCTTTGAAGATTTCACAATCCTTGGTTAGCATTTGGTTCAGAGTTATGAGTGGAGACCCATTGTGAACTATATAATGCTTAATTTACATGCAAACAGATAGATAAACATTTCTTGCCTGAAAGAAAACCTGTTTTTCATATTTGTTGGTGACCAGGCCCTAGATACAGACCTGAAGAACATAATTTTCAGAGTACAGACATAACTGCTACCATGACCTCTGTACATGTGTTTTGCAGTGAGATTGATGAGCAATGTGACACAGACTTATTAGAGATCTCACTTGATACCTTTGGGTGAACTAAAATGTAGGTACCAGACCCAGGGGATTCCTATAACCCTTATACATCCCTTATGCCTGCTGCCAGTTGGCATCAAGAGGTCCCTGGGTCACAAGTGTCTAGGGAAATAGCTTCCATACATGGTTTGAAATGCATTGTGACATGATTCACTCTGAAGGTGTATCTTATGCTACATCTACACTGGGACTTAGGGCTGAGATTGCCAGCAGGCATAGACATACTCACACTATCTCTCATTGAGCTAGTGCTCTAACAATAGTAGTCTAGCCACAGTAGCATGGGCTAGCCACCCTGAGTACATACCTGCGGGGTCCGGTTGAGTTTGTACTCTGGGTGGCTAACCGGTGCTACCACTCACCAGTGCCTGTCAGTGTTACCATGGTTACCCTGCTATTTTTAGTGCACTAGCTCCACAAGAGCTCCATGAGAGGTAGTGCAAGGATGTCTGACGCGAGCTGGGAATCACACCCTCAACTCCACTTATAGCTGTCCCCATAGTTTTTTAATCTTCAGGTCCCAACAGGACTAACTCAGCACACCTTCCTTTGCCCTGCTGTTAACATGGATCCTTGTGGTAAGGCCTTATAAACCAGGACTATGCCTGCTCTTTATGGATATTCAAAATCCGCTGGCACGTTTTATAAGAATAAGTGTTTGTCCTGTTGTGCTTGACCAAATGTCCTAGGGAAATTGGAAAGCCAGTTTACCCCTGTACGGTGTAAGCATATTAGTTACCATCTAAAACTTATTTTAGAATAGCCTACTTCATAGTGAGAAGAGTGTCTGAAAAACACCAAATGGGATTCTGGAACATCATTATTTTTGCAAACACAGAATTATGCAATAAAGAGGGCAATTTCATATTTGCGAACATTTTAAAATTCTTTTCCAAGGATTCTTCTCCAGCTAAGCCAGCATATGGAAGCTGCCAAAGAGCTGTGCACCCATTCTGGTGGATTTTAGGTTACTTTTCATCTGAATGCTCAGACTCGTAACTCCTCCTCCCTATTGAACTCCATTTTGTGATTTTATAAAAAATACACATAAACTAGTGATTGAGGAACTTCAGAAGTGGGATTCAGAACAAAGACTCAGAAATTCAGATGCTTTTCTGTTCCATTGGAGACTCCCTTTATCCTTTCTCTCCCCACGACCCCTTGCCCCCAACAGACTTATCCCTGTCTGTGGCTGTTATCTTGAGGGGCTAAGAGAGGCCCTTTTGCAGCTACTGCTCATTCAGGAGGCGGGGGCAGGAGGAGGGAGGAATGGTGGGACTTTTCTCACAACCTGTGGCTTTTTCCTCAATTTCTCTGCTGAGGAGGGCCAAGTCCCATATTCCAGCTATCCCTGCCAAACTGATTCTTTCCACCACCACCCAGTAGCTACTCTCATTCTGTCTGTTTGCTACTCTGCTCAATGGCCTCTTGTGATAGGAGGCAAAACTATCCTTCAGGCTGTAGCAATGGCCACAGTCCCTGGGTTCTGAACAAGTGGGACTGCTGGCAGCTATGTATTTTCATTACTGAAAGGAAACTGAAGGGCATTATTTAAGTTAAAAGACGCACACAAAATCAAGCAAACATTACAATTTCCTCTTCCTAACTATGAACCGGGGCACTTGACCAAGCAAAGTGTCCCTTACATGTATGAATAAAAACCATACCTTTTAATAATGAAGAAATCACATTTTTTCCCACCCAATTCCACATGCACTGTACTAGTCTACTATGTTTGTTTGAGGACAAGAATTTTGCTACTGAGTGAGTGGATAAACCTCAGACGCACGCACGCGCAGTGTGAATGGGTACCAGCTAGAGAAAACCTGTTGGGAGTAGTTTACTGTGTTTTTAAAAATGAAAACCTCTGTACAAAACTTTGTTGCACTCGGATGCTTTTCTTTGCCTTGTTGCCTTTAATCTCTAAAGAACAGAATGTTTTGTAGCTGCTCAATTTGCTTTAGTTATTACCATGTGAAAGAATTTGATGATTCTAATTTCCTTCTCTACGCTTCTTGATTTTTAGTTCTATAGTAACACTTCCATATCGGTTGTTGATTTTACGATAGCCAGGACTTTCTCATTAGTTTTCTGCTACACCACCATCCTGAGGACATACAATAACCAAATTCAAATTGGGGGACTGGCAGTAGTTTAATTTAATTTTTGCCGAGTTAATTATACAATTTGCATGCTGTCTGCTTAGAAGTGGCTTCCTCTTTTGGAGATTGACACATTTACAAGCCACATGTTTCATTGTCCAATATGAAATATACATAAATAATCACTGTTTATTTAAAACCAAGTGTGAGGCAGAAAAAAATAGAATGACCCAATACCATGTAATTTGTCAAACGTTAAAGAAGATAAGAAGAGAAGAGCTGGCCAGAAAACAAGAATTATAGGTTGTGAAAAATGTTGAGGTTTCAGAATTTTTCATTCCTCATGTGATGGGGGGAGGGAAGAGAGCAAGACCCCCCACTCCAGAATAGCTCAGTGGTTAGGGCACTCACATGGAATACCCGGGTTCAAGGGCTTGCTCTGCCTGATCCAGTGTGCACTCTTACTAATGGCCTCTTCTGGGGTCTTTGTCTGGTTTTGATGAGAAATTCTATCAAGGACCTGAGAAACCTTCCTAATGAAGGTTTTGTCAAACTGATAAATTTTCACAAAAAGTTTGTTTTCACAAATCAGCATTTTCCAACAACAAGAAAAGTTCTGTCCAAAAATTCCTGGTCAGACTCTACAGAAGATTCTACCTCTGATACAGTAGTCACAATTAGAATATCAGCATATCCAAGTTACTGTATGGTGATATCTGAGATCAGTTTTCACTTGCACTTAAAACAGGAGACTTGTATAGCACATGTATGGTAAAGGTTGGTGTGACATTACCCAGAGTATAATCTGAACCAATGAATACCTGTGTGCCCTCAGTTCTCCAACAGAGGGTGCCTCTTACCCTACTTTGCTGTGAGAGCTACCTTGCCTGGTCTGCTCACACAGCCTGCGGCAAGTAAGTTCCTCCCAATTATACTGTATGAGTGCTATAGTACTCTGTGAATTACATTGCAGAGCAACACCAGCAAATTCCCAGTCTCAGACTTCTCCCCAGAAATGTACATCTTGTACTTCCCAGCTCTCTCCTGGACAATACAGACTCATATAAAGTCTGTCATTTTATTAATAGAAAATGATATGCTCAAATCCTGTTATCCCAAATGGAATTTCCCAAACACTTCAATCCAAACACATTGGTTTAGATAAAACAATAAAACAAGTTTATTACCTACAAAAGACAGATTTTAAGTGACTACAAGTAATGAGGCATAAAAGTCAAAATTGATTACAGGAAAATAAAAGTAAAAACGCAACAAATTCCTACTTAACAAGCTAGAGTGAATTCAAAGCAAAGTGTGTCTCAGCACATGTTTCACCAGTCTTACTGGCTGAATTTCTTTGAGTCAGGATCCCTCCCCCAGTCCAGTTCTGCTTCCTTGTTCTTCAGGTGTTGTCGATGCTGTGGATCGAGACAAGGAAAGATAATTTGGGGCATCTGCTCTTCCTTCTTATAGTTCTTTCTCGTCTTCAAGAATCATTTCCAGCTGAGGTTCAGAAGACAGAAAGTCTGGCATACATACTGGTTTTTCCCCTTTGCTTTTAAATGATATATAAATAATGAAGTTGATAGACGCAGAGTCAGACGGATTTTTGTTATAAACCGGCAAAGTGATAATGTGTTGGGATTTGGAGAGCAAAGAGGAGGATAAAGAGAAAGCTAAGAGATGACAGTCATATAATCTTTCACTACATTATCCTTCATACATAGCAGCCACAAGCAGGAAAGATTAGAGAATTTGAGCTGTCAAATGAAAAATTAAGTTAAAATGTTTTTTTCTATTTTTAAAGATGTTATCAAAATCTTGTGAAGATTATAGTTGTACATGAAAAATCTAATATTTATGAGTATTTACACACGTGTGTAAGTGCAGTATATGCAATTCTTGCTGTTACCACCAAGACATGCTGGGGTCAGTTATACTCACAACTACCCCAATCCTGCAACTTGATCCTGCAAATGCCATAAACAGCCCTACTGTTCTCAACGGGACTCAACGTGGGCACACGTTTTGGTTGCAGGATTGGGGCCTTGAAATCTGAGCACTTCCATCTCTTGATGACCCGATGATGGGTGCAAATAAGGTATTGCAAATGCAAAGGGAGACAGGGACTCAATCTAGTTGAACCTCACTCTATTAATGCATTGTGAAGGCTGATGCCTGCAGACTATGAACACACCTGGCCTGAGTAGGTGGGACTATTCAAGCGAGTAAGGGCTGCAGGAGCAGACCCTTGGGGCTAGCTCGGATCATTGAGGGTGGCAGAATCAACCAGTTGTTACTGTTTCAGAGAGGGGTTTTGGAAGCTATAAATTTTAAAAGCAATTACCTATTAAACTGACAATTAGAATAACAGGGCTGCTCAGGAGTCAGAGCAGCAGCACATCATTTTTCAAAACGGTGCAAAGTATTACCAGGGAGAAAATTAAGAGCTGCTAAAAATATATTCATGGACTGGAGAAAGAAAAACAGGCAGAAGAAAATGTGCAGGTTCCATTAAGCTGCAGAAATTTTCTGTGGACACACCAAGGTACATTTTCAAAGCAACATATGGGGTTTATTCGGTGGCTCTAATTTTAACATGAATGGGAGTCATGTGGCATACTCCCTGCATATGGCTTTGAAAATATCCCCCTGAGCAGTTAAGGAAGACTGAAATCTCTTCAAAATCATTTTTTTACCAATTCTGAAACATTTATAAATGAAGGCACTGATGGATTTAAAGCAGCCCTACACAGCATAAAGTGGAAATATAACAGATAAAAAGATATTGACCAAGTGCTATAAATATGCTTGGGTTCTAATCTACAGGGAACTGAACCTGGCGGAAGAAAACCTGGGTCTGCTCCCACTTTGGCCACTGATTCTGTGTGGCCTTGACCTTTTTGTGTCTGTTTCACTAAGATCATCATGCATGCCAACTCTGGTAAAATGCTTTGGTATTCAGATAGCTGCATTTTCGCAATATACGCTGGCACAGTTCCATTATGTTGTTTTTTTAGGGTAACAGAATATTCAGATTCTCTGCATTCTAGTTGCTTTCGTTGATTTGCTGCATCTGAGTTGGAAAGACTCTACTTAGAGCAATAGTTTTTTTTAGAATAGTTTTTTTTAAAAAGAGCTGAGTCTCTCTCTGACTTTCCTCCTCTCTATAGTTCTGGTGACTGTACAGATGATCACAGAGGGCCAGTGTAACTGTCAGGTGTCCACCTTCTCTCTCCTCTGTTATCTCTCTGAAGTACCAGAAAGAGGGTTTTGACTGACTAGGCTCAAGTCGTTGAGTCATCAGACCTATGTTGCAGTGTCATTGCCTGGCTCATTTATGACAAGTTTTTGAACAATCGTGAAATAAATACTTTCCACCTGATGAGAGTGAAAAGGGTATTCAATACATTTGATAGTCGTGCAGCAAATGTGTCTTGAACATACATTTTATAGTTATACAATTCCCAGATATGCTGATCGATGAAGATGTCCCAGTGAAAATTCCTGGGACATTGTGACATCATTTGGAGAACCAAGACCTTCCAGGTAAAATGGGGGTGTTTGGTCTCTTTATTGGGTCTTGAATATCTAGCACTGTTCTTGAAAATCTAGAGAGTACTGTTCTTTTAAAAAAGTCAATTGAAATCAACCTTAGGAAGCCCAACAGTTTTGATATTTTTCCTTCTGAGTTGAGAGATCTTTGATATAGTGCTTAGGTGAAATTTATTCGTTAACAAAACTTGATTTTACAGTGCCTCTCAAAGAGCTGTTCTAGCATGCATACTCTACTATATAGATAGGAAAGGATGAAAAAAGTTGCAACAACAAAACACCCACAGAGCAGTGAGTACAATCTTCCTAGAAAACAGATGATATTAAATTAGATCCCTGCAAGTGCTCTTTTAATTTTTGATGCTTGCATTTGCAGTCAGGAACAGCAACTGAAGGCAGGGTGGTTGTAATGGGCTCCTTGCTGCTTTGCCAACAGAACCATTATCATCTGAATTAAAATAAAAATTCTCTTTGAGGAAACTCATATTAGCAAATAGTCACATGACACAGCTGACAGGCAATGCCTGGGGCTACGAATACAGTGTGCATCTTCTAAAGAGCCACATTCTTTATGCTTTGAGGGAAAGCTTGATTTAAGAGGAGTGAATTGCTGGGTGGGGTTTGCCTCTGTGATGGCAGGCATGGTGATGCTGCAGTGTTGATGGCATGTTTAGTATGTGGATGATTGAGAGAAGTAAAATGCATTCGGAAGATCAATTAGAGGAAGACTCATTAACTGGAAGGAAGTTCTGAGCAGATGGGATAACCTTGACAAAATGAGCCAGAACACACACAGTTGGGCTTGGTGTGTGGGCTGAATGGTGAGACATGTTTGTTGTAGAGGAGGTTCAGTGAGTGCTTTCCAACAGCTGATCCTTCCTATTAGTCTTAAGAGAGAGAACAGTTTCAGTAGTCACCTGAAATATTTTGAAGCAGGTAGAATACTATACCCATAAAAACTTTAGTCCTGAATAAAAAGGGAGTATAGTTAGTCTGCTCAGTCAACAGTTGTATTTGCAAGGCAAAATGGAAGGTGGGAAGTTGCTTACCCTTTCCCTAAAACAAAGGGCATTTTTCATTTTTTTTTTTTTTTTGCTAAGGGTATGTCGGGAAGGCGGGTATTATGTAGTTTGCCATTGTCAGAGCTTCAGAATGTCCTCTGGATCTTCAGAGATTGTCATTCATTATTTTTATAATATACATTTAAATTCTGTGAAATCAAATTAGGTTGTTAAGTTTTTCCTTTCACAGGTGTCTTTGTTGTTGATTTGTTAATCAGGACAGTGCCCCTCCATTTCTCTTGGTTTCCAAAGTGGAGAGTCTAAAGCTTTTCCTCCTGATGTTCCTCCAGTCCATCTAGCTTGGTTGGAACTTCCATTTAAAACACTGGATATAACAAGAAATGTAAAAAAAGAGGCTACTATGTGAGTGCAGAGAGCAACACTCATGTATATGTATGTGCAATGTATTGCATTCATGTGTGTACGCAACACTGTGCATATATGTGTGTATGTGCAAGCATGCACATTTACACATACATGTACATAGGGAATGAGGATATAGAGGTAGATATTACCATATCTGAGGTAGAAGCAAAACTGAAACAGCTTAATGGGACTAAATCGGGGGGCCCAGATAATCTTCATCCAAGAATATTAAAGGAATTGGCACCTGAAATTGCAAGCCCATTAGCAAGAATTTGTAATGAATCTGTAAACTCAGGAGTAGTACCGAATGATTGGAGAATTGCTAATATAGTTCCGATTTTTAAGAAAGGAAAAAAAAGTGATCCAGGTAACTACAGGCCAGTTAGTTTGACATCTGTAGTATGCAAGGTCCTGTAAAAAATTTTGAAGGAGAAATTAGTTAAGGACATTGAAGTCAATGGTAAATGGGACAAAATACAACATGGTTTTACAAAAGGTAGATCGTGCCAAACCAACCTAATCTCCTTTTTTGAAAAAGTAACAGATTTTTTAGATAAAGGAAATGCAGTGGATCTAATTTACCTAGATTTCAGTAAGGCATTTGATACCGTGCCACATGGGGAATTATTAGTTAAATTGGAGAAGATGGGGATCAATATGAACATCAAAAGGTGGATAAGGAATTGGTTAAAGGGGAGACTGCAACGGGTCCTCTGAAAGGCGAACTGTCAGATTGGAGGGAGGTTACCAGTGGAGTTCCTCAGGGATCAGTTTTGGGACCAATCTTATTTAATCTTTTTATTACTGACCTTGGCACAAAAAGTGGGAGTGTGCTAATAAAGTTTGCAGATGATACAAAGCTGGGAGGTATTGCCAATTCGGAGAAGGATCGGGATATTATACAGGAGAATCTGGATGACCTTGTAAACTGGAGTAATAGTAATAGGATAAAATGTAATAGTGAGAAGTGTAAGATTATGCATTTAGGGATTAATAACAAGAATTTTAGTTATAAGCTGGGGACGCATCAATTAGAAGTAACGGAAGAGGAGAAGGACCTTGGAGTATTGGTTGATCATAGGATGACTATGAGCTGCCAATGTGATATGGCTGTGAAAAAAGCTAATGCGGTTTTGGGATGCATCAGGAGAGGCATTTCCAGTAGGGATAAGGAGGTTTTAGTACCGTTATACAAGGCACTAGTGAGACCTCACCTAGAATACTGTGTGCAGTTCTGGTCTCCCATGTTTAAAAAGGATGAATTCAAACTGGAGCAGGTACAGAGAAGGGCTACTAGGATGGTCCGAGGAATGGAAAACTTGTCTTATGAAAGGAGATTTAAGGAGCTTGGCTTATTTAGCCTAACTAAAAGAAGGTTGAGGGGAGATATGATTGCTCTCTATAAATATATCAGAGGGATAAATACAGGAGAGGGAGAGGAATTATTTCAGCTCAGCACCAATGTGGACACAAGAACAAATGGGTATAAACTGGCCACCAGGAAGTTTAGACTTGAAATCAGACGAAGGTTTTTAACCATCAGAGGAGTGAAGTTTTGGAACAACCTTCCAAGGGAAGCAGTGGGGGCAAAAGATCTATCTGGTTTTAAGATTCTACTTGATAAGTTTATGGAGGAGATGGTATGATGGGATAATGGGATTTTGGTAAGTAATTGATCTTTAAATATTCAGGGTAAATAGGCCAAATCCCCTGAGATGGGATATTAGATGGATGGGATCTGAGTTACCCAGGAAAGAATTTTCTGTAGTATCTGGCTGGTGAATCTTGCCCATATGCTCAGGGTGTAGCTGATCGCCATATTTGGGGTCGGGAAGGAATTTTCCTCCAGGGCAGATTGGAGAGGCCCTGGAGGTTTTTCGCCTTCCTCTGTAGCATGGGGCATGGATGACTTGAGGGAGGCTTCTCTGCTCCTTGAAGTCTTTAAACCATGATTTAAGGACTTCAATAGCTCAGACATGGGTGAGGTTTTTCATAGGAGTGGGTGGGTGAGATTCTGTGGCCTGCGCAGTGCAGGAGGTCGGACTAGATGATCAGAATGGTCGCTTCTGACCTTAGTATCTATGAATCTATGAATATACGTGAATGTTGCTATGCTGGGGGTAGACTGAAAAATAGAACATATTTGCTTATTAGGTAATTAGATATTGCCCTGTCTGACCCTTTTTTTTTTCATATTGTCAGTGCAAAACTTTGCCCTCAATATTGTCAATTTAAGGAAGCAAGCAAGTAATAAACAGTGAATTGCATTATTTTCTATTCAGCCTATGTTTGCATACATTTTGTTCCCAAGGTTGGGGAAAGGCAAATAGATTTGTAAGGTAGTTTGAGCTGTTCTAGTCAGCCAGTGTTATTTAATGGTTGAATAAGATACTAGTCAACAGGACTTCTGGGTTCTATTCCCAGCTCTGCCAGTAAGTTTAATCTCGGAAAAGCCCCATCACCTTTCTGTGCCTCAGTTTACCCCTCTTTCTACATGTATGTTCTGATATTTACCTGCCTTGTAAGGGTCTGATGAGGCTTCATTGATGGTAACTCCTCTGATGAAAGGCACTATGGAAGGATATAAATTTATTAATTAAATGTTCTTAATCATACTAATATAATTTCTCCAAAGGCTGCTGTACATGTGATCGTTGTTTTTAAATGCAGAGGATAGAAAATGTTCAAATTTTAACAAAAAGTAAATCAAAAGGCTATTTTTTCCAGAGTTGCTCATATAAATACATACAAGGCCTGTAGAAGTTAAAAGGTGTTCACTGATGTTCTCTGGCCCACTGTTCTTAATGTTGTATTAGATTAATACTTAAGACTGCGTTTTCAGGGTAATAAAAATTCTCACACTAGTAACTTTTTTCCCCTTTCAACAAAAAAAATGTGAGACTTTTGAGTGAACAGATTTAATGTGCCTGCATGGCAGATGCACTGACACACAAACTGCTGTAGTCTCTGGGGTGAATAATCTCCTCTTTAGATCATTCCCAAGTACATATTTATGTAATTAACATATTAAAAACACATACATGATTATTTACACAATGAAGCATGGCAGCTCCAGAGTCATTAGTTTAATACAGACACTTCTGGGAGCATTTTATTAAATTATTTTCTCCTTTTGTTTTCGTACCTACTCTTAAAAATATAAAAAGCAAATAACCCAAATAAATCATCCTTTTATTATTTTATGTGAACAAGTAGAGATCACATCAACATGTTCCAATAGAAGATGAGCATAACAAAATACTGAGCAGTTGATATTTCTGCTAGCATTTACCCTTATACACACTTCCTGCCAAGTATTCAGATTTATACATGTGTGAGGGAGAGGGTGAGTAGTAGGAAGCAAAGATCTATTTTATTCCCCTTCATTGCAACAGCATCAATGCATCAATAGTACCCTTGTATGCTGCTCACTATTCCTCATGCTAACAGAGAATATTAAAGGGTGCTCTTGGAGTTGGACTCTCTGCATCAGAGGTAAATTCAGTCTTTGTCACTAGCGAAGTGAGTGTTAGGGGAGCAGCTAAAGCCAGATGCCCCATAGACCATTGTTGGCATCAGGGTACAGCAGTATAAGATTACTTCTGTGCTGGCCAAATGTTTTCAAAGCAGAGAGAGTAAAAGAAGGAAAAATTTAACTTGATTAACGTATGTGGAAGTCCTTCTCGACAAGGTGGTTAAGTATTTTGGCATTGGACAAAATTATATAGTTGGTTGAATCCAAAAACCCAAGTGTAGAAGTTTGGCTTGTAACACCCAGAGAGGCGAAGTTTCAGATTTTGTAACACCCCAAATTGGTGTTACAAATTGGCCTTGTAATTTTATGCTTAGAGTATTACCTATAGAAATGCTGGAGCTGATGGTCTGAATTCTTCAGCTATTTGTTATGCAATGGCTTGATGTATAACTGATCTGTAGTTCTGGAATCACCATTATATATGGTATATATTTGAGATGACTAGATTTAAAGGTTGCAGAGAGCTGCAGGGTTGGTTTGTGGGTTGTTTTTGTTTTGTTTTGTTTTTTTGGGGGAGGGGTTTGGTGATGGATAAAAAACTGCCCTTGTGTATGTATGGCCTTTACAAACCTAAATCACATTCTAGAGTTGCTTTTTCAGATAAACATTTGATATTTCAAGTCCTAAGGTCATTGTCACTAGACTATGCGCAATACTTTATATCAAAATCCACTGACCTTAAAATCTAACCACTGTGAAGAGGAATATTTGCCATTTTATGGATTTTGGTTGCTCTGTTCTTTAAACCCGATGTTCTCATTTTTGTTTTCCCATGTACATGTTTTGGTTCAGCTTGATAGCTGTTGTATTTATTTCTTCAAGTCTGTTCATTTCCTACTCCTGTTACATAGGAATCATCTTACAAAAGAGATCCTAAGTAGTGAAACCACATGTTTGTAGAGGAATATGACCTCAAGAAATTATAAAAGTTGAAGTGTATATTTGCTGCTTATTGCATTGGCCAAGCATAACTGAAAACTTCCACTATTATTTTAATTGTTGTTATGCATATTAATATCTGTAGTTTATGATTTTTCATATTTTATTTCAGAATAGATATCTGAACTTTGCAGACATTTAATAAATCCACACAAGCCCTTTTTTAGTGAGTCAAGTAGTAGTATTCCATTTTACAGAGGTGTTGAGGTGAAGTGGCTTGCCCTCAGTATCTCAATGAGTTAGCGTTGGAATTGGAACTGGAACCCCAAAGTCATGACTCTCTAGCCCACCTGCTGCCGACCTCCCAGCTTTCATATAAATCATAGACATTAGAGGTGGGAAAGACTTAACAGATGATCTTGTCAATTCCCCCAGCTACTGCATAATTAATTTCTTTGCTATGTTCTGCTGAGTTGGAGGACCTTAGTTGTCAGAGAAGATGAGAGCATTGTAATCCCAGCGTTACTAGACAGACCAGGTGTGTATTTCTCCAGATATTGCCCAACATCTCAGGAGCCCAAAAATCAAGCTTTATTTGTATAAAACTAGCAGAATTCTTGTTTAATATGGAGGTGCACCACATGGAGGCTAGAAGCCTTGCATCTCAAAGGAAGGCAGCTCTGATTAAGATGAAGTACCACATGCTGAAAAAATAGTCTCTTTGGCTCACATCTCAGTATTGGGGTCAGGGCTACATTGTAGAACTCTGTAGGCTACATTTGACCCACAGGCTGCACTTTAAGCAAGATAGAGATATATAAGATGCAACAACTGAACAAACTGGAGGAAGGGGTGTGTAGGCCCAGTGATGCAGGAGTAGTCTTACATACTCCTCAAATTATAAATACAGTAATCTCCAGGAGAGGTACATTTGAGCGAGAGGATACCGCATAAGGGTGATTCTATCTCAACAGGGAAAGTGCTGCGTGATCCAAACAGTAAATCATATCTCCTTACAATAGGCTTGAGTATTAAATGCTCTGTGCCTCTGCATTTCCTTCTGACTTCACTGGGCGCTATGGTTGTAGACCTGGCTAATTTGATTTGCCAAGGGGTGTGTACACACACACACACACACACACACACACACACAATGTGCATCTTATTTTTTTCTCAGTCCTACTACAAATCACACTGTACATCTGTCTGGAGGCAATATATGTGACATATAACCTAAAATACTATCCTATCTATCCATCCATCCAATCTATCTATCCATCTAATTAGGGTGACCAGATAGCAACTGTGAAAAAACGGGACAGGGGATGGGGGGGTAATAGGTGCCTATATAAGAAAAAGTCCCAAAAACTGGACTGTCCCTTTAAAAACGGGACATCTGGTCACCCTATATCTAATCTATGTTGTGTGTGTAAAATTTGCCATATTGGCTTTTTGTGGGATAGCTCACATATTTCTATGTAAAAACACTATCAAAAGTGTGGAAAAAAATTTTAGTAAAAAGAAATTGGCCCATTTTCAAGAGAGAAAAATTCATTTTTTTATGAATTTGGAGAAAAAATCATTAAACTGAATGAAAAATCATCAGACTTGAAGGTTTTTGATATGTTTTTAAATATTTGTTGTGGCCCTCGTTATTAATGCTTGCCTGAGGGAGTAGAGACTCAAAAGAAAGATATGGGTTTGCCTCTAGAATGAATGCTTCACCCTTGCAAATAGACTATCGGGTGGGCAAAACATTCACCCAGAATTTGCAGAGTTATCAACTAATCATCCCATTGAAAAGAAGGAGCTTTTGTCACCACAGAGAACCAATAGCTGCTGTGACCCTGTTGGAAGTTTGTGCAGACACCATCCCAGTAGTGTCTATCTTCTTTGTGAGGCCATACAGGCTCCAAACATCTTCTAGCACCAGTTGGAGATGTTATGCCTTTGATTGTACTGACCTGCTCTTGTAAGTGAGAAGACAATACTAATGATAATTACTGCTGAGTCAACATGCAGTAATTTCCATGTGAATTTTTACTTGGAAATCCACAATCTTGTGGGGAGAATTCCAAGAGTAGCTGTTCTCGAATTCCACTCCTTCCTACCTACAAAACATCTTTCCCAGCTTCCGTTTGCCATGTCTGCTTGACTTGATGAATTCACCTTGATATTTGTATGGGCCTGTTCTGCATAGGTTCAAGGGTCTGGTCTTGCATCCCTGAATCCCTCATAGTTCATCTGTCACCAGTGCTTATATGGCTTCCCTTTACTATAGTATCTGAGCACATCATAATCTTATGTATTTATCCTCAAAACATGCTTGTAAGGAAGGGAAGTGCTATTATCCTCATTTTACAGAGAAGGAAGCTGAGATGCTAGACAATCAAAGTGACTTACACAAGCTCACAGAGGAAATCTGTAGCACAGAAGGGCTTGAACATGGATCTCCTGAGTTCCAGTCTAGCACCTTAATCAGTGATGCTCTTTCTTCTCACTACCCTGAAATCAGTTGGATTGGGGAGACGACCAAGAAGTATGGAAACTAAGGCTAAAGGAGGGTTCACCCTATACTTCAAAACAATATTGATCATTATATTTGCCTGTGATGGTGATTTGTTAAGCAAACTGAGCATGAATGAATGGTCTTGTACTCTGTATATCATACCACAGTAGTGGTAAAAAGAACTATTCATCTATTAGAAAATTCTCCAATTTAATATTGCCTTAAAAGCAAAATACTATGCAGAGGCTCAATGGGACTGTGACAGTTGATCCTTCTGTGTCCAATTGCCTTTTATTTTATGTTTGTTTGTTTGTTTGTTTCTATTCTGTGTAGCTATCCTAAGCTCTTAGTGGTAACAAAGCTTTAAATCCACATAGTCCATAAAGCACAACAACAAATAACAAAATAAACAATTGCAATGCTTGTGTACATTTGCTTGCATATAAGTAAGATAAACCTTTCACGTTATTTCCCTTGCCCTCAAACTAACCTTTTTCCAAATGCCTGGAGAAATAAAGATGGCTTTTTCAGCACACCCTGTTGGTTAGCAAATCTGGCTATAAATTAGCCCTTCCCTCCCCCAAAATGCAAATTGGCTGCCTTCTGCAATTTAATGTTTCAAAACTAAAAGAGGACCATGAATGATAAGAGTGCTGGATAATGATTTATAAAGATATTCACTCTCAAGAAAGTGGCTAACTGCATTATTTTAAATATCTAGTAAAACAAAAGCTGGGAAAAGGTAATGAAATATGAAAAGTTGCTCCTAATCCATAGGAAATCCAGTTTGTTGTGCATGATTAAAAAAGCATTTGTTTTCTCTAAAATGAATATTTATGTGCCAGCATTGCAGCCTACTGACATGAGCGTGGATGATTCTTTTAAACATGGCCATTTATAATACTTAATAGAGTGGTTCTGTAGAATACTTGAGTATTTTTTTTCCAAATAACAGGCCACGTCCTTCTTATTCTTTATTTCGTAAGTTCAAACACATTCATGTAAATATTTTGGCAGAGATGTGTCTCCCTTTCTGTGTAGCTGAGGTATTTATATGGTCCCTATTACCACAGTGTCTAGCCACTTTACAATATTTAATCCTTGCAACACCCCTGTAAGGTATAGCAGGGCTGCTGTTCCCATTTTACAGACTCAATAACTGAGCACGTAGAGGCTAAGTGTCTTGTCCAAGGTCACACAGAAGTTAGTGGTAGAACTTTGAATCCAAGCCTCCTGAGTCTCAGGCTAGTGACCACTGGACCATTATTCCTTTTTTTCCCCATTGCATCCCCCACTTTACTTCCCCAAATCAGGCAATGCTTACTCCTTCTGCTGTCAGGGCTGGATAGGAGTGACCCATATTTCTGAATTGCAATCCACGTGGCAGATGAAGGTTTTTCCTGTTGACAGTTGAACATGAACCCTATTTAGTTGTAGTTGGTAGGTGAGTATGAACCTGGAGTCAAGACTTGGGGGCTAAGGTAGGGGATGTTAAAGACCGTTTGGGGAACAGGTCATTAAAAGAGGCATATAGGTGCCTGTAAACCACTAATAAAATAATGTTATTTCAGAAAGTTGTGCAGTAGAAATAAATTGCCCAGGATTGGGTTGTAGATCCTATTGGTTTGGGTTTGCATGTGAGTTTCACAGCAATGTATTTCCTGGAGCCCACAAAAGAGCTGGGAAGCTAAATCTGACATTTTAATAGCCTGTACATCTTTTTTTGTCCTGTGATTGATAGAATGAATAATCAAACCCAAAATACCATTAAGATCAGCAATCTCTGTGTACATATTTAAGCAATACTGTCTGGCTAGAGATGTGTATATGCCTCAGTGTATATGTACATGATGGCATGCCAGTACACATCACATACATATATGTATGTGTGCACATCCATATATGTATGTGCATGTTCTCATGGTATGTTAGTAGAGGCAAAGCAAATATATGTCTGTGTCTGTATATGCATGTATGCGTTAACTGTGTGTATGTGTGTGTGTTAATTGTGTGTATGCAAAGAGAAAGCAACTATGTGTATGTGTTTTCCCAGCATATATGTAAGGAGACAGCAAACTCTCAATCAAATAAGTAGTGAAAAAAGATGAGATTGCAGTTGATTATGAGTCTGGCAGCAGATGTTCTACACAAATCTAGCTCGCTGCATCCAGTCTGTTTCCATGGTGATGGAATCAGTAATTGTTAAGCTCAGGCGCTCTCCCCTCCTCTTCTCCCAGCAAGGTGGAAGCTGGATATGAGTCTGAACTCTCCCTAGACAATTGCCAGGCCCTAAAAAATAGCAGGAGGGCTGACGGAGTGGGAGATACAGAGACAGGGAGCTATTATTTTTCCCTCTATGATACTAGAAATGAGGCACTCTTCCTAGAAAATAGTGTCTGAAGATGCTAAATAAATGGGCAGGAGTTTCCCTGAAATGGAGGTTCGTTGTGATTGGCTGCTGTTTCCTATGTTCTTGCCAATTGGAGCACAATTCGGTACCAACAATCTAAACATAAGCAAAGCTACATGCTTATTCTTTTGGACTTGAGTTATACACCAGGCAAAGGTGTGCAAAGGAGGGGGTCTCCTGTCACATAGCTAAACTGAAAACGGATCTCATTAAAGAGCTTCATCGGAGACCATCTGCTATTGAAGCACGTTGTTCCTTCCACAGAAAGCATTAAGTCATTTCCTTACTGTAGTATAGGAGGCAAATTTGTCATCAGGAACGATGGAACTACAGGATCTCTGTAAGTAAATCTCTGTGTATACTTATCCTGCTATTTCAGTCTGAGAACAGATCAATAAATAGTTTATCCGCCAAGAAAGAGGAAGGCAGATTAGCAACAACTGTAAATAGCACAAAGAGGGGCTTTTTATTTATTCGTTTCACATCTAGATATATATGGTTTAATTAATGTCTCTAGACATCAGACGTACAGTAGTTATCTATTAGCTGTTTGTATTGCCTTGGGTTATCGGTTAGCCTAATTAGGATTAGTATATGGAAGGGTTTTATATTTTGCTAGGTAATTCAGACTGTTTCTCTATTTTAATAAAGAAAGTGAATCTCTTAACCAAACTACAGAAAACTGCAGGCGCAAAAGTAGGAGCTGCACCTGTGTGGTCACCAACTTTATATTGTCGGCAGGCACATTATTATAATAATTTGTAAGGCACTAGTGCAGACATCCAGCCAAAAACAATCATTAGTTGTTGATCATCCATCACTGTTCTCAACATAGTGAATCATGCCTTCACTGCTCTTTATTTCAGTTATTTTTAAAAATTAATTTCAGCAGCAAGCTCTCTTCTATTTTTAAGCTCTGAGACAGGAAGGAGCCCTTTGTTTCTTCACTAAGCAGGTGAGTGCAGGGCAAGCACAGAGAGTTCCCTCCTTTCCTCAGGAGGGGGCATACATTGGAACTTGATTTTCCTGCCTCTTGTGACTGGTCAGTTTAGATCCTGTTAAGTAGATGCTGCACTGTTAGAGTAAGTGGGGCAAATTCATCAGTGGAGTTACACCAGCCATGAATTTGACCCATCCTTGTTTCTATTTGATCAGGTACTTGTCACTGGACTGAGAGCTTTGCTGCTCAAAGCTCTTGGGTGACTCTCATAGTGCGCAGTTCATTTATCTGGGACAGGACAGCACATAGGAGAGTTTTCGTTTGTGGCTACATCTGGCCATGCTCTTTGGAAGTTATCATAACTAACCTTAATGTAAATGCAGAATGAAGTTGCTTCTAGGGGTCCATTTTCAGCATGGTTTGTGCATGTGAGGAGTTGAGCACAAAATTTCCTTTCCCAATGCTAAGAACTAAGATCTAACGTGCTACACTGCTGCCTGAAAATTTCATCTCAAGAGTCTCCTTTTCAGACACTGCTAAATTGAACAGTTTTTCTCTCTAGATATTTCCTCACATGTTGTGGCAGGCAGAGGTACTGTACAAGATTCATTCCTTCCGTGCAAGGAATAGAGCAGGAGTGACCAAACTTTCTGGCCTTCTGAGAGACATACGACAATCTTCAGAAGTTTGAGAGCCAGGGCACACCTGCCGGGAGCCATGGGTTGAAACATCAGCCTGGCTTCTGCTGAAGCCCGAGCCCTGGCAGATGCGCCACGCAGGGCTGAAGCCCCAAGACCCCCTCCTTGCTGGGCAGAAGCCCTGAGACACACCTCCCTGCTGGGCAGAAGCTCCTACTGCACCATCCCACTGCAAGGCAGAGGTCCTGAGCTTCCCCCGCCCCCCACAGTCTGGTAGGTGGAGAATGGGGGGGGGGCATGAGGGGCTCCACGAGCCGCATATTAATGGTAAAAGAGCCACAGTTTGTCTGCTCCTGAAATAGAGCCTGGTTAGGATGTTGTGGCTGGAAAAGGAATTTGTGTGGTGTGTGTGATTTTCAAGAACTCTGATTAAAAATGATTTTTTTTAAATATAGAATGTAGGATTCCATTATATTACTACAGTCAAAATGTCTCTTAATGAAAGGTGGAGTTGGCTCTTCTAATTATTTGTGAACGTTTAATGCAATTCATTGCTAATTCTAGAAGACCATAGGTTAAGTTTGAATTCTTGCTGTTTGTGATCACTACAGTATTGGTTACCGCTTTCTACATTTACCAGTGATCCTTGGGGCATCTTTTATTAAAATAATGTCCCCAGATATTCTGTGGCAATTTGACTACAAAGTCACTTTTCTGATCTTTGCAAAGAAGATAGATGATATGTTTACAACCATTGTCTAATATGGGGAAATGTACCCTGAGTGCTAAATGGCACAAAGTGATGAAAACTAAATCCTGGAAAGGAGATAATAGTGTATCTGCTATGCTACCAGGCAGCTTATTCATCACTAAAAACATCATCACAGATGACAGCCTAAGCAGAGAGAGGTGCCCACTTGCAATCTTAGAGGTGGTCCCCTCTATGTCAAGGCTGAGACACATTGGAAGCACAGTTGCCAACTTTCAGGTGATAAATAAGCACCCCGACTTTAACAATAAACCAAAAATCAAGCTAATCCCATTTAAAAACAATGCCAAAACAAGCCAATCCCTAAGAACCCCAACACTCTACGTGACTAGATCCCCCTGGCATGTAGTCTGGGATATGGTGGGCCCGCTGTGCACCCCTGACTCTCTCCCCTGCTTGCCGGGAGTCAGTCAAAAAAAAGAAGCTACAAGCCAAACAAGCTACAAGCCAAAAACTAGCCAACAAGCAACTCTCAAGCCAATTAAGCCAAAAACAAGCCCAATTTCTGCATTCTTTTCACAGGTTTGGCATGTCTGATTGGAAGGACAGCAGGGTGTAGTGCCTGGAGTGTACCTCTCTGTGCTGTAATTTCCAGAGCTGTCCTTCTGACCACCTTTCACAGACACTGAAATACACACTTAAATTCCATAAAACAAAGGCTTTCTACTTTCTGCTGTGTCTTAAGACTGATAATATTTGGGTTAGAGAGAAATATATTGTAAGGTTATTATAGTGCTAAGACTTTATCTGAATGCTTGCTAATGCTTCACAAATGTAGTTCAGACAGAATATAAATGTGTCAAGTTCAATCACTATTGTTAACCAAATACTATTTGACTGACAGAATTCCTATATCTCCTATAACCTTGTTTGAAGGGATTTGTTTACTTGTCTATCCCGATACATTAGCAGATAAAAGGAAGGGAGTGGGTAGAGAGAGCCTTTAATTGCTAAGCTTTGGGTAGTGGATCATAACAGTCTATCTTATGGCTTCAACCCACTGTGGTGGCTGAGTTAGAAAAATCAGTGCTGCAATTAAAGACACATTTTGAAGTAGATTTTTGGCCTTATGATATATAGAACTGTTGTTTACAGTCAGTAGAGGCATGCTGCATATTAGACTCTAAGCAAACAATGTCAGAATCGCAGACAATAAGGATTCCAGCAACAGAAGAGCAGGTGGACTTCACTGAGGATTGTGGCATGTTGGCAGCAATCAGGACAAATAGTGCTGAAGGATGCCATCTTGGGGTAGCTTTAATTTCCTGGGTAGACTTGGAAACACTGTTCAGTGGGCTCCCATGTCTTTTAAAAAATGTTTTCAGTGGAGCTACACCAGTTTCCACCAGCTCTGAATCTGGCCCACATTTTTTGCTTACATTTTTCTTGGGAGATAAGCTGGAGACCTTATTGCAAAGATCTTTAATTGTTTCCCTTTCCAGCAGCAAGAATAACACGGTAAAATGGTAACATACAAAACCAAATGGAGTAAAAATTGTACAGTAAATTGCTCCTAGCTGTTGACTTGACACGACTTTCTTTCAGATATGTGCATTTACTGTGTTAACTATTTCTCTGGTTGAGAGTAGCAGCCTTGTTAGTCTGTATTCGCAAAAAGAAAAGGAGTGCTTGTGGCACCTTAGAGACTAACAAATTTATTTGAGCATAAGCTTTCGTGAGCTACAGCTCAATGCATCCAGTGAAGTGAGCTGTAGCTCACGAAAACTATTTCTCTGTGGTTCTTAGTACGCTTGGAGAGCCTCATTTACATAACATTAATCTTTACTGGGCAAATACAGCAGAAGGCTAGAAGGGATGCTTCCTTTAACAGAGAAACAGTAGAGCAGATGGCTGCAGATTTTACACAGTTTCTGTATATTTTTACACAGTTAAAGATTTTTAATTGGAATATTTCATTTTTCCCTGGAACATAATCCTCATTTCACTTCAGTGGAAACACTGTAGCCATTGCCAACCCAGGTGAACTGTTCACTGCATTGATGCTAAAACCACCAGTGTCATCCTTTTGCCTACCTCATGTTTATTTTCACCCTATTAATCAAATAATTTGACACGCCCTGTTTGTAAGGCCAAATTCCATTTGCCAGGTAGTAGTGGGAAAGATAAAATTACAGATTACTTTGAATAAAATTGCCATGGATGATGATAACTCAAATCAAAGCAGGTTCTATTTTTTGTTTACTGTTGTGGTGAAAATAAGTTTTTAAGGAAAAGTTAATCTACAGTTTAAAAAAAAAAAAAGAGAGAGGACCTTAGAAGACATGTCCAAATTCAAATACTGGCCCAATACAGACAGATTCCTCTTCTCCTTTCTTTCCAAACACGCAAATACATCTTGTATAGTGTTTGCGCACAGGTGCAAATGTGCGCACATGTGCAAGTGTACACATGCACACACAGAGAAATAGTCAGCAAAGAATGCAAATGGAACAGCAAGAAAACAAAAGATTGAATCACCAAAGCCCATTGATTAGCTTGACGCCCATTTTGTTCAGCATTTTGCAGCATTAATCTAGAAAACGTCTATGCTTCACAAAAGTTTTCTGAACAATAGGAACTGTCAACTGTGGCAGATTTTACAGACCTGCCATTGTTCCTGCATTGTCTTAAAGCTCTAGGTGACATGCAAAAAGATTTTTGGCAGTTGTTCAGGAATGATCTAGTAAAGAGGAGTCACGTGTTCCTTACCTCACATATGTCATTTGCAATTAGAGTGCAGCTTAGCACAGAACTTTAGAAGCACACTTAACCATCCCAGTGTTTTAATTTTATTGTATCCACTTAATTTTTTTTCCTAAAAAGATCACTTTTGACTGTTCTCAATTACAAAGATCTTAAACCCTGATGGTTTAAAAGCAAGCCTTACAATACAAATCAGAGGTTTCAGAGTAGCAGCCGTGTTAGTCTGTATTCGCAAAAAGAAAAGGAGTACTTGTGGCACCTTAGAGACTAACAAATTTATTAGAGCATAAGCTTTCGTGAGCTACAGCTCACTTCATCGGATGCATTTGGTGGAAAAAACAGAGGAGAGATTTATATACACACACACAGAGAACATGAAACAATGGGTTTATCATACACACTGTAAGGAGAGTGATCACTTAAGATAAGCCATCACCAACAGCAGGGGGGGGAAGGAGGAAAACCTTTCATGGTGACAAGCAGGTAGGCTAATTCCAGCAGTTAACAAGAATATCAGAGGAACAGTGGGGGGTGGGGTGGGAGGGAGAAATACCATGGGGAAATAGTTTTACTTTGTGTAATGACTCATCCATTCCCAGTCTCTATTCAAGCCTAAGTTAATTGTATCCAGTTTGCAAATTAATTCCAATTCAGCAGTCTCTCGTTGGAGTCTGTTTTTGAAGCTTTTTTGTTGAAGTATAGCCACTCTTAGGTCTGTGATCGAGTGACCAGAGAGATTGAAGTGTTCTCCAACTGGTTTTTGAATGTTATAATTCTTGACGTCTGATTTGTGTCCATTCATTCTTTTACGTAGAGACTGTCCAGTTTGGCCAATGTACATGGCAGAGGGGCATTGCTGGCACATGATGGCATATATCACATTGGTAGATGCACAGGTGAACGAGCCTCTGATGGTGTGGCTGATGTGATTAGGCCCTATGATGGTATCCCCTGAATAGATATGTGGACAGAGTTGGCAACGGGCTTTGTTGCAAGGATAGGTTCCTGGGTTAGTGGTTCTGTTGTGTGGTGTGTGGTTGCTGGTGAGTATTTGCTTCAGATTGGGGGGCTGTCTGTAAGCAAGGACTGGTCTGTCTCCCAAGATCTGAGAGAGCGATGGCTCGTCCTTCAGGATAGGTTGTAGATCCTTGATGATGCGTTGGAGGGGTTTTAGTTGGGGGCTGAAGGTGATGGCTAGTGGCGTTCTGTTGTTTTCTTTGTTGGGCCTGTCCTGTAGTAGGTGACTTCTGGGTACTCTTCTGGCTCTGTCAATCTGTTTCTTCACTTCAGCAGGTGGGTACTGTAGTTGTAGGAATGCATGATAGAGATCTTGTAGGTGTTTGTCTCTGTCTGAGGGGTTGGAGCAAATGCGGTTATATCGTAGCGCTTGGCTGTAGACAATGGATCGAGTGGTATGATCTGGATGAAAGCTAGAGGCATGTAGGTAGGAATAGCGGTCAGTAGGTTTCCGATATAGGGTGGTGTTTATGTGACCATCGCTTATTAGCACCGTAGTGTCCAGGAAGTGGATCTCTTGTGTGGACTGGTCCAGGCTGAGGTTGATGGTGGGATGGAAATTGTTGAAATCATGGTGGAATTCCTCAAGAGCTTCTTTTCCATGGGTCCAGATGATGAAGATGTCATCAATGTAGCGCAAGTAGAGTAGGGGCATTAGGGAACGAGAGCTGAGGAAGCGTTGTTCTAAGTCAGCCATAAAAATGTTGGCATACTGTGGGGCCATGCGGGTACCCATCGCAGTGCCGCTGATTTGAAGGTATACATTGTCACCAAATGTGAAATAGTTATGGGTCAGGACAAAGTCACAAAGTTCTGCCACCAGGTTACTATTACCCATAACTATTTCACATTTGGTGACAATGTATACCTTCAAATCAGCGGCACTGCGATGGGTACCCGCATGGCCCCACAGTATGCCAACATTTTTATGGCTGACTTAGAACAACGCTTCCTCAGCTCTCGTTCCCTAATGCCCCTACTCTACTTGCGCTACATTGATGACATCTTCATCATCTGGACCCATGGAAAAGAAGCTCTTGAGGAATTCCACCATGATTTCAACAATTTCCATCCCACCATCAACCTCAGCCTGGACCAGTCCACACAAGAGATCCACTTCCTGGACACTACGGTGCTAATAAGCGATGGTCACATAAACACCACCCTATATCGGAAACCTACTGACCGCTATTCCTACCTACATGCCTCTAGCTTTCATCCAGATCATACCACTCGATCCATTGTCTACAGCCAAGCGCTATGATATAACCGCATTTGCTCCAACCCCTCAGACAGAGACAAACACCTACAAGATCTCTATCATGCATTCCTACAACTACAGTACCCACCTGCTGAAGTGAAGAAACAGATTGACAGAGCCAGAAGAGTACCCAGAAGTCACCTACTACAGGACAGGCCCAACAAAGAAAACAACAGAACGCCACTAGCCATCACCTTCAGCCCCCAACTAAAACCCCTCCAACGCATCATCAAGGATCTACAACCTATCCTGAAGGACGAGCCATCGCTCTCTCAGATCTTGGGAGACAGACCAGTCCTTGCTTACAGACAGCCCCCCAATCTGAAGCAAATACTCACCAGCAACCACACACCACACAACAGAACCACTAACCCAGGAACCTATCCTTGCAACAAAGCCCGTTGCCAACTCTGTCCACATATCTATTCAGGGGATACCATCATAGGGCCTAATCACATCAGCCACACCATCAGAGGCTCGTTCACCTGTGCATCTACCAATGTGATATATGCCATCATGTGCCAGCAATGCCCCTCTGCCATGTACATTGGCCAAACTGGACAGTCTCTACGTAAAAGAATGAATGGACACAAATCAGACGTCAAGAATTATAACATTCAAAAACCAGTTGGAGAACACTTCAATCTCTCTGGTCACTCGATCACAGACCTAAGAGTGGCTATACTTCAACAAAAAAGCTTCAAAAACAGACTCCAACGAGAGACTGCTGAATTGGAATTAATTTGCAAACTGGATACAATTAACTTAGGCTTGAATAGAGACTGGGAATGGATGAGTCATTACACAAAGTAAAACTATTTCCCCATGGTATTTCTCCCTCCCACCCCACCCCCCACTGTTCCTCTGATATTCTTGTTAACTGCTGGAATTAGCCTATCTGCTTGTCACCATGAAAGGTTTTCCTCCTTCCCCCCCCTGCTGTTGGTGATGGCTTATCTTAAGTGATCACTCTCCTTACAGTGTGTATGATAAACCCATTGTTTCATGTTCTCTGTGTGTGTGTATATAAATCTCTCCTCTGTTTTTTCCACCAAATGCATCCGATGAAGTGAGCTGTAGCTCACGAAAGCTTATACTCTAATAAATTTGTTAGTCTCTAAGGTGCCACAAGTACTCCTTTTCTTTTTGCGAATACAAATCAGAATGATTTGGAACTGTGTAGTATAAACATACATGTTTGAGTTCTAGTTGGGTCACCCACTTTCTCTCTTACAGCTAGGACCTGATTCCCATCTGACACAGGTTTTACAGTGGTGTAAATTCATCAATTTCAGTTGAACTACTTCTCATTTATACCAGCATGAGAACAGAAGTGGGTTCTTTGAGGGTTTGGGGAGGTAGGGAGGCTGCAAAAACAATTCATCTATGTCCTCCATGTAAGACTCATCCAGAATGACCCCAATAACCATTACCAGGTCTGTTTGAGTATGCCCATATCTAGTGGACAGTCAACTTGGCACCTTCTTTTCGATCAACATAAAAATGCCTTCAGTTCTGTGTGGTGGCCTAACTGATCCATGGTCATCTTAGAAGAGTGCAGTGATTTCCCTAGGCCACCTTCCTCAATAAGCATACCATGCATCTGATCCTTTAAAAAATGTACTTACGATGGGAAGGCAAAGAATATTTCCACAGAGTCAGCCCCACTCCCTTTGGCATCCCACTAATTCACAAAGAGATTTGGCCAGTTAATCCCAGCTGCTGACACATCAAACACCAACATTTTAAAAAAATCACCCAAAGGCCCATCCCAAACCCCATTCATGTGTGTGTGTGTGAGAGAGAGAGAGAGAATGAATGTATGGAATCAGATTCTTGGTACAAAAAGAAAAATGCTATTTTCCCCTCACCTCCTGCAATGATCCAGAAACACCAAAATCCAAACCACAGCCCCTTCTAAATAATAATAAGAATTAATAAATTAATAATATAAGAAATAATAAAATTAAGCCACTGCCATCCACAAAATGCATCTTCCAACATATAACATTCTCCTCTTTCTATCATCACAACCGGCACTGGCATTCTTGAGAGGACTGTGATGGACGGCAGCAGTCATCACTAGCATACAGCGGAGCCTTAAATGTTAGAGCTTCCCTATCCCATCCTGAGGTTCCCAGAGGCTACGATGGATAGCAACAAGGAGAAGGTGTCAGTGTGTAGTACAGTCTTACTGTAATAGGTACCCCCCGCCAACTGGAAATGCTGCTCTTTGGTGGGGAGGGGACAACAGTAGTAACAGCATCAAGCAGAGTAGCCGTCTTTATATTAGTTCCCCCTCTCCTGGAAGTGATATCAGGACATTGGGTAACTGTCTGGGAGCTTCCATCTGCTTTCCTTGCTGATGTGGCAGCATGTTTGCAGTGTCTGTAGGGGAGAGGGGTGATTCTGGGGACCTACAACTTTCCTCACCAATATTGATCCTCTTCTCTGCCCTCCCTCCTTTCCTGGAGAGTCTATGCCTACAGTTGGCAAATACTGCCATAGCTGGCAAAGCAGCATCAATCGTCCCGTTGTATGAGAGGAAGTGTGATTTATCAGTGAGGACAGTAGCCTAGAATACAGGAGACCTAGGCTGAAGAACCTATTCTAGTAATGGGGGGTCATATAAGTATCTGAGATAGACTGATAGCATTATTTCCCTTTTTACAACACTTCCGAGTGCAGTATACACATTCACTTATAATAAAGATTAAATTATCCCCCCAAATAATGAGGACCATGATGTTCATTTAGAAAAGCAAAGTGGCGGATAAGCAGTAGTCCTGGGTGCAGGAACCTGCAGAGTTTATAAGCTCAGTGGGAGAGGATTCAGAGCTTGTAAACTCTGCAAGGGAAAGCCCTTTTCCTGCAGACTTTACAGTATGAACTCTGGCAGGCTCATCCATTTTATGAATTCAGTGCGTAAAGTGTAATACCTATAAAAACATGCCAAAGTCAACCCTGCGGTGGACATGATATATGTGACTTTCAGATAATCAAGAACTTTGGTTAGCTTGGATTTGGAAAGTCAAGGCTCTACTGTATTGTGCTAATTCAATCTTGTACTTTGATAAAAAGAAGATTAATATTAGTCCAGTGTCAAATTAATGTGTCAAACAATGTACTTTTAATCTGAATTGGTGGACAGCATTTGTCAGTGCTATTGTTGTAGTGATGAAAGTGCTCATTATATAGCTAGGAACCACAGTCTAGTCGTCTTCATTTCTTTTTGTACTTTAGTTTCCTCATAATGTGAAACATCACACTGAGAAAAGCTTTTACAGGTATATGTTTCAAGATCCACATCCTAAAGCACGTTTGATGCCGCACAAAAGGTTTTTCAAGGGAGGTTTTTGAATATAAGTAACCTGGCAGCCTGACCTATGGATCCACTTCCAATTTGCACTTCAGAAAAGGTTTCTACCCAGACGCCATTACGACTGATAAAAAGAAAATTAGAAACCAGGTCTGTAGCATTGCCATTTTATCTTGGCACCCACGGTAATGAATGGCTAAAAGTGGGGGTGATGGTGAAAAGATTTGAATGGATTCACACTTATAAAAAGAATACATCCACGGATGCTAAGAATTAATGGAGTAGCTTGAGGGTAAGATGCAGCTGATGTGACAGTGTCTTTCTTTCTTAGCTTCACCAAGGTAATTTTGCAGAATTGAAAAAAAAAAAAACAATGAAAGGTTTTAGATATCCTTTGAAATTTTACTGTGATAACACTCTGATGCTATCTTTGGGCTGGATCATCGATTTGTGATCTAACCTATAGTAAAGAGAGTCACAGTCTCCCCTCCCTCCCAACCCCACCCCCCACAGTTTCCCTGCTGCTCTGGGGAGATACTGACTTGTGACAGGTCTATACCAGTCACAGCGCATGCTTCCTAAAGCACCGATGTAACTACACCACTGCGCGCATTTGAGGATAGAGTCGATGCTCCGTCCGCTCCCAATCTTTCTTGCGAGAGAGGGGGGCAAAGCAACACTGCAGTGCTTATCCCAATGTGTTGGAAGTTAATTTATACCTCAAGGTAGTATAAGCTGGGTGACTGGTGCAACAAAATGGCAGATTAAATTCAATGTGGATAAATGCAAAGTAATGCACATTGGAAAACATAATCCCAACTATACATATAAAATGATGGGGTCTAAATTAGCTGTTACCATTTAAGAAAGAGATCTTGGAGTCGTGGATTGTTCTCTGAAAACATCCACTCAATGTGCAGTGGCAGTCAAAAAAGCTAACAGAATGTTGGGAATCATTAAGAAAGGGATGGATAATAAGACAGAAAATATCATATAAATCCATGGTACGTCCACATCTTCAATACTGCGTGCAGAAGTGGTTGCCCCATTGTAAAAAAGATATCATGGAATTTGAAAAGGTACAGAAAAGGGAAACAAATAATTAGGGATATGGAACGGCTTCTGTATGAGGAAAGATTAATAAGACTTGGACTTTTCATCTTGGAAAAGTGATGACTGGGGTGGGATATGATAGAGGTCTATAAAATCATGAGTGGTGTGTAGAAAGTAAATAAGGAAGTGTTATTTACTCCTCTTCATAACAGAAGAACTAGGGAGTCACCAAAGGAAATTAATAGGCAGTAGGTTTAAAATGCACAAAAGGAAGTGTTTCTTCACACACTGCACAGTCAACCTATGGAACTCTTTGCCAGAGGATGTCAAGACCAAGATTATAACAGGTTTCAAAAAAGAACTAGAAACATTGATAAAGGATAGGTCCATCAATGGCTATTTGCCAGGATGGGCAGGAATGATGTCCCTAGCTTCTGTTTGCCAGAACCTGGGAATGGGCGACAGAGGAGGGATCAATTGATGATTATCTGTTCTGTTCATTCCCTCGGAAGCACTTGGCATCGGCCACTGTTGGAAGACAGGATACTGGGCTAGAAGGACCTTTGTCTGACCCAGTATGGCCGTTCTTATGTTCTTCTATAAATGTGTGTAATATGCCCCCCTTACACCCACACCACAATCTAGCTGTTTGGTTTTGGTTTCAGTATTCTTTAGCAGGCAGTGAGATAGTATGAAGGAGGAAGCAATGTGCGCTATAGATACTGTCCCAAATATTTTCAGAGGGGAACATACTGCAATTTTAGTCACCTAGGGCAAAATTCTCTCCCCAGCATCTAGCTTGAGTTAACTCGGCTGGATGTTGGGGAACACAATGGGTGAAAGAATCTTCTCCCACTGGCCACAGGGCATTAGCATAGCTACTCCTTCGCCAGTCCTCCAACTTAATGAGTAGAGTAGCCTCTGTGGCACTCACTTTGCCCTCTGGCAGGGAAGAAAGAGATTTACTGACCTCACCTCTGGCTCTGCCCCTTTACATTAGAGGCTCCTTTCCCCTATTATCAGTGAAGTGGATTGGCTACAAAGAAGGTTCTCCACATCCACAGAGAAGAGAGCAACATTTTCCCCTTAGTTTAAGCTACTTCATTGTCTGGTCAAACTGCCAATGATGCACTCAACTAAGGTTGCCAACAGCCCAGGATTGTCCTGGAGTCTCCAGGAATTAAAGATTAATTTTAAATTAAAGATTATGTCATGTGATGAAACTTCCAGGAATATGACCAAACAAACTTGGCAGCCCTACACAGTGTATGTTATGCCCATAAACTCCCACCCGTCTATGCAAATAGTTGTTCTTTCACACAGATAAGGTAAGCAGACAGGCACAAACACAGTTTGAGCCAGAAGTTCCAATTTGCATGCACAGGTACAGTGATTTTTGGTACAGTGAGAGGCTCTGTCATATGTAAAAGTTTGGCCCAGGATTTTTCTGTCTTTAAATGCCATAATAAACCATTTTTAGATAGCTATTTAGTAGAACTTTGCAAAACTCTCTGGATTCCATTCGTAGTAGTTGTGCAAATGTTTTCTTCTGTTTTGATTCTTATTGACTCTCACTCTCTGAGTCTTCCTTTTGAGTTCCAGGTTTGATTTAACCTAAAAACCCAAAGGGCAACAACATGGTGTGAGATAAGTGTGTTCTTAATTTAGGTCCCCTCTACAGCTGAAACCAGTGGAATTGTGCTGGTTTCTAATTGAATAGCCTGGTCATAGGTGGAACTTAAGGTTGATGAAATAATTGATTCTCACATGTTGCACAAACCCATAAATCACCCCAAATTTGCTTGCAAGATTACCATTATTTGAGAGCCGTGGGTCTGATCTGTAGTATTGCTCAGACAAAATTCTCACTGATGCTAGTAACAGTTTTGCCTGAAGAAGGATCAGGCCTTATAAATTTAATGACTATGATTTTTTAATATATTTATGCAATAAGCCAAAGACTTTTAAATAAAAATTTCTTCACTGGAGCAAATATCAGGCAATGTAGTGGTACAAAACTGAGCACCAACACTTTGTCACTGATTTTGTAAGACAAACAAATTGCTGGTTGTATGGCAGCTTTTAGGATTACAGAGCAGTGTGCTGTGAGGCCTGACCCCAGGAGGAAATGTTCACTTTTTTAAGTACTGTTTGGCAATATAGAGTATTGGCTAGTAGATAAGACTCATTTTTCTCAGTAGGAGAAATGTATGATGATTTGCATCCTGAAAAATATAAGAAAGCACCACAGTTAATATATACTTTTAAATTTAAACACTAAGGATTTGCTGTTACGTGTCCCAGAAGTTAGTCTGAGCTGTGATTTAAAAGGATTATTGAACTGAAGATCCCAGAGGTAGTTGTTGTTTGTTGTAGGGTTGAGCTGTATAATTCTTGTGATTGTAGAATTGCGTACATTTCATCATGACCTTCTCTTGCATATGCAGACACCTGGAGCTGAATTCTGACCCTTTTTGATCATGCACTTGTATTCTAGCCACCACAAGTGCCTGTATAACTTCAGCGCAAATCACTTGTGTCCAAGGCACAGGTACTCTGGTAAGGGGAGAGTGTGTAAGAGATCAGGGTGTATAATGTGTCTCCTGATAGTAAAGATCCAAGTGGAACGTTTCTGTGCGGCTGGTGCTGCAGCAGATCAGTGAAGGGTGAGTGCTGTAGGTTTTCTGGGAGCTAGGCCCAGATCACAATATTTGTGCTTTGCAGCACAATCTTTGCAGCAGACTTCGGTGCTTACACACATTAAAGTCGGATTCTGGATTCTGGAGTTGCCTAAACAAAACAAAAATCCCAGAAAGAAATGCTGGCCCCATTGAAGTCAATAGCAAAACTCCCATTGACGTCAGTGGAGACTGGATTTCACCCACAATCTTTAGTGAAGGCATTTTCTCCTGTGGAGGAAAACAGACAGCTGGGTGCAGAATGTCAAATTGCACTTTCTGTTAAAGCAAAAGGAAAACTCTGAGGCGCTCACTGTGAGTCAGTGGTTAAAAAAAGCAATAATTCTGGTATATGAATGAGCAGAGCTCTTGCTGAAAGCCTGCACCTGAACTCCTCTGATCTCCAGCCTATACTAGTAGAGTAGCGAGAGGTTTTCATTCTTTGAATCAACTGGTACAAATAATGATCACTAAAGCAAAGCCTCAAAGGCCTAGGGACATTTTTTTAAAAAATCTTTCCGCCATTTTTAACACCACTCTGACTGAACCAGTGGTCATGTAACTCCCTGATAAGTGTGTGTTACAGGTGCCCCATCTGTGCCCACTTGCATAGCAGATCATGAGGCTGTTACGAGCCCAGTTATGGAGCACTGGCTTTTGAACTCCAGCAATAGCAGTTCATGCTTTTAGCTCTGGAGATCACCGGTTCTAACTGAACCCTGGTGTGTAAGCTGAGATGACAGCCATCACATTAACAACGTTAATAGCCCTTGTGTGGACATTTTTAGTCAATGGTTTCACTGTGCAGTGTTTAATGGATTAGAGAATACCACAAAAGAGACACACGTGTCAAAATACAGTTAATATTGGATAAATCAGCTTTCATTTTTATCTAGGAACTGCTTACTTAGTGCCAGATTCTATGATCTCTACTTGGGCTAAATAGTATTTACTCACACGAACAGTCTTATTGATTTCAAGGGGATTCCCCCCATGGGGAAGTGCTAGCCCAGGGGTTGGCAACCTTTCAGAAGTGGTGTGCCGAGTCTTCATTTATTCACTCTAATTTAAGGTTTCACGTGCCAGTAATACATTTTAACGTTTTTAGAAGGTCTCTTTCTATAAGTCTACAATATATAACTAAACTATTGTTGTATGTAAAGTAAATAAGGTTTTAAAAATGTTTAAGAAGCTTCATTTAAAATTAAATTAAAATGCAGAGCCCACCAGACCAGTGGCATGGACCCAAGCAGTCTGAGTGCTACTGAAAATCAGCTTGTGTGCCGCCTTTGGCACGCGTGTCATAGGTTTCCTATCCCTGTGCTAGCCAACATGAAAAAGGGTTGCAGAACCAAGCCTTTAAGCAAAGTAGGTAAGGTACCTTTGAAAGGAAGAGCAGCATGTGGGACAGAAGCTGCTTTTAGTGTAGTTTTAAAATGTCCATTTCCATTGTAGAAGTCTATGAAAATGATCTATCATGCTTCACAAGGGGCAAGAGGGCAATCAAGGTATTTGGGTTTGTAAGTCTAGATAAGGAGAAAAAGGCATTTATTAAATGCAATGTAAACGCTATAAATAATCTGTTAATACTGTACATTTTATTTTACCCTACAAATGCATGGTTATCATTGGAAATGCAAACTTCTCCAAAATGTATAGATCTCTATCTTTACAGGTTATTTATCAAACCTTGCCTTTGCAAACTTAAACAAGGCGGTCATTTTTCTAATCTACGATTTTTTTTAAAAAGCATCTTTTGAAAAGAACTCAGTTAAAATGAGCATAAAATACAGCCAAAAATATAAATAAAATGATAAAAAAATAGTTTCCACAAAGAACCTTTTACCAGCCATTCAACTCATTGTATTTCCCTGCTAAAAATAGTACAGAGTTCTGAAGATTTTTTCTTATACAAAGTTTGTTGTTAAAAAAGAGAACAAGGAGGAACAGAACACATTTCGCTACTTGATGTACGTTTTTCAGGGTAGATGGACATGGTGATCAAAGTGTGTTTGACTGTTTGACAACAGCACTTCAGCCCTTTAATGAAATTATATCTGCTTTGCTTGTAATCCTATAGTAATTCAGAACACTTAACCACTGATTTACAAATACAAATAATCCAAACCCCCTGTGTTCAGTGGTGTATGTCTCATCAAGAGCCAACACTGTTCTTCATGGTCTTTAAGTAGAGAGTAGTTTAACCTGGCACCTAGTAGAGTGTTGGGCTTCTGAAACGACTAGTACCTAGGCTGGTGGTAAAGCGAATGTGTAGCGCCGTGAATAATAGACTGCAGTTTGGAAGTAATCATAGGGATTTGCTCTTGAAGGTTTTCCACTGACTTCCAGTAGGCACTGCATCTCAGGTTGTAGTTTTTTTAGTTTTGTTTTTTGTTTTTGTTTTTTGATGAAGTAACGATGCTTAAGAAAGAAGAGGACGGAAATATAACAGGGAAGAAGAGATCTCTCAGCATGAAAAATTGTAGACCTTTGAGGTTTCTGTACTTCCGACCTTTTTTTCCTACCTAATGGTAGTAAGCTGATATAATAATGGATGCTGTTCATTGGTAAGCCTGAAGTACCCCATTACATTTAGAACCTGACAGCTTTATCTTTCTGGAACATGAACATTGCTTGCCAACCTACAACTGAAACAATTAGCTAGAAAACATAAAGCAGCTTCATAAAAATGTAATTATTCACCAGCTAAAAGATACATTTATAGAATTTGTTTAAAAAGAGAAAAAGGGTGAACAAATCTCCAAGTACTTAGTTGCTTAACCAGATCTTTTGGGCTATATTTTAAGGTCTTAAAACATCGACTTATATAACATTAAACTCATTTAAGATTGTAAAATAAAAGATTAGCTCCTGCTTTGATGAACCAGACTGCTGCTGTATAGGAGAAGGAAAAGCAGAGAAAGGCTGTTACTGCAGGCACCCACTGATTCTATTAAAGACAGCTACTGAAGGGAGACATTCAAGCTAATCTAAACTTACGTAGGTCTTTGGTTATTCTTAGTTATGAGCCTTTCTACTGTTCTCATATGCTCCCTTGACTCTTTTGTGGCTGTTTCTCAGGGCCAAATTCATCCCTGGTGCAACTCCAACTCCACTGAAGAGAATGAAGTTACCCCAGATAAAAAATTAGCCCTCAGAGCCTGATCCCGAGACGTGCTGCGCTTCCACAATTCCTTTGGACATATATGTCTAATAAAAATGTACTGCTTCCATAGTGTGGACCCACAATCTGCTTCTCTCAGAATAGTGGAGTTTCAGGTGCTCTGCACTTCTTAGTTTCTCCACACTGGTGCACAGGTATGTCAGAAATGGCTGCAAATGAGCATTGAGCCCCTTATTACCCCCTTGGCCTCTGCCAGTGGACAGCACATTGCTCTGGTGGATCTTGCCCAGGGATGAGAATCTCAGTTTCCTAGCCATATGATCGGATGGATTGTTTTGGCTTCTTTGGGGGTTTTTCATTGCTCATTGTTTACTCCCTTTGAAGTTAAGTTTTTTGCCAACGGTTAGACTTTGCCAGGAAGAAGAATGTTGTCTGATGTAGGGGTGGAGCTGAGGGGGCATTAAACCATGTGATTTAGAAGCCTCCCTTGTAGAAAATGTTGAAATGCCACATGCAATTTTCTGCATTTTAGATTTCAAAGCATTCAGAACAAAAGGGCCTAGGTTCTGATACATTTACTTACACTTAGTAGTAGCACCTTTGTCCACAAGTAGTGCCATTGACTTCTGGGTGACTGTTTGCAGAATAAGGTACTATTTATTCAACATGAGTAAGGATGTCAGAATCTGGCCCACAGTAACCCCAGTTCTCTGAAAATCTCTACTAAAATAACCTCTTACATCAAACTTTCCATAAAACAACACACACCCTTATTATATCTCCCTTGGATTTCTTCCTCCTCATCTTACCCTTTTCTCTTCTTTCTCTTTCCTTTTCCTGCACCTCCTTCATCTGTTTGTTGGTGCAACTGTTTGATTATTCGGCCAACCTATAGTATCCGTGTCTTTAAAAAGTGGTAGGCTATGAAATGTGCTGTCAAAGGCTTTATTAATGTCTAATGTTTTCCATGGATTCAAGAGAATCTTGATTTGTTTAAATAATTGTCTTTTCTTTTGTATTGGAACACTTGGCCAAGTCTGTAATCATTCAACTTCTTCAGCTGTTTCTGATTTAGAGGTAAACAGATGAGTAGCATATTTGGGGTATTGAATCCTTTCTTGCCAATCTGCAGGTCTAAACCAGCTTCATTCTAGAAAAGAAAAAAAATGATCTGGGAAGTGCTTTACGTGGACTTCTCATTATTACTCATATTATAGTAACCAAGCAAGTAATAGTAGAGGCTGCAACTGAGACCAGAGACTCATTTTGCCAGGCACTGTGCAAACACAATTCTTGCTGCAAAGAGCTCACCATCTAAATAAATCTGATAGATAAAGGGTGGAAGAAAGGAAGTATTATTCCCATCTGTAAAAATGGGGATGAGGCAAAGAAGGATTCAGTGACTTGCCACAAGTTAATCCAAGAAGAATGTGGCAGAGCCAGAATTTTGGACCCACGTCCCCTAAGCCTCACTGGACCATCCTTCCTCCCAATTGCTTTTGGCATATTGAGAGAGCCGCTCGTGCCACATCCGGAATAAGGTCCTTGCTCAGATTTTAACTTGACCCTTATTGAAACAATGAACGTTGGCCATATTGTGCCATCTGTTTTTAAGCAGGATTTTGATGAGGAATTTGGTTTCAAATGTATGGCTTGATATGGTCCTTGAGTATGAACTTTGGAACTTGGCCTCCGGTTTTGAATTAGTCCAGATATTAGAGCATAAGCCATACCTCTGTGGTGTCTGTCACCCCAGTACTGTAGGATGTAGTTTCAAATTGTTACCACTCTGGCCCAAATACTACTCAGCAGCATTCAGATTGTTCTAAGCCCCCATTTTAGCAGAAAAAAATAATCCACAGTATGCAAACTGAAAATGCTAGGAAAGGTTAAAATGTGCCAGGCCCACGTTAGCATCTGTTGTCCCAGTAAAGTGGGTCATTTGCAACTGAACAATTTTGAGAGGAGTCCAGTAACAAATGTTCAAATCCTTAGGGTCTAGATTCGCACCAGATAATTCAGGCTCTAGTCCAGAACTATCTTTTACTCACTGTCAGTGTGTACTGTAGCTCCTCTACCATCACTATGACTTTATCCAGGGGTGAAAGTAAGTTAGAAGACTGACCCGTACGCTGGAGTCCTGAGCAGGGGGGCCTGGCCTCAACCGGAAGAGGCGTGGCCTTAACCTGAAGAAGGAGGGCCTTAAACCCCAGGGCTTCAGCATCAGGACTCTGGTGGGGATTTAAAGGCCCAGGGCGGTAGCGGCGGTTGGAGCTCCAGGGCCCTTTAAATCCCTGCCAGAGCCCCGCTGCTGCTACCCCAGGGCTCAGGCAGCAGGTCTCAGGTAGAGATTTAAAGAGCTTGGGGCTCTGGCAGCCGCTACCGCCCCAGCCCTTTAAATCCCCTCTGGAGCCCCGCTGCCGCTGCCCCAGGGCTTCGGCAGCAGGGATTTAAAGGCCCGGGACAGTAGTGGCAGCTGGAGCTCCGGGCCCTTTAAATCCCTGCCAGAGCCCTGCCGCTGCTACCCCAGGGCTCGGGAGCAGGGCTCAGGAAGGGATTTAAAGGGCCCTGGGGCGGTAGCAGGGCTGGAGCTCCGGGGCCCTTTAAATCCCCACCAGAGCCCCGCCGTCGCTACCCCAGGGCTTCGGCAGCAGGGCTCAGGTGGAGATTTAAAGGGTTTGGGTCTCTGCCAGCCACACTGCCCTGGCCCTTTAAATCCCCTCTGGAGCCCCACTGCCGCTACCCCAGGGCTTCGGCAGCAGGGCTCCAGTGGGATTTAAAGGTCTGGGGCGGTAGCGGCAGTGGTGGCTGGAGCTCCAGGGCCCTTTAAATCCCCGCTGGAGCCCTGCCACCATTACCCCAGGGCTTTAAATTGCCATCTGGGAAAGCTGGTCCTGGTACAGCACACCAGCTCTTACCAGTATTCATACCGGAGCATACCGGCTTACTTTCACCTCTGACTTTATCTCTTCACTTCGGGGATTGTATATCTTGCCACCATCTCTGACATCATTAGCTGTCTTAATGTCTGTGATCCTGCTTCACCAGCAAAGTCTGCTCGGAATGGTGCTTGGTTTTGTTTTCTGAGGCAGCAGGGGCAAATGTTGGCTGTGCCCTCCTAGCACAGAAAGGGACCAATTCTATCCATCTGGCATGAGAGTAGAATCCATTAATAGTGAATTCAAATGCAGGAAAATTCTGTTAAGTGGTGTGAAAGTCCCACTTCTGCTTACAGAGATCCTTCTGATTAGAAAGAAATTGTTCTGTTGTTTAAAAAAAAGTTTGATTGTACTCTCTAAGGAGAGTGAGCGAGTTAAGAAACCTAGGAAGGTAGAAAGTAGGAAGCTATGTGGGTGGTGTGTGAATTGAGGGCATCTTCTTTCATAAACACTCATCTGTTGGTCCACATAACGTGCTCTGTAGCAAAACTGCAGATAGTAAGAATTGATTCATCCACAGTTGCCTAGAACAGGAGACTAGAGAGATGTCAGGAAGGAAAAGGGGGTTCTTGTGCTATATAATTTTTGTGCTAGAAACACCATCTCTGCTTTGTTATGAGAGGCATGTACTGACATGCCACATCCCCACTTCACACAGATAAAAGTCATGTACACAGTTTTATTAATTTGAAAAGTGGCTTTCTTGTGAGCTCTCTAACATCTATCCTGGGGCAATTTATAGAGACCTTTTCTAAGAGCAGAAAATATTCTGTCTGTTAAACAATATTCAAAAGCAATCCAAAACCATTCCACAGGAGTGGGTGCCTTCTGAGAAGAAAATTATGTAGTGCGGGAGAGAAGTATCCTTGTTCCACCTCGCCTTCTTTCCCTCCCCACTAAGCATTGGTCTAAGTAAAATAATTTATTACAATCAATATTAAAACAAAAACAAAGAACTCTCCTGAAAGACCTTATTGTGATTTTCCATTGTCCCTGTTTACTGGTTACTTCCTGTCATTTACATAAATCTTACACTGCAATATTTATAATGTCCTACTTACATTAGTATTTGCTCCAGAGGTCACTGACTTGACAGTCGCTTCATCTTTTATTCTTTAAACTGTTTATGGAAAAATGCTGCTATTGCTCCTTAATGCTTCATTGATCTTAACCTTCCCCTTCTTAATCCAGCTCCAGTCTGTGAGCTCACTGTAATATGTAAAGACTGTGAACATGTAATCGTGCAGAATGCTTACCTTCAGGCATCTGATAGCTCATTTGAATTTGAAAGTGAAATCCTTTCTGAAAAAGAAAAGGAGTACTTGTGGCACCTTAGAGACTAACAAATTTATTTGAGCATAAGCTTTCGTGAGCTACAGCTCACTTCATTGGATGCATTCAATGGAAAATACAGTGGGGAGATTTATATACCCAGAGAACATGAAACAATGTATGTTACCATACACACTGTAAGGAGAGTGAACCCTTAAGGTGAGCTATTACCAGCAGGAGAGCGGGGGGTGGGGGGGGCGGGAGGGAGAGGGACCTTTTGTAGTGATAATCAAGGTGAGTCATTTCCAGCACTTGACAAGAACATCCCAGGAACAGTGGGGGGTGGAGGGGAGGAATAAACATGGGGAAATGGTTTACTTTGTGTAATGACCCATCCACTCCCAGTCTCTATTCAAGCCTAAATTAATTGTATCCACTTTGCAAATTAATTCAGCAGTCTCTCCTTGGAGTCTGTTTTTGAAGTTTTTTTGTTGAAGAATTGCAACTTTTAGGTCTGTAATCGAGTGACCAAAGAGATTGAAGTGTTCTCCGAGTGGTTTTTGAATGTTATAATTCTTGACGTCTGATTTGTGTCCATTTATTCTTATGTAGAGACTGTCCAGTTTGACCAATGTACATGGCAGAGGGGCATTGCTGGCACATGATGGCATATATCACATTGGTAGATGTGCAGGTGAACGAGCTTCTGATAGTGTGGCTGATGTGATTAGGCCCTATGATGGTGTCCCCTGAATAGATATGTGGACACAGTTGGCAACGGGCTTTGTTGCAAGGATAGGTTCTGGGTTAGTGTTTTTGTTGTGTGGTGTGTGGTTGCTGGTGAGTATTTGCTTCAGGTTGGGGGGCTGTCTGTAAGCAAGGACTGGCCTGTCTCTCAAGATCTGTGAGAGTGAGGGATCGTCCTTCAGGATAGGTTGTAGATCCTTGATGATGCTTTGGAGAGGTTTTAGTTGGGGGCTGAAGGTGATGGCTAGTGGCGTTCTGTTCTTTTCTTTGTTGGGCCTGTCCTATAGTAGGTGACTTCTGGGTACTCTTCTGGCTCTGTCAATCTGTTTCTTCACTTCAGCAGGTGGGTATTGTAGTCGTAAGAATGCTTGATAGAGATCTTGTAGGTGTTTGTCTCTGTCTGAGGGGTTGGAGCAAATGCGGTTATATCGTAGAGCTTGGCTGTAAACAATGGATCATGTCGTGTGGTGTGGATGAAAGCTGGAGGCATGTAGGTAGGAATAGCGGTCAGTAGGTTTCCGGTATAGGGTGGTGTTTATGTGACCATCACTTATTAGCACTGTAGTGTCCAGGAAGTGGATCTCTTGTGTGGACTGGTCCAGGCTGAGGTTGATGGTGGAATGGAAATTGTTGAAATCATGGTGGAATTCCTCAAGGGCTTCTTTTCCATCGATCCAGATGATGAAAGTGTCATCAATGTAGCGCAAGTAGAGTAGGGGCATTAGGAGACGAGAGCTGAGGAAGCATTGTTCTAAGTCAGCCATAAAAATGTTGGCATACTGTGGGGCCATGCGGATACCCATAGCAGTGCTGCTGATTTGAAGGTATACATTGTCCCCAAATGTGAAATAGTTATGGGTGAGGACAAAGTCACAAAGTTCAGCCACCAGGTTTGCCATGACATTATCGGGGATACTGTTCCTGACAGCTTGTAGTCCATCTTTGTGTGGAACGTTGGTGTAGAGGGCTTCTACATCCATAGTGGCTAGGATGGTGTTTTCAGGAAGATCACCGATGGATTGTAGTTTCCTCAGGAAGTCAGTGGTGTCTCGAAGATAGCTGGGAGTGCTGGTAGCGTAGGGCCTGAGGAGGGAGTCTACACAGCCAGACAATCCTGCTGTCAGGGTGCCAATGCCTGAGATGATGGGGTGTCCAGGATTTCCAGGTTTATGGATCCTGGGTAGCAGATAGAATACCCCAGGTCGGTGTTCCAGGGGTGTGTCTGTGCAGATTTGTTCTTGTGCTTTTTCAGGGAGTTTCTTGAGCAAATGATGTAGTTTCTTTTGGTAACCGTCAGTGGGATCAGAGGTTAATGGCTTGTAGAAAGTGGTGTTGGGGAGTTGCCTCGCAGCCTCTTGTTCATATTCCGACCTATTCATGATGACAACAGCACCTCCTTTGTCAGCCTTTTTGATTATGATGTCAGAGTTGTTTCTGAGGCTGTGGATGGTATTGTGTTCTGCATGGCTGAGATTATGGGGCAAGTGATGCTGCTTTTCCACAATTTCAGCCTGTACACATGGTGGAAGCACTCTATGTAGAAGTCCATTCTGTTGTTTCACCCTTCAGGAGGAGTCCACTCAGAATCCTTCTTTTTGTAGTCTTGGTAGGAAGGTCTCTGTGGGTTAGTATGTTGTTCAGAAGTGTGTTGGAAATATACCTTGGGTCGGAAACGTCAAAAATAGGATTCTAGGTCACCACAGAACTGTGGGGGTGGAGGGGCAGAAGGAGAAGCCCGGAGATAGGACAGATTCTTCTGCTGGGCTAAGAGTATAGTTGGATAGATTAATAATATTGCTGGTTGGGTTAAGGGAACCACTGTTGAGGCCCCTTGTGGCAAGTAGTAATTTAGATAGTTTAGTATCCTTTTTCTTTTGTAGAGAACTGGAACTGGTTTCAAAATCTTAGCTACTACAGCACTGACGACAGGATTTATGCTGTATATAAGTGGAAACATAACGTAATCAAAAGTAAACTGTTGCTTACCGATTGCCATTTATAATCTTCATCTCTGATTTACCAAAAAAAAATATTAAGGGAATTCAGAGAGCACAAAAGGCTCTGGGAAATGAAGTCCTTTGTATATCCACAGAGCAGACAGTATAGGCAACATCCAAGCAAGCTTCGCTGCCCCATCAGTTTGCCTCAACCCTGACCTTAATGGGCTACTTACAGGGATGAGATATTAGTTCCTTCTCCATGTCCACCTAGTCCTAGGTCTTGTTGCTGGAGCTACTTGCTCAGGGGACAGTTGTGTGGTTTTGTGATGTGGACCCTATCTGGTAGGAACTGGATTGAGATCACCAATTCATTTCACTCCTGCAATTTAACAGCTGTACATTTTGCTTAAGGGCAAATGTGAAATAGTTTCCCAAGAAAGTTTCCCCTCTGCTTATGCAGAAGATAATGTCTGTATCCATGGCAGTTACAGTACCAGCCTGATTTTCAGCAGAGCAACCTCTCCTGGTTTTCACATAAAATCTCAGCCTGGCCTTGGCAGGGGAATGCCATGGAGCTGCTGCTGCAGAAACAAGAAGACTGAATTAGACTCTTCAACTTTGACAGCCCTTTAACTTCACAGCAATGTTGGAGGATCTCAAAGGCCCCATGGAAGCCAGATGCACTCGTACTGTACAATTAATATAACCAGCCCTTATGTGGAGGGGACATATTTTAAAAATGCAACAGTATTTTCTTTAGAAAAAAGTCCACTATTGACATGAAAAGCAGCAAGGTAAATGGCAAAGATGGATTGCAAAATTTGACAGTTCCGACAGGTAAATATTGGCTTTGCGCAAACAAGTTTCTATAAATAACCCGTCTGCTCCAGAAACTCCACAGATGGCAGCAGGGCTGCTGGGGGTATTGATTTACCCAGTGTGCTCAGTGTAGAAAAGCACAGCTGTCAGCTTTGCTGTTCTTCTTGTTCTGAACGTTGCTGCAGCTCCTGCTGAGAGCTATGTGCCTGTTCACCATTTTTCTTTGGCAAGTAGCGATGGAGATTAAGAATATGAAAGATGAAATTGGAAGGGAAAAAAAAGTCAAAAAGACTAATAATAAATGAGCATGTGCAACTCTGACTGTTTTCTTTAGGCCAGAAGCCTGGAAGAGCCTATCTACTCTACCTAATCTATATTGAGTAATTTGAAGGAGCCTATACCTGTGGTACACAAGAGTCTAGGCCACTGAGACATGAAGGGGGCAAGAAAAAAAAGCATGAGGAAATCCAAAGGCTTTTGTAAAATAGGGAGAGGCTGGATTTTGGGGGTAGGGAAACTTAGTTTTCCACCATAGTCCTTGCCCACACGTGCAAACTCTGTCCACAATCCCACAGTAGCTAGATATGACCTAGAAAAGAACAGCAGTAAAATAGGCCTAACATTTAAACTGTCAGCATTAGGTTTAATGCAGTGTAGTTGTAGCCATGTCAGTCCCAGGATATTAGAGAGACAAGGTGGGTGAGATAATCTGTATTGGAACAATTTCTGTAGGTGAGAGACACGAGCTGTGTGTGGCTTGAAAGCTTTATCAGAAGTTGGTCTGATAAAAGATCATTAGGATTTTGCAGGACAGTCCGAATTTCTTGTTCAGCTTTGACTTCAAGGTCAGACATTCCACCACCAGACTATCAATGTAAGCTTTTCTTTGCAAACATAACAATTGGAAACATTTTTTTTAAAGGGACCATAAAGTTAAAAATCTCATCTCCCTGAATGTGTTTTGTAACTGTCACCCAATATTACTGTCATTGAAAGATTTGTTTAAAATCATTTTCCAAGTTTGTTTACTTTGTGCATTTCAGCAATTTGTGTATACTCAGTTTCACAATTTCTCCTGCAGTCAGTTAAGCTTCAATACAGTAAAGCACATAAGCACTAGCTAAAGTTTAAACATGTGAGTAGTTCTATTGTCTTCAATTAGACTACTTATTGTATTTTAAATTAAGCACATGTTTAAATGCTTTGCTGGATGGAGACTTATATTAGTTTCTCCTGTTGTTTTAATGGGTCTTTCATACACAGAGAAAAATAGTTTTAACATAGAAAAAGATAAATCAAAGGTACATCCTTACTTTAAATTCTGAGTTTACTTTTCATCCCTCTATCTCAAATAGTCCTAGTAAAAATAGAAATGGTAAAATCAGAAATAATTAGTCATCTGGGGAATTAGAGAGAGCTTTCTCTATGAGGAGAGACTGAAAAGACTGGACTATGGAAATAGCTTAGTATGCAAAGAGATTAGTAAAATATTTTAAAGTAGCTGACATTTCTATGAGTAAGGATAGCATCTGCGGTTAAACTAGTTAATCCTCCTGTGCCAAGACACAATTTCATTTAGAGATATCAAGAAGACATTTCTATGCAATCTATTATAACATGCTCCTGGACTAAAGGACCATTGCTATTTATTTCCTGGCAGACTTTTCCTGTGTTCTGATTTTCAGTTTTCTGTACAGTAAATAGGTAACAGGAATTCTTACATTTATCTTTTAAGAAAAAGTTATTTTATTTCATCCAAAACTGCTCTCTCTCATCATGGTATGTCAGACTGCCCAACAATAAAATAATATTCATCTGTCTTTAGACCCAGGTCATCCCTTCTTTCTAGCCCACTTCCTGTTGGTTTGCTCATGCTTGTTAAAACATCATGTCTTTCAAAGTTTCCTCAGCTCAGACAGTACATCTGACAGCTTCTGTGGCTAGTTAGATGCTGTGGTGGCCATAAAGTTTGAAATGACTTAAGTATGATGAACCGAAGTTAAAAATAAATATTTATTTTTAGTCTAGATGTATCATACTGTTCCTGAAAACATCTCAATTGGTTTCTTCAAATATTTCTCTCACACTGTATAAATATTTTATTTTAATGTAACCTAGATAATCACGAGCCATCCCGGAAGTCAAACTCTCCTCTCTCTCCCTCTCTAAATCTCACTTCTTCTGTCACAAGCTTCTTCAGAGGGATAAAATACCAGCCTCTGTCTCCTCAGAGACAAAAGAAAAATGCATCTTGTGAAAATATAACACAATGTGATGCCATTAATAATGGTTTCATTCTAATTAGGGGCTTGTTGACTGATGTTCCAGCGAACTAATATTTTCCTCCCAATCTAGTTTCAAGTAGCATTCACAGTATTTAATTTTAAAACAAGGTGGAAGATGATTTTACATACTGACATAAGATTGAGCGAGATTTCTACCCTTGCTTGGTATTTTTACTGTGTTGGTTACTCTGTTTTTGGTTTTGTTTTTTTTTTAATCTAAATTGGAGGTGGGAGGGACACGTTTTCAAAGAAAGCAAGCTCAAACTCTTCACAACAATGGGTTAAATCTTCAGGTTTCTGTAAATAGTAATAGCTCCATTGTTGGATCTGTTAAGGATCTGCCTTAATGAATGTATGCATGGATAAAATGTAGGGTTGGACATCATCTTCTGTTTAGGAAATAAGAGAAAATGAGTTTATGATCCTTACTAGATATTGGTCCGTGATACAAAACCATTGCAGTTGGACACAACATGATTAGCACTCTCAGGAGCAATTTGGGATTGCAACAGTAGAGCTGATACAGGCTAGTACTGAGGTGCCTTGGCAACACTGTGCAGGAAAAAATCAGAGGTTAAGATGGGAAATTGTTTTTCTGTCTCGTGAATACTTGCCTGTGGAATCTTATGAGAACTGTCTCCCATCCATTTCAACATGTATGTTAAACCCCAATGTGAGATCATGAATCATCATAGTCTTCATTGCCAACAGGATACAGATTAGTCACCTTTCCTCCTTCATCTTCATGCCAAAAAACCATTACCCAGCTTTCTCAGTGCCTGAGTGAATTTAAGTACACAGATGAAGAATAGTTTGTTGAAACTTAATCCAGATAAATCAGAGGCAGTGATTGTGGGAAGAGGTAATTGTTGTGAAGAACTAGCCAAACCCTGGCATTGTTCTGAGTTGAGACCATCTATTCTACAGTCATCAAAGCAGTCCTCCTGGATTATTCGAGGATCTGGACACCCAAACGTTATCAGTAGGCAGAAGTGACTTCTGCCATCCAAAGTGTTTAGTGTAGTCCTGACCACTGTGATCTGTATGTGTGTTATTTCCAAACCTGACGACTGCAAAATATTGTGGCTGGGGATAAAAGTGAATGACACAAAGAATCTCCAGATGGTACAGGATGCAGTAGTCATCTTCCAACTAACACAGGATGGTGAGAACACATCACCCTGTTGCTTGACTCACTGAACTGTAACTTCCTGTCTATCGCTAAATCCAGCTTATGGTCCTTGTCCTGATCTTTAAGACCATTGATGGGGCTGGAGCCCCAGCTTTCCCAAGGACTGGATGCTTTTCATGATCCCCTCCATAAACTTATCAATCTCATTCTTGAAGCCAGTCAGGTTTTTTTTGTCCTTTGGAGGGCTGTTCCAGAATTTCAGTCATCTGATGGTTAGAAACTGTTGTCTAATTTCCAGCCTAAACTTATCGATGGTCAGTTTATACCACTTTGTTCTTGTGTCTACATTGGCACTTAACTTAAATAACTCATCTCCCTGCCTGGTATTTATCCTTCTGATGTATTTATAGAGAGAAATAATATCTCCCCTCAGCCTTCTTTTGGTTAAAGTACTCAGAGTCTTTCTTAAACATAGGGGACCAGAATTGCACACAGTATTCAAGATGAGGTCTCACCAGTGCCTTGTATAATGGTACTAACACTTCCCAGTCTATACTGGAAATACTTCACCTGATGCATCCTAGGACTGCATTACCCTTTTTCATGGGCACATCACACTGGCAGCTCATAGTCATCCTGTGATCAACCAATACTCCTGAGTCTTTCTCCTCCCGTGACTTCCATCACTTTCATCCAACTGATAAGTCCCCATCTTATAGCAGAGATTCTTGTTGTTAGTCCCTAAGTGCACTTTTAATTTTCATCCCATTTCTATAACTCCATTTTTCAAGGTCATCCAGATCTTCTTGTATGATATTCTGGTCCTCCTCCATATTGGCAATTCCTCCCAACATTGTGTCATCTGCAAATTTTATTAGCACACTCCTACTTTTTGTGCCAAGGTCATTAATAAAAATGTTAAATAAAATAGGTCCCAAGACCAATCCCTGAGAAACTCCACTAGTAACCTCCCTCCAGCTTGACAGTTCATCTTTCAGCATGACCTACTGTAATCTTCCCTTTAACCAGGTCTTTATCTACCTTTCAGTTCTGATATTAATCCCCATCTTCTCCAATTTAACTAATAATTTCCCATGTGGAACGGTATTAAATGCCTTACTGAAATCCAGGTAGAGTAGATCTGCTGCATTTCCTTTGTCTAAAAAAAATCAGTTCTCCTCAAACCTTTTGTAAAACCATGTTGTATTTTATCCCAAACTCTGCAATTAATTCACATATAGCAATAAAGTAAGCTGTACACATATGACTGTGTTTCTGCAATGAAATTCTAGAAGAAATAGAAGACACTATGTTTCTTTATCCTTCTAACCTCATTTGCATTGGACAAGTGTATGCCAAATAAAAGATATTACTTCACCCACCTTGTTTCTGAAACATAAAAAAAATAATTTTCCAGCTCCAGAGAAGTGAGAGCTCATCTCTCAATTCTGCAGTTACGGTGCCCATGGCAACATATTTAATAAGTACACAGGCTGAATAGTGATTAACCTAGGAAGACATTAACTTACTGTAACACACAGCTAGTTTAGAACAAACATTTCTAATCTTAGGACAAACATTATACACTCAACTTCCCAAGGAAATAATATGAAGAATACACGGGACAGTTGGTAGTACATGCATATTTGGAACCAGCAATGCCCTGTTTCCATTAGGATAATAAGCTACTTTCATTACCAAACAATGGCTCAAATTTGTATTTTGTAAAAATGGTGAGTTTGACATTCTTCTAAATTTATAAAAGGTAATGAGAATTAACATGTTTCAGAGTAGCAGCCGTGTTAGTCTGTATTCGCAAAAAGAAAAGGAGTACTTGTGGCACCTTAGAGACTAACAAATTTATCTAAGCATAAGCTTTCGTGAGCTACAGCTAGTGAGCTGTAGCTCACGAAAGCTTATGCTTAGATAAATTTGTTAGTATCCAAGGTGCCACAAGTACTCCTTTTCTTTTTGCAGATACAGACTAACACGGCTTCTACTCTGAAATTTTTCTCTTGGGGGACTGTACTTTTTATAGATTCATAGATTCCAAATCCAAAAGGGACCATTGTGATCTTCTAGTCTGACCTCCTATATAACACAAGCCATAGAACTTCCTCATTCCTATGGCAGTAAGCCAACTTCTGAGGAAAACCCATAGCCTAGATGAATATCGATGTTGTGATAGGATGGTATGATGAAACTGCCTATAATGGTATGTACCTGATTTGCAACTGCTAGCAGCAAATATTTCCAGTGGCGGATGATGGGACACTAGATGGGGAGGGCTCTGAGTTACTACAGAGAATTCTTTCCCAGGTGTATGGCTGATGCCTCTTGCCCACATGCTCAGGGTTTAACTAATCACCATATTTGGGATCGAGAAGGAATTTTGCCCCGGGTCAGATTGGCAGAGATGCTGTGGGTTTTTCATCTTCCTCTGCAGCATGGAGCATGGATCACTTGCAACTTTAAATTAGTGTCAAATGGATTTTCTGTAACTCATAGTCTTTAAATCATGATTTGAGGACTTCAGTAACTCATCCAGAAATTATGGGTCTATTACAGGAGTAGATGGTTTAGATTCTGTGCAGGAGGTCAGACTAGATGATCCTGATATGGTCCCTTCTGGCCTTCAAGTCTATGAGCCTATGAGTTTGGTGATGATTGCGTGATAATGGAAAAAGCTATGCTTACTGGCTTTCTTAGCATTGCCTCACAATATTGTTTCACAAAGCTTACATTCTTATGTATAATTAAAAAATAGAATACATACCTTTTCTTTACCCCAAAGTGAGTAAAAATCATTGTGTATTGCTCCTCCCCCCACCCTGCCACCCAATGTTTTATTCACAGATCTACCCCCAACCTTTTGAACCATTTCTAATAGCACACTGCCTCCCAAGCACTGCATAATAAATCAAGTTGCTCTGGTTCAAATCCAGGGTTGATTTTTGCCCTTTATTTTTTTTTTTAAAGAAGGGGGAAGTCATGTTAAGATTAAACTGTGCAAATGGAACATCATTGTGGTTCCTTAGCTAAGATGTTTTGTGATGAGCCTTTGACCTACATGTCTGATATGTAGCCTACTCCCTTGCCCTATATCTGGATTATAAATGTCATGGAGACAGGATGGCTATTTTTCTGAGGTTTGTGAAACTTCTTATATGTAAGAGAAATTTTGACTTAAGTATCTTCATTAGATCACCTTGAATTTGTAAGACACAGATGAAAAGGGCTGAGATTTAGGCAAGTTGATTATCTATTCATCAAGTTATTTGAAGAGTATTTACATAATAAATAGCTTCTAGACTCTGCTGTTTACAAGCCTTTGTATGCTTTGAATGTCTACATTATGTATGCACCTGGCATGATTATAACCCATGAGAAGATCTATCCTGGAGACTATTTCCCCTTTTGAAATGACCAAAGGTGTTTTCCACATGTCTGAACCATATTGCTGAATTAAAAAAATCAACTTCAGTAGTTAACTTTGCCTAGAAACTGGACAAAGTGAATGCAAACCAAAGCCTTTATGTTTGAGCCTTTTGTACATTAATGTTCTAGAAAAGTTGTTCACATCCAAGAAGTGCAAGCAAATCTGAGGAGCTGCATTTCTTAGTCGTGTACTTTGTCCTCTGATGAGTGTGTTATACTGATGAGTGTGGAGAAGTTTACTTATGTAATTCCATTAATACTAATGATTTTTATGGCTCAATAGGAGAATGGAACCCCTAAGGTCTTTATGCCATGGTGAGCCTTTATAATATTGTTCAAAGCTACACATTTTTCCCCTTTAAAATTCTCTATGGAAACAGATTTATGAGATTTGGTTTTTCTTTTACTAATTTCTGCAAGTTGCTTACTTATGGTTGTTAAGGGGTATGTCTAGACACCTTCAACAACAGATGCAGAAAAATCTTTCATTTAATTGAATGTATTTATTATTTGAACCAGTGTGACATATGCACTTTAATTGCCGGTATTTATTTAAATTTCAAAGGTTAATATAAAACTTTTTTAAATGAATGTAAATTTGATGGAGCCAATATTTGGGAGGACTAAATGATGATGTCCCTGTTTTTGGCCCCCAGCAAGCTATTTTCAAACTGCTTGTCAAAGACAAGGTCTGAAGTTTAATATTTCCCAAAACACATACTGGTCATAACCTGCTGCACAGTGGTGCATGTATCTATAGCAGAGAAAATGTTACAGCTCTGGAAAATCTCTAGCAAAAAAAGGTAATTTTCTTAACAAATGAATGAACTGACAAAAAAAGAATCTGGCTTTTCATCTGAATTTTTAATAGCATTTAAGATTAAAAAGAGTGACTATGCCATCACTTCTCCTTGTAATGACCAGGGACTATCCTCTCTGTCCTCACTTGGGAAGCAGAGACAGCCCCGAAGGGCCCAGCCCATATTTTACACAGAACTCAGTGAAAATTCTATGCTAACTAGTACAGTATAAAATAGATCCAGTAAAGTGTTGGCTAAAGCGTGAAGACATGAAGAAAGGTGGGGAGAAAGGTGGTGGCCAGGAAAGAATCTCAAGAAAGTTGTTTAAAATTTAATTTGAGATGAAAAATGGCTCATCGGAACTGTAACATAACTAGAGCTGGTCAAAAAATAAGAAATTTTCCCTAAACTTTTCATGACAATGTTGCCGCTTTTCTCATTGACAAATTTTGAAATTCAAATTTTTTCAACCAGCTCTAAATGTAAATTTACAAAGCTCATTGGTGATAAAAAGTACTATATAAATGCTAAAGATTTGCCCTACATCCTGTGATGCAGACAGGTAACCAACTTGTCAGTTGTGTCTCTTTTTACCCTCCTTCTCTCCATATATTTCTAGTGCACCATTTATCCTGATTGTGACGGGGTCCCCCAGGCTGTGGGACTGCTGAGCCCTTCAAATGTACCAACCGGGGCTGCCTCTGACACTGTAATGCAGATGTCAAGCTACAAGCCTCTGACAGCCACTGCCTTTACATAGCCATCCACAGGCAGGGACACACCCAACTGAGTTACATGAATGATTTCCCAGTCATTCATGAACCATCAATAGAGAGGCTCCAGCCAATTTCCCCCAGCTCCCCAGCCTTGCACCACAGACCTGTACCATCTTGCACTGGTCAGAAGCCTGGCCAGTGTAAGCACATTACCTAATTCACCACTCTGACAAAAGGACAGTAGATGTGCAACAGACCTTGTTAACCTGAGCTGAGATTTCCCAAGCACTTCAACCGAAACACACTGTTTTAGGTCAACTATAAAACATTCACTTAAAAAAAAAAATCTATCTTTCTGTAGTTAATAAATCTAAGTGGTAGGCATAAAGGTCAAGAAAATAAAAAGTAAACATGCTTTCTAAATCCTAAACTTTTAGTAATGACAGGTTTCAGAGTAGCAGCCATGTTAGTCTGTATGCGCAAAAAGAAAAGGAGTACTTGTGGCACCTTAGAGACTAACAAATTTATTAGAGCATAAGCTTTCGTGAGCTACAGCTCACTTCATCGGATGCATTTGATGAAGTGAGCTGTAGCTCACGAAAGCTTATGCTCTAATAAATTTGTTAGTCTCTAAGGTGCCACAAGTACTCCTTTTCTTTTTTAAACTTTTAGTCTAAGCAAGAGTTGACTCAAACAGCTTTTTTCATCCTGACAGATTATACAAGCAGGTTACAGTTCCTCAGTACACAGGCTGGACTCTCTTTACAACCAGGGACCACTCTTACCCAGTTCAGTCTTTTTCTTCCAGACGTTCCTCCAGGTGCTGAAATGTGGGTGCGAGGGAGAGAGGCCAAGTGATGATGTCACTTCCCCTCTTTTATACTTTCTCCTAGCTGCTAGAAAGATCCTGGCTATGACATGGAGGTCGGGCAGCTCCCATTGGTCAGGCAGTCTATTGCCTACATGCTTTCTCTGGGAAGTCTCTGGGACAGCCATTGGGAGAGTGGATTCTCTTTTAATGGGACATCAGGACATGTCTGGCTGGTCCTTTGTTGCCACTAGAAGGTTGGCTGTGGGCATCTCCCAACTCACAACATATTTCCGTAATACATATTCCAATACTTCCTAACTACACATACAATGATAGTACATACAATTCAACAGGATATTAATGTTCAACCGATCAAGACTTCTCAAATGATACCTCACAAGGCATGCATTGTACAAAACATATCATCGTATCACAGTGATGAATATGGGGGTTTCAGGGTGCTACTTTGAGGTACAGAGTGTCACATTGGTATCTAGATGCCAAATGCCAGAACTTTAATGTCATCCTGAAAAAACACTATATTCTCTCCACACTCACTGGGGTTGATTTCTATAAGTGGTTTTTCTTCAGGGCAGATACTTAGGAAGAGATCTCACTGCTCAGAATAGTGCTGCCTTTATTGTGGAAAGGTTTGCTTGTTCAATCAGATGCGTCTTGCAGTGTGCTCTAAAGGAGGCAACACACATAAATGGGATAAATCCCAATTTTCTGTGGAAGAGAGTTCCATGACTGGGTGCCCTTTATCAAAAATAGCTTTGACTCCTGCAAGAGTTCTTCTGCCTATCATCAGCTGCATTACATCTTCTAATCATAGTATTCTTTAAATGGTGCAGAAGAAGAGATTGTCATTTAATGTAGTTGGGCCTCACTTGTTGAAGGCTTTGAAGTTGTGGACCAGGACTTTGGATGGATCCAGTACTGAATGGGGAGCCAGAGCAGGGTGATGTGTTCCCATCTACCTGTTCCTCTTAGAAAAGAGGGTGGAAGTTTCCAATCTGGGACATGCATGTTGTTAGATCCCAGGTTAGTAGAATACTACGGCTACAGAGCTCAAATTGTGTGTACAGTACAGCTGGTGACTTTTCTTCAGATTTCTGCCATTTGAAAAATAAATGTGTAATTGTCAGCCATGAAGTCAGTGTTTTTTTTTTAAATGTTCTACTTTGAGCCTAACATGCAAGAATGACAAGGCAGCCAAGAGTTGGTTATTTATGGAGACTGGGGGAGAGCTGGATGGTGGTGACAGCATAAATTTAACTTGACAAGTTTTTGAAAGGAAATAAAATGCAATGCTTTGCTGTTGAAATTTTATAAAGGGAAAAAACAGAACAAGAAATACCAGCAGATGGATTTAATTGTTTTCTTTCACATACTCATCCCAAGTACTCTCCCCATTTCTAATTCACTCATTTAAATTATTCACATTAAGGAGAATGGCAGTCCCATGTGTTAGCTTGTATAATGGAAACAAAAAATTGAGAGTGTTTACCTTTTTAGTATGTCTCACAGCTCATTCTCTTCTGAATGGTTTTAATTATAGTGATCTGTAAGGAAGTGCATTTGGTAAGTTGGGAGTGAGTAAGCGTATTAAGGCGAGGGTGGCCACTTTTGGTTGGATATATTCCTGGAGGTTTCATCACATCATAATCTTAAATTAAAGATTAATCTTAAATTCCTGGAGACTCCAGGACAATTCTGGTGGGTTGGCAACCCTTCAGGCTGTCAAGGCGGGTCATTTCTACTTATTGGTGGGTCATTCTACATCTCTATCAGGGTGGGTCATTTCTACTTATAATTAATATGTAAGAAATACATTGCCTCTCCTCCTCTTTCTTTCCTACGTATTCATTATAAAACTGTTTTTATGGCTCACTTGTAATTTTAAAGGCAATCGTAGGATGTTTTTAATGTGGATGAAAAACTGATTTTGTAGCCATGGTATTTAATTACATTTTAATATGTGTTGAGACATATTAACAATGAAATGTCTATCATAATTTATTGTTAACCACACAAGCACCAAGTGTCAGAAATACATAGTTAAATTATACATTAATGTAAATATGTCATTAAAAATTGAAAGTAATTTGCTTTGGAAAGTATGTATAAAAATTAGATACTTAAATAATAATGGAAACCAGACAGAAGGAAAACTGTTAACAGGTAAAGAGAGAGAGAGAGAGAGAGAATAGGATATCATAAGATAGATGAGGGAAGAACTGACAGCTAAGAAGATCTGGTATTTACAGGATTATATATATATATAATATATATATACATACACACACACTCATGTATACTTAAAGCTATGCAGCAGAGATCGAATTTTGAAACCTGGGCATCTGAAGTTTAGGCTTCTACATACAAATTTAGACACTTAAATAAAAGTGCTTTGTTTGAAGCCAAGGGACCTGACTTGTAGTCAGTCAGCTATTGGCTGTTCAGTACCTTGGAAAATTAAGCCACTTTTGTTTAGGTGCCTAAGTGGATTTGGGAGCATAGGATTTTCAATACCCAGGTTTGAAAATTTTGATTTGGTTTTATGTACTCTGTAGATATAAATGCCGCAACTGATTATTATGCTTGAAAAGAAAGGGACAAATCCTGTGTACCTTACTTGGTCAAAACTCCCATAACAGCAATGAAAGCTGAATAGAAACAAGTCTGTTTTATGCACAGTTTTTGTACTGATTAACTATTTCAGTTAATGTATGATTTTCTACCACAGTAGTATAGCTTCTTACCCTTCTCTTATGGGGTAGGATTTAATTTATGGGAATAAGTCATACCAGTATAAGCACTTTTATATGAGTATAACTGTATCCATCCTCTAATGGGGTGCACGCCATGCCCCATAGGATTCAGCCCCTTGACCCCGCTCCTTAAAGACTCAAGGACGCTCCAAGCTGGTCCAACACCCGTGCTCTTTATTTTGTGTCCTTTCCCCACCACCAGTTTTCCACTATTTACAAGCTACTTGCACGGCTTGGCATGACCAGCAACAGACTAGTAGGCTCCTGGCTCCTTCCTCCCTCTGAGCCTGACTTTTCTCTCCTGGTCTCTGCCCTTCCACCCAGCCTTTTAGCTCCTGCTATTGAGGCGGGCAGGTGCGGGCAGTTCCCAGGCAAGCACTGGCTATTTACCCAGCCCCAATCCATTCGCCCTGATTGGGGCTAGAGTGGCAGGAGCTGATTAAGGGCTTTCTTATCAGCGCCCTGCCACACACCCTTTTGACATTAAAGCAGTACAGTTTTGTGTGTAACAAAACCCCAAGTAAAAGTTGAATGAGTAAAGCTCTCAGGATTTGGCCCAGAGATAAATAGCCATGTAGGTTGCCCAGCACACTGATACCTGAGTTTATTGCAAGGGGAATCTCGTGTGTATTTTATTTTTTATAAACAGAGAAGTTTACAGTAATGTGCCATATTTCCATACTCCGCCTGAGTTTCCGGAGCTCAAGGAAGTAGGATACTCTATCTCCATAACTCACTTGTCTTTCAGAGGCGTAAAATCTGTCTCTCTTCTTAGTCTGATTTGACTGCTATAGAAGGAAGAAGGCTGTACTCCACAGTCATCCTATGGGATATCTTACTGTAATGATGATCAGAAGAAAGGACAAACAGAAAGCTTCTCAAGGGAAACAGGAGATATGATGAGTAGGTTAACAAATGAGTTAGATTATCTATTTAACAACTGTCAGTCATCATCAGGCTGTAGGGAATTAGTTTATTACATATGAAATAAAAAAAATTCCTTCAATTAGTTGCATTATGATCAACCTTCCTGTAAGTATTGGACATTGGACAGGATAGTGTAGTACATGGAATTCATGGCCCGTGGTCTGCTTATATGGCTATCCCTATGAGGGGAGGAGAGTTTGTTTTGAAGTACTTCCATGTTATTTATGTAATGGCACCTAGCTGTTACCAGGGCGGGTGTCTTAGAAAGGCTTATAATAACAACATTCTTATGTAGGCTCTAGATCCAGCTGCACTTAACAGGTTGCAGCCAGAGCCTGCTGTCATTTTTGCAACTACACAAAATAGCAGCAGTTGTCCATGTCTCCAGGCTAAATGAATCGAGGGTGGTTTTTTCCTTTTTTTGGAAGAATTCTTCCTGCTGAGGAGCAAGAGACTGTAGAAGGTATGATTAATGCGATCATAGAATATCAGGGTTGGAAGGGACCTCAGGAGATCATCTAGTCCAACCCCCTCTCATTTTACATAGTTCAGCTTGTGTTACTGGAAGCTACTGTATTGGAATCTAAATGCATCTCTCAAGATGTCACAGTAAGGCAGCCACTCCACCCCTCCCACTCTGTACAGAGATTATAATATGGCAAGGCTCAGAAAATAGGATAGGAATGCTTCTTGCAGGATGAAGTAATGTCTTCTAAATTGGAGTTCACCAGTGGACAGTTTATTATCCTGGTTAAGCAACTGCACCAGTAAAGTGGAGAGGTTTAAAAAGTAAAAAAATAAAGGTTTTTTTATACTTCTTTTAAACTTCTCTGTTTATTAAAAAAAAAAAGGTTTAAAAAGTCCTCTGGTGATGACAAAACTATAGCCCTTTGCTGAATAAAAACCAAATTCAAGAAATCATTGTATTATCTTTATTTTACCTTTATTTTTCCTCTACTCTGTATTTGGGAGATTCTGTTATAAAAATCCAGAGTGTAGAATTTTGTGCCATTTTTATACAATTAATTGCATTGGCTGAATGCATGCCCATTAGGTGGAATTTATGCTAAATCTGTCCCAATTAAACAATAGATGTTGCTATTGGCTGTGTTACAAAATAGGTTCCCTGGGAGACATCCCCTTAAATTGGGAGTACATCCAAAGAGGAATATAATGCATTACATTTTTTACTAAGTTTCATATTTTTACATCTCCTATGGGGTAGAATTACATGAATTATAAATCAGAAAGGTCTCTTAGGTCATGTTGTCCAACCCTCTGTGAGACTAGGATTGTTCTTTATAGTGCAATTGACAGCAATTTGCCAAGTCCATCTTTAAATGACCCAGGCCATGTGACCTTTTCCATGTACCTTAGGACATGACTGGGCAGTCTAAAATTCTGTTCTTGGTATTCAGCCATAAACATTCCTTTCTTCACTTTCATTCCATTACTCGTAGTTATTACCCCTTTGAACCATCCTGTAACTTAAGTCTAATTCTGCACTAGGATGTGTGCTGTTAGGCCCTGGTAAAGCAAAACATTTAAGTATGTGAGGAGCTCCAGTTAAACTCCCACTCAAATCATGGTTAGCTGGATGTATCTGAGCACAAAATTTGGCCCTTGGTATCTACAGACTTCAAATACTTGTTCATGGTTATCATACAATCCCTACTTTTCGAGCAACACTTACGATTAGCTCAAGGCATTGCACAGACTAGATCCAGAAGATCTTCTCAGTATAGGGACTGTCAAGGCTATATGTGTGGGGAGTGAGCGGGGGATTGTGGGGAGAGAACAAAAAGTAGCTTCAGGGCTTTTAACAAGAGAAGGTTGGTCTCCAGCATTAGGTATATTAATGGCATCTACAATGACATTTGCTCTATGTATCAGCATGTCGTGTAAAATAGATGTGGTCAAAAACTCCTTTTCCAAGCTTACTTTGCCAGACATTGTAATGATTATAATGCAGATCTCTACATTTTCCAAGCACACTGCACAGGGATTTTAACAATATGACTCTTATCTAAATAAAGTCTTATTTTAAGGCACTGCTAGAAGTGTTGAATCGAATAGCCAAAAACCCATCTTACATGTGACCACGGAAGACAACTGTAGAAATTTCCAAGCATTTGCTTTCCAACCCAACACCGTACAGTCCTTTTTCTGCCATCTAGATTGATTATATGAGCATAAGAGGGACTCCCTGGTGCCTTCCCATTATTATTTATATGATGGTGGTATCTAAAGGTCCCAGCTGATATTGGGGCCCCATTGTGCAGATCACTGTAAGAACACGTGAGAGACTGTGTCCCAAAGTGCTTGCAATGTAAATAGACCAGGATGCAAGAAGACAAAGGTGAAGCACTTGCCCAATATCACACAGCAGGTCAGTGGCAAAGCCAGGAATAGAACTATCCTTTACCTATATTGAACATTATTTTAAGATGTTAGTCTCCTGAATGAAATCTTTCTGTTTCATTCTTATATCCATACTGTGTCACTGTACAGTAGGTGATTTTTTGATATTTTATTTTTTCAGCAAGATTATATTTATGAACATATTTACTTTATTACTGCTGGTTTGCCTAGTCTTATTATTGCATCTGTTTACACTGTCTCTTGGGAGATTTAGAGACTTATAGAATCAGATCACAAAGTAGATCATTATTTAAGAAAGATGTGGACAAATTGGAGAGATATCAGAGGAGAGCCACAAAAATGGTAAAAAGTTTAGAAAACCTGACTTATGAGTAAAGGTTTAAAAAAGCTGGGCATGTTTAGTCTTGAGAAAGGAAGAGTGAAGAGGGATCTAATAACAGTCTTCAAATATGTTAAGGGCTGTTATAAAGAGGACAGTGATCAATTTTTCTCCAGGTCCACTGAAGGTAGACCAAGAAATAATTGGCTTCATCTGCAGCAAGAGAGAGAGGTTAGTGTTGGAAAAACTTTCTCACCATATAAGGATAGTTAAGCACTGGAACAGACTTCCAAGCGAGGTTGTGGGATCCCCGTCATTGGAAGGATTTAAGAGCAGGTTGGACAAGCCCCTGTCAGGGATGGTCTAGGCTTGCTTGGTCCTGCCTCCGCACAGGTGGCAGGACTAGATGACCTTTCAAGGTCCCATCCAGCCCTACTTTGCTTTGAGTCTGTGAAGGCACAAGCGCAGCACCATGCAGTCATGGGAAACTCTTCAGGGTAGGGACCATGTCGTCCTATGTATTTGTGCGGTGGCTAAACAATGAGGTTCTGATCCTGATTGGGCCACTAAGGGCTACTGCACATATAAGTAATGAATGATTGTAGGTTAAATTTTTTGTGGATTTGGATTGGTTCAGAAATGGCTCTGGAAACTGAAATGAGTTTATCTCTGAGCTTTGGGAGGGGCCTATCATAAAGCATAAGTCATGGCAGAAATTCTTGAGTATATTTTCATTTTTTCTTCTTTATGTTGTTTGTGAGAGAGGGAGATCAGTTCATTCATGCTTCTTCCAGATGTACAGCATAGCTCAGACATATCATTACGCTGCCAGACTAAAGACCTACTTTTCCCCCCATGAGTTACAAAGAATCTGATATCAGTTACACTCTCCATATATCTTTGGCCAGTTTCACGCCATCTCTTGTGTGTGTGCAGATGTGGTGGGAAAAATTGCAGCTGAGTGGGTCACAACCCTTGAGGAGCAATCTGGATTCCTCAAAACCCGCAGTGAGTTAACATTCTACAAGTCCTCTGTGAGCAAGACTATGGAAGGGGGAAGTTCAGGCCAGAGGCAGACATAAGCAGCATGTTTTATCATGAACACTCCATGTTGGATGTCTACATTTTATGCAGATTGCTCAGAGTCTTGGTAAGATGAATTTGTTTGGGATGGAAGCCTCTATGTAGGGCAGCATCTGCATCTGAATAGGTTCCCACTTTTACAGAATTCATACATGCCCATTGGTGGTTAAAATTTGAAGAGCACCTGAATTTGGCCTTCCATGTGTATGTGTGTACATGTACCAAGTATGAACTTTTTTCTACATAGTCATATCTATTGAAAATTATACTATGGAAAGTTATCTTCACGTCTAGATGTATACAATTCAGTCAGGCTAAAAATCTCAATGAATTTCAATAGTCTACAGTCGTGTGGCATTAGGTGTCTTCTTTCTCTTCTTAGCAATCCCTGTTATGGTTATTCTAGCCTAATAGTACTACTGCATATGTGGTACAGAAAATAATAATAATATAACTCAGGCCTTTTGCAATTACATAGCCATAGAATTAGGCTCCGATCACAAAATGTGTGGGACCTTGTGGATAATCAGCTGCGTGCTTCCCAGAGGGCCTGTGATCATGTGTGGCCTGAAGATCATGTTCTTGAGGTGATTCCTGACAAATCAAACAGCAGGGATTACTCTATGCTGTACAAACTAATACACGGACCTTTCTGTGAGAGAGACAGAGATGCTGGTGGGAGCGTCTCAGGGTTGGAGAAGTAGACATATGAGCACCCATATTCACAGGAGTGAGGACAGAGAACCTCAGATATGGAGCATAAAACCTACCTCCCACCCATTAACGATAACCTGAAACTTGCCCTCCTTAGCTGCCAGCTCCCCAGTGTCCCTTTGTTCCATCGGCCAAACAGTAGGAAGATTCCTGACCAGCCTGTGCCTGTACAGTACCTATCACCAGAGGGTGCTTGTCCACAGAGGTGAATGACTGTTTTGTGGGGTCTGGGGCCAGAGCAAGTGGGGGTCCCCTCCCCACCCCTTCCGCCTGCAGTCTTCCCCCCCCTTGGCACTCCTGCTGGGGAAATGGGGTCAGGGTATGAGGGCTTGACCCACTCCCCAGTAGGAGAACTGGGCATGTGGAGCATGGCAAGCCCCCACACCCTGACTCCGTTTTCTGGGAGGAGCACCAGGCAGGTGGGGGAAGCCCCCGCACCCTGAGCCCACCTCCCAGCAGGAGCGCCAGGCCAGAGGGAGGCGAGGGCACAGGGGCAACCATTTTTGGGGCCCCCTAATTGTCTGTGGCCCCTGTGCCCGGGCCCCATTGGCCCAGTGGCTAATCTGCCACTGCTGGTCCATGACTAGCGCTCCTAAGTGCTATGGTAATAAAATAAAGAGAAATAATAGTTACTAACACCATTCCACAAATGGCACACTCAGATTCCCTCTTGCATGCTGCCAAACCCTTCCCAGAACAAATCCTGTCTGACTGATGCATCCCTAATACCCCCACACTCTAAATCCAGTGCCCTGACTGCTGGTACAATACAGTTGTTGATGTTGCTGATTCTGAATTCTGCAGCACATTGTAAATGTGCTGATAAGATGGAAGGGGTTCAGTGGTGTTGGAACAATTTGTACAGTGGGGGTGCTGAAAGTCATTGAACAAAACTGTAAACCCTGTACGTGATGGAAACCACTTCAAGCCACGAGGCGGGGTGCTGCCTCACCCCCAGCACCCTTAGTTCCAGCACTCCTAAAGGGGTTAGAGAGTTTTTATATTAAGTATCAAAATGAATGACGTAGCCAGGGTAAAATCAGTTATGAAAATTGATGAAAAGCCATAAATAAATAAAAATTTTGCATCATCGTAGATTTCTTCAGCCATAATAGCTGTCAGGATCAAGAAGCCTGGTCATTGATATCCTTCCAATTACCTAGCATCCTAGCATATCATAGTCTAATTTCTCTGAGCTCTTCAAATAGAGGTAGCCCAACAGGGGGACTGCAATGTTTGACCACAGTTAGCATTTGCAGTTTGGGTTTGGCAAGAGGTGTACATTTCTGCTAGCAAAATCTTCACAGATGAGACAACAACCTAAAACTGATACTGATGTTCTCTCATGGTTTCAGGGCATCTTCTTACTGCTGTTTGCTCAGCAGAGTATTATGAATGGAATGTAAATATGGTGCAGTATAATATGCTGCTTTTATCTGAATTCTGGTTGTCCAACTAGAGAATATAGTTCATGATATGCATAGACATTATAATTGTCTTTTATCTGTCTCATAATAATCTGTTCATTTTGTCTGACCTTGCAAAATGATTGGCCTACAGCTTTATAGGTTTGCTTTTCTCAAGTTTGCTTTTCTTATTATATCCCATTTTAGGATGTTTTGCTGCATAATGTAACATACTCCATAAGTTTCTAATGCAAACCTATGTCCAAAAGAATTTGTATCGGATGCACTTTAACATCAGTGTATTGTTATCATCACTGTTGAAGGCCCTACAGGTAAGCTTGCTGTTACTGCAAGTTTCTAGGGAAGTGGTGGATTCTCCAACTCTTGATGTCTTCATATCAAGACTGGATGCCTTTCTGGAGGAAATGCTTTAGTCACACACAAGTTATTGGGCTCAGTACTGGGGTAACTAGGCAGGATTGTACAGAAGGTCAGACTAACTGATCTAATGGTCTTTTGTGGCTTTAAAATCTAGGAATCATGTCCCAAATTACAGAGAAAACTGAAGACTGCAAAGTCATGCTAATTTGGTTGATAGACCTAATAACTGTGGACACAATACTCCCTTTTACTTCCTCAAGCAGTTGGGCAGACTATGGACTTGAGATTATACAAAGAATGTCTTTCCTATACCAAAGAGGAAGTGATCAGGAACAGTCAACATGGATTCACCAAGGGCAAATTATGCCTGACCAACCTGATTGCCTTGTATGATGAGATAACTAGCTCTGTGGATATGGGGAAAGCAGTGGATGTGATATATCTTGACTTTAGCAAAGCTTTTGATATGGTCTCACACAGTATTCTTGCCAGCATGTTAAAAAAGTATGGATTGGATGAATGGACTATAAGATGGGTAGAAAGCTGGCTAGATTGTCGGGCTCAGCAGGTAGTGATCAACAGCTCAATGTCTAGTTGGCAGCCGGTATCAAGCAGAGTGCCCCAGGGGTCGATCCTGGGGCCAATTCTGTCCAACATCTGTATTAATAATCTGGATGATGGGATGGATTGCGCCCTCAGCAAGTTCGCAGATGACACTAAGGTGAGGGGAGAGGTAGATAGATAGGCTGGAAGATAGGGATAGGGTCCAGAGTGACCTAGACAAACTGGAGGATTGGGCCAAAAGAAATCTGATGAGGTTCAACAAGGACAAGTGCAGAGTTCTGCATTTAGAACAGAAGAATCCCATGCACTGCTACAGGCTGTGGACCGACTGGCTAAGCAGCAGTTCTGCAGAAAAGGACCTGGAGATTACAGTGGATGAGAAGCTGGATATGAGTCAGCAGTGTGCCCTTGTTGCCAGGAAGGCTAATGGCATATTGGGCTGCATTAGTAGGAGCATTGCCAACAGATTGATGGAAGTGATTATTCTCTATTCGGCACTGGTGAGGCCACATCTGGAGTATTGCGTCCAGTTTTGGGCCCCCCACTACAGAAAGGGTATGGACAAACTGGAGAGAGTCCAGCAGAGGGCAACAAAAATGATCAGAGATCTGGGGCTCATGACTTATGAGGAGAGGCTGAGGGAACTGGGCTTGTTTAGTCTGCAGAAGAGAAGAATGAGGGGGGATTTAATAGCAGCCTTCAGCTACCTGAAGTGGGGTTCCAAAGAGGATGGAGCTTGGCTGTTCTCAGTGGCGGCATATGACAGAACAAGGAGCAATGGTCTCAAGTTGCAGTGTGGGAGGTCTAGGTTGGATATCGGGAAACAGTATTTCATTAGGAGGGTGGTGAAGCACTGGGATGGGTTACCTAGGGAAGTGGTGGAACCTCCATCCTTAGAGGTTTTTAAGGCCCGGCTTGACGACTTAGTTGTTGTTGGACTTGCTTTGAGTAGGGGGGTTGGACTAGATGACCTCCTGAGGTCTCTTCCTAATCTTCTATGATTCTAAGTCTCATAGCACTATCCTTTTAATGCAGCCTCACAGAAGACTGTCCAATAGCAGTAACAACAGCAAAGGGATAAAGTCAGCCTTCCCCACCTCATTCATCTCAATGAGAAGCAAACATCAAAATATAGAGGGTTCAGTGAAAACAACATTGCTTACAACAAGCTATGCTTCATGCAACATTCAAATTGAATGTAAAGAGGTGGGATAATTTTCTGCCCGTTTTATAGAATTTCCCCGCAGTAGTTGTACAAAGTGGAACTGAGGCTTCTGGCAGCAATGCAAACTATAAGATTCTCATTCCAACATTTAACTTACCCACATAACACAAACTGGACAAAATTCTCTGCTGGGGTAAATTAGTGTAGCTCCATTGTATTCAATGTGCTAATTTACCCCAGCAGAAAACGTAGCCTTCTTATTATAATAATCACAGTAGAAAATGTTAGAGCTAATGCAGTTCTACTCTGAAAAGTGAGTATTTAAAAATAGCACCACGTTACTGAATGGGCCTACATCTCTGTATTTAGTGTCATAGCCTCTTATTTTTTAATGTTATTTTCTAGCACTCCTTTTTCTATTTACTCCTCTTAGCAATACAGAGCTCATATAATTATGGGAGCGTGAGACAGACTCTTTTCATGCTTGCACATCATCAACAGCGTGGACAACAAGATTCAGATTGCAGAACATTAGTTACTGGCTGTGCATAACTCAGAAACAGCTCAGTTTGACTTTCAGATTCCAGGTGGAGTTTGCAGGACTGCAATTAAGGGAATCAATGGGAGTGAGGTATCTAACTTGCATAAGTGCTTTTGTAAATACTGTATGCATCTTTAGGTGCCTAAATATCTTCGTAATTCTAGTCCCTAGGAACAATAAATATGGAATGCTAGGGCCTCAATGTCATTTTTGCAAGGTCACTTTTCTGAATAAATTACAAATTCACTTCTACTTGAATAGAAATGTTTTCCTATTGCAAGTATCTCAGATGATACCAGCAGAATAAATATGCATCCACAAAACATTTGAAATAAAAAAATATATATCTGTCATTGTTAAGATCCATAAGTGCCAATGGTTAAATGTAAGTAGTATGTTCTTAACTCAGGTTAGCTAACTCAGGTTAAAATAGCAGTGAAGACATGGCAATTCGAGTTACTAGCTCGAGTTAAATCCCATAGGGGAGCCTGGAGCTGAATTTGAATTGCTAGGCCAAGTTAAAAGCTGAGTTGCCATGTCTGTCTTCACTGTTATTTTAATCTGAGTTAGCTAAAGCAAGTTAGCTAACCTGAGTGAAGAACGGACTTTTTTTTTCTGCCGTGTAGACATACCCATAGTGTAGCATCCTGTGATATATATGGAAATGTGGTTAATGCCAAATGTTTCCTGTTCTCATGACACTCCTAGTAGTTACCAAAATAGTGGGGCAGTGTGAAGGAGTGTTTCACCCCTTTAAGGGACAGGCCGGAGCCTTCAACTGGGACAGCCTGTTATGTAAACAAAGTGGCCCAGCTCTGCCCTAGAGATGAGCTATATAAACAAGAGGAGGAAGCTGAGTGAGGGCTTATCTGCACATGCAGTGCTGGAGCGGCTCATTTGCATCAGTGCAGCTGCGCCACTGTAGTTCTTAGTGAAGATGATACCTACTGCTGACTGGAGAGCTTCTCCTGTCTGCATAGGTACTCCTCCTCCTTGAGAAGCGGTAGCTATGTCAACAGGAGAAGCCCTCTCTGCCCTAGGCGTCACTCAAGGGCATGGATTTTCCACACCTCTGAGCAATGTAGTTATCCTGACATAAGTTGGTAGTGTAGACCAAGCCTCCAAGAGAGGGGAGTAGAAACCATGTGGGCTGTGGTGGGTGGTAGTGGTTTTCTCTCCAGCTGTAGGATACCATCCTAACCAAAGGCTTTGTTTTGTGAACTTTGTTTGGGAGCTGAACCAGGGTTCTGACATGAAGACCTTATGAACTGTTTATCATAATTACTCTCTTTCCTCAAGCAACCATGCAGCCTTATTGAAGCCTTATTAAAAGAATACATGTTACTTTGCTACTGTGTGTTGGTTTCTCCTTTCCCCTGGACTGAGAAAGAGAACCTGTTGCCGCCCCACCAGGGGAAGTTAAGGTGGGGCACACCTGCAGCACCACATTAGGCCTCCAGAGGGCATGCAGGGACTGCCTGCACCTTTACAGGCAAAAATACGCTTGAAATATAATGGAGCATCATGTTTCACTGTTTGTGACACATTCAAGGGTGCCTATGAAGCACTGCAACAGATGTCTTCTTTACTTTCCTGTTTAAAGGACTCCACAAGACTTGAATTATCTTCAAGTGGTTGTACATAGTCTATTTCTCAGCTCTCAAAAAATAAGCATGGCCTCTCTGAATAATATTTCATTCTCATTTAAATGTCAGCTGTATGAGAGGAAGTAGTAGTTTTTGTATTTTGAGAAAAAGAGATACAGGATGTTGATAGATGGATGGGGGATGGTTGCTTCTGCATTACCAGAATATCTGATGCAGAATACCCCCCATCAGCTGAGAAAAGCTATTTATCAAGTTTCTGTCCTTTATCAATCACTGCCTCCACCTTCCAAAAAGCAGCAACAACTAAAAACCCTTCTTTTATTAGTTGTGAATGAGTTCTCGCTTCACTATCCATCCCGACACAGCAGCTTTCTGTTTTCGAAGATATTAATTCAATTTTTCATAATGCCTGGCAAAAAGTGAATGACCAGTTATGTCTCGCATATCCAGTTTTTGTAACCAGGTTGTACCAGGGTTGACTCAGCACACAACTGGACTCCACACATGACATAGTTAACTCATTGTTCCTAACTGTATGTGTTTAAGGTGGGTCAGTGATGAGCAAGTGTAACGCCGACACACCCCAGTTGTCAGAGGGCAGGATCGAATCTGGGACCTTTGGAGTCATGAGCCTCTACTGCATGAGCTAAAAGCCAACTGGCTGTTAGCAGACTTATTTTATCTCTCTCTTTAAGTTGTTTCGGTGCCACTAGATGGTACAGAGCACCACACCCAGAAGGTGTGTGGATTACACAAGAATAGAGCACACAACCAGATACTACTGTGGTAGTTTTGCTGTGTAGAGAGGACCAACTAACAATGTTTTTGCAACCAGGTTAGCCAGTCGTCATACTTCATAGGTCTCTGTCATTGGAATGCATCCTACGAGTAGGGAGAGCTCGCTAATTAGGTGTTTCCTGATTAGTCTCTGCTGAAGGTTGATTTTGTTTTGCTTTGTTTTCAGAAAATCTTATTTGGGGGTGGGAAGGAATATGTTGTACAATTAATAACCATCCAGTGTAACTGAATTCAAGAGAGGCGCCAGTATGAAGGCAGATGATGTAGTAGTACCCAGAATGCATAAGGTAACTGTGGGAAGCTTCATATTGATAAGGTTCATTTGTTTTGTTTTGTACTAAAGGAGGAAGGAAACAATATTCTGGCCAAGCCAAAGCAATATTTGTGTGTGTATGTGCTTGCGTGCGATGGGGACAGTAGGGGGATGAAAGCTCTAAGAGAAAGTAGCAGAGGAAGCGAGAGTGAATAAAACAAGATTGATTTATCGAGTCTAAAACATTCATTTGTATTCCATTCTTTGCTGTGCTGCAGAAGAGAAAAGCTGCTCTGGCACTGTGATTGGGGAAGAGAACAAGGGACAGGGAGGAGGGGGAGATCTATCACAGGCACCAAGAGTGTTCAATTTTCCAGAGACTATGATTAAACAAATGTTGCTGCTGCCTGGCAGCCCTTGCATCCATTTGTTGGGACAAAATTATGAGTAGGTAATTTTTCTGTCGTAACAGGCAGAATGGCCTGGCTGCATATTCTTAACAGTGCCCTTTTCCCCCAAGTTGTGTGGTAATGAATACATTTCCCAGCTTTCCTTCCGTCTCTGGTTGAACCTGCCCATTTTCTGACAGCTAAGAATGAGAGATTTCCCTACTGATGCTATAATTGGGATGGATGGCGAAATCACCGTGGGGCTTCAGTAGTTGGTTTTGGAGTTTCATTAATGAAACGGAAGCTACTTGCCCCTATAAAACACTGTGAAAAGGGGTTAGCATAGCTCACTTCTGATCGGGAGAGCTATTTTCTACAGAACTGAACTGCGTGCAAAGTTCTATACCATCATCTACCAGGAAATGGGTTAAGCAGTTAACCTTCATGAAAGGAGATGGATTTTTCACTGCTGTCATCCTTGCACTGATATTATTGCATCTCCTACATGGGAGCTGATGTGATAGAAAGAAAAGTGCCCGATATATGCACTACCTATAGGTTCTACATCCTTGCCTGAATTCACTAATAACCCTAATTCAGCCAGTGCTGCAGCTGTGTTACCAATGATCCCCATGGTACATCTACACAGCAAAAAAAAAAAAAAAAACATGGCAGTGAGTCTTGAGAGCCCAAGTCAATCAACCCGTGTGGGTTTGGGGTTGTTTTGTTTGTTTGTTTGTTTGTTTGTTTTTTGCTGTGTAGACATACCCTTAATGTAGACGAGGCCACATCAGCGGTTTGCACCAGCTGAACTAACTGAGATTTACTGCTACTTGTAATCAATGTTAAACCCCACTTAGCTCAGCTGGTGCAAACTTCAGCTTCCCCTTGTGTACACTTAGCAGCCAGAAGCATCAGTTGGTTCCTAAGCATAGATTATACCGATTACTGGGCACCAATGGCTTAATTGGGCCTATTCCTGACTGTAGATGAGGCCAAAAACTGCTCTGCCGCACTAAATTTTCAGAAATGTTCAAGCACACTGAGAGAGTTATGAAATATGCTTGCTATGCTCCCAAAAGTATAAAAATGATTATATCCACTGACGTTAGTCTTCATTATATGACACTAAGGATGTGCCCCCGGGAATGGTAAAGCCATGAATGAACAGATAAGCTTATTCTCTTTCTTTCTTTCTTTCTTTCTTTCTTTCTTTCTTTCTACCTATGTGTTGTATATAGGGAATACTAGATGGTGTGAAATAAAAGTGTTGTCAGCATGAGTTTGGAAGAGTTCCACTACCAGTGGCAAAGCCACAAGTGAATTACGCAGGTTATTCCCAAGTGAGTGACTATAACAGAGCATGTATGTTAGAGAAAAACTATTTCAGGAATGAACTAGAGTTTATTGGGACTGAAAAGCTAGGATTCCTTAGTTACTTTGAGTCCAATTGACCAGGGCTCAGAGGGAAAGAGAAATTAAAACAAATAAATGTAAAATAACTCCAAGAATGACCTAACATTCTGTACATGAAAAATGTTCCCATTTTAAATGTCAGCATCTCATGATGCTGCATAGTTTGAAGTGAGTACAGTGTGGGTTCTGGAGCTGATGGGGATCTCCCTTTTTCAATGGCATTGACCTTCCTGTTTCCAGCAGAAATGTGAGATAAGGAGCTTTAAATCTAGAAAATATAATTTAAAAATTTAACTTTTTAGCTAGACAACCTGAGACTAGCCCAGGACTGAATTTTACCCATCTTGGGACTTGGGCATGTTTTGTAAAAATTTTTTTTTAAAGTTGTTATGTATGGGAGTGAAGAAGGAGTCTGCTGTATTTGAGACGAGAAGGCAGAAACATTTCTCTGTCAGCTTGACTTTATAGAAGAAAATAGAGGCTGTTAGTAGCTGTTTGTGGATTTGGGATTTTAGAATAAGCCCAAAGGGAGATGGATTACAGGGCAAAGGGCAGGTGATACTGTCAAAGGTGAGTGGTAAATTGTGAATGTGATACATTTATCACATGGATTTCTTCTCTATGGTGCTGTGTTTAGATATACATAGCTATATGGAAAGCTTCAGGGAGCTAGCTATCTACTCACACACAGTAGATTTTTTTCCCATGTGTACATGCACACACTTCCACTGAATTATAATCACTAAACTAACCTAATCACCAAAGTGTCTTTTGCAAGATGGAAACCTGACACTCTTTGAGGCTTCCAGTCATTATATTTAGATCATCTTAGAGCGACATCCTCCAGCATGCAGGTTTCTCAGCGGGCTTTTTCAGCAAGCTGTCTGTCCTATCTAGTGTTCTGTTTGCTGTCCAGTGGAACCTAAACTGATTTCACTCCTGCAGCACAAAGAAAATGAAAGAGAGAAGCTGCAGTGCAGCTTGCAAACTTCTTTGCTAGGAAGAGATTTTTGTTGCAAGAACCTTGAATGAAATGTTGTTTGCATGATAAACACAAGAAGGCCAATTTTCAAATGCAGGAACCTTAATAGAACATCCACTTTGAATATCACACATTTGAGCTCTGCAATCACCATGTAAAATGTGTATAAATGCCAATTGGTGCATCCAAATACAGGATTTGAATGTCCTGTTAAGACACCCACAATCCTCATGTTTAAGGGGAGAAAAAACACACCTCTGTAACCCCCATGTTTATAGTCCTATAATTCAAAATATTAATGTACATTAAAAAGGGGGGTGCAGGTCAGGAGGAGGAAGAGTTAAATGGCAACATTATTACACCCATATCTCTTCCCGGTAGGTAATGTCTTAGGATTGGCAGTTTCCCAAATTCTGAATTGAAGCTCATTTGGACAGATAGGTTGCCTTGTACCAAATAGTTTGTAAAGGAGGGGCAAACAGTCTGGATCAGTTCTATTCCTGTAGCTTTAGAAGAACAGAAATAACTGTAAAGCTCAGGGGCAGCAGAAGATTGCAGTTCCCTTAAATATTTCCATAATGTACTTTTTTGACAAGAGTAGCTACAGCCATGAGTTAGCAGAAATAGGGTAGTCCCTAGGAATTGCAATCGTAGGTGGCCTGTTTGGTCCAGTATCTTTGCTAGTATCAGATGCCTCAGTGGGAGGTGCAAGAAATCCTAAGGCAAGCAGTTATGGCACAATTATTTCAGGGAAAATTCTTCCTCACAGGGGGCTGGGGGGCGAGTTTGTTAAAAAGCTCTTTGTCTTTGCTCCACTTGATCTCTCAGTTAAGTTTGTTCCCCCTGCTACTTTTCACATGGAGGAGAAGGGAGAATAGGATCAAATAAGAGGGGAGCAGCAGGGGAGGGAGGTTTAACATCAGAGCACACTGGCAGAAAGGAACAGCAAGGGTCATTGAAAGCTTCACTCCCTCCCAAGCCATACTGGTGCCCAAGTGAGTAAAGCAGCCACAGACTTTGAAGGCATCTCTGCAGTTGTGGTTTCACCACTTAGGAGGAGGGAGTGCCTGTGGATGCACCTGTCTGTCCTATCCCAACTGAGAACAGGTTGTGATGGCATCCCTAAAAGGGGACTCTCCCACCCCAGGTCACATTCTCTTTATCCCTGGAGCCATTCCTTATAGGAAGGTGGAGGGGGAAGTGGGGAGAGCTACCAGGAGGGTTTAGAATATGAAGAAGGGGACATCTAGTAAGCTCTGGGGAGGTTCAAGTCATGTGACTACTGCAGTTTGTTAGAATGGAAGTGTGTGAGGTGATGGGTGAGAGGGATTGGAACTAGGGTGGAAATGAGAGATACTGGGGGCTAAATTGACATTATAACTTGGATCAGAAGGAACTGATTTCCAGATTGCATGTCAGAGCAAGGAGATGCTTGTCGGAGCTTCCTTGGAGAGCAACGCTGGCATCACATCACTGCTTAGGAAGCTATCAAGAGTGTCAGATATAGCTGCAGCTTGCTGGCCACATTCTGATGTAAGTGATTTGTGGACTGATTTGCCTCGTGCATGCAATGTTACAGCTATTACAGCAGCTAACCCTGTTACTTCATTAACTCAGCTGTCTATTGAAGTTGGAGAGGATCTGTTTTCTGAACATGCCCTAATAATAATTTCCTCTGGGATGTAAATTTTATAGATAAAATTTTCATAGACTGACATTAGTCTGTTCAAGTAATATCTTTCACTCACTCACCAGGGGGCTTGTTAAATCGGACACAAGGTACACTGGTGATGAAATGAAGCCATTTACATCATTGACCCCTCTGTATCCCCCCATCACACACACACACCAAAACAGAGAATGCTGCCTCCATTCCCCATCCCTGAGCACAGGGAGGGTCCTCCCATCTGCCTAGGAGTCCTCAGTGAACACCAGAATAACTCCCCTCAGCCTCACTGCCAAACTCATGTCTCTCTGCCTGACTGCCTCCTTTCAGCTTCTGACCCCACTTCCATGCACGGAGCAGCTCTGGGCTCTATGCCATTTTGTTTTCCTCTCCCTAGCCTTAACTGATGATGTGTTCCACCTCCTCACCAGCATGTTCTCAACTTGGGGTGGAGGTGGGGAGGGGAGGGTGACAACCAACAGCAAAGGGAAGTTGGTCACATAGCAGTCTGGAGGAGGAGGAGTTGTGTGATGGAGCAAGACTTTGCACCACTTCAGGCCTGTTACCCAACAAAAAACCCCTCTGCATTTGTAACGCCGACAGACCCCGGTAGTTATCAGGCAGGATCAAACCTGGGGCCTCTGGAGCTTAGTGCATGAGCCTCTACCGCATGAGCTAAAAGCCAACTGGCTGTTAGTTAAGGCTGTAGAGCAAACTCATTTTATCTCTCTTCTGAGGCATCAGGAATGACCATGACACTGAGGTGGCACCAAGCATGTTCTGTCTCAGGTAATTGGCTGGCTGATTCTTGCTCACATCTCAGGGTCTAAGTAATCACTATATATGGAAATAGGAAGGAATTTTCTCCAGGTCAGATTGGCAGTGACCTTGGGTTTTTTTCCCCTTCCTCTATACCAAGAGTGTGGGTAACTTGCAAGGATTAACTGGGTATATCTCAATCATTTTCCTGTCTCAATCCCTATTCTCTGCCCATGCACAGAGTAGTCTAGTCTACAGTGAGCTATAATACTTTGGTCTAATTTTGGTTGTTTGGTTTAGTGTGCAGGTGCTGGTTGGTGCCTGTGATATACACGAGGTCAGACAGGATGATCTGGTAGATCCTTCTGGCCTTAAACTCTGACGCTTTGTTGACAAATATATTAAAGTCAAGAGAAATAAATCTGAAATGGGGATTTAATAAAAATTTCTCAGCCTTCCCAGAACTGCTCCAACAGTGAGAATACAATGGCTTGATATTCTGCTGCTGTTACTCTTTTTCTCTCTAAATAATTCACAATGTTAAAATGATTGAATATTCTTGACATTTTTTTTGACTAGTTATTCTTTGTTCATGTTTTGTTTTATTTTATTTTATTTTGAGGAGAAGTGGGTCTCGAGGGAAAAAAAAGATTAAAATGACAAATTGACCAAAAAGGAAGAACATGACAAATAATAGGTGGGCTGAAATCTGCCAAAACCCCAGGAATAAATAAATCTTCTGCTAAAGTGTGTTGAGGAGGAGGCTGATAATAGTTCTTTATCTATGTGGGGTTTTTAAGTGTGAAATCTTTCTTTTTAAAAAAGTGAGCTTTCTAAAAGCTATATCACATTTACAAAGGAGCATTTAAATAGACTTTACCAGATTGGTGTGGAGTTTTTTTGTTGTTGTTTTTTTTTAAATACTTTAAACCAGTACTTTGGTTTAAGTTTAAAAAAAAAATCACACCTGGTTCACTGGTTTATGCTAGTTCTTGTTGTTTATTATTGTACTGCAGTAGCATCTCATGATGCCAGTCAGAAATCAGGGCCCTGGTGTACTATGCAGTGTGCGCACACATAACAGAAATATGGTCTCGGCCCAAAGAGCTGATAATCTAAGTATGCTAATGCAAAAGTAGCTCCTCTGGAGACATGGGCAGTTAATTCACTGCTAATCAGGATCTGTTGATTCCATTTCAGAGAAGTGACAGAGTTCCTTTGTGACTTTTTCCTCTAAATATCAGTAAATGGAGTCAAGATAAATGTGGCCAAGTATGATCAGAAATGCTGGGCATCAGTGCCACTTTTTGGGAAACAGAGGAGGGTTCTTCTGGAAAACAGGATCCACACGTGAGAGGGAAGGAGTTCTGGGTTCCCTGTTTTAGAGCTCAAGTTCTATATTGATCCTGCCTTTGTATCAGATCCGACTCGCACTGAATCAATGGGAGTTTTTCCCTGTCAGCCTGATTTTCTTTTCACTTACACCAGTTTTACACTGTTGGCTTATGTGAAGTTTCCTCCTGAATTGCACTGGTGCTAGTGAAATAAGATTCAGGCCTTATATTCACAACTGTGTTGGGACTATTTATTTATAGCTTGAGAACCAGAACTATTGGTGACGAAGAGAGAGACCAGGCCCTGACATTGAATCCATGGCTTCTCTATTAGCATCCCACCCTATGAATTCCAGATTTTAAAATATTTTCCAAATGTTCAGTTTTCTTTGTCTTTGAAAAGGAGATTGTAAATGGAAATGTGTCATACAAAGAGGGTTCCGTTTTAATAACACATTGTACTCTCTGTGTGTGTGTGTGTGTGTGTGTGTGTGTGTGTGTGTGTGTGTGTGTGTGTGTGTGTGTGTGTGTTTAATGAACACAAACTATTTCTAAAGTAGAAGCAGCTTATTTTCCAAAGCTAGTAGATTTGCTTCTGAAGAAGTTCTCAGCTGTTTTTTGTTTTGTTTTGTTTTTGTTTTCCTTAAACATTTCACTTCCTTAACCTGCCAGTGAAAATGATGGAATCTATCTAGGAATGTATAGCAGAGAGAATACCAGCAGTCAGCTTGAATCCCTTCTGCACAAATTGTTTGTGGCTCCTTATTACAGTGCAACCAGATGTGTAGCCCAATTGACTGATCATTGTTCTTCATCTTGATAGGATATGGAGATTCTTGAATTGTGGAGTGACTAGGATCCTGATTCATCACAGTACCTACGCACATGCCTAACTGTAACATTGACTTCAGTGGACTGCCCACATGCTTACAGTTAGCCATGTGCATTGCAGAGTTGGGTTCTTCCTCTTTTTCTCTCCTCAGGTTTTTTTTCTTCTCAGAGTGGTGGACGTTGGGAAGAAGACTTCCTTAGATTCTGAAGATTAGATTGAGTTATTCCCCAGTGTGACTCAGTTGTCTTAGTGGAATTATGCCAGGGATGAATTTGCCCCATGGTTTTCTCTAATTATTTGGCCCTGAAAAGTGACACTGAGTTACACTAAGGCTGCTTGGCCCCGATACCAATCGGGCCCGCACTATCAAGGAGGCCTTGATGTGGGTATCAATGAAAACTTGAGAATTCTGCCCTTGCTGTATGTATGCTTCATGTTAATACATGTAATATAGAGAAAATGTGGACTGTGTATAACTTAAACAGCACCAGAGCAAAGCTGCTTGCAGGCAAGTCAAGCAGTGCTGTTCCTCATTCTGTCCATGAAGGTTATGCTCACATTGCTCTGTAAGTGAAGTCTGTTGCGATGGAGCTTTTCTTATCTTTGTTTGAGCAATATCTTAAATCTGCCCTTTTTGTTTGCAACCATTGGAAACTATTCTGCCCATAATGAAGGGTTGGCCTTATTAGTGCAATAGTTTTCTTTTCATCATTCCTCTTTTTCACCATAGCTATCTGTGACTAAGGTTTAATGCTCTCAAGGGCTAGTTTCCATATCGCAGCTGGGCTGTTTAACTCATAGGAGTTGATAGGACAATGTGTTATTAAAGTCTAAGTATTCACTGGCTTGCTTTCCTTTTAGTAATCTCCTTTCAGAAGAAAGCAATATGTGTGTTTCTGAGCCAGGAAAGTTTTCCTAATTAATGATAACTCATTAATCAAAAATCTTAATCATTTTGCACATCCCACCGTACGTGTTAAAATATTGTACTTTAAAGAAATAATAATGGAGCTCTATCTAAATTCCAAACTCGTTGTGCTGCACACTCTACCAGCGTTTGACGATGATACTATTGGGAGGGAAATAGTTATACTGTTTCCTACATTTTAAAAAGTGACTAGTTATTTTGGGTACCTGTGTTTTGGAGTAGTTAACTTAAGACACATAGAAGGGGCCAAATTTTAAGAGGGTGGGAACTTTGCACTTTCTGAAAACCAAACTTTAAGAGCTGTCCAGTTGGAAACCCAAAAATCAAAGAACCCCAAATCAACAGTCACTTCTGAAAATCTGGACCTGTATCTTTTTCTAGATATGTATAGTTATACTTATTTATTTGATTTAAACAGTTTAAATCAAATTTATTTGATTTAAACAATACACAGATTTTTAATCATCAGGCATCTATCTTTGCGTTTTACATTGACACCTATTTCTTTAATGTCTGAGTTCCTTCCACATGCAATCAACATGAATAGTGAAGTCCCTACCGCTGTCGATTTTATGTGGAAAGTTTCAAACTGCTAACTATCTTTGTGACCTTTGTAATTTCATACCAGGATTTCTGTACCTTTAAGAAGGATACTGTGTTGCCCATGGATTTTCATTAGCTCAGTTTTTTTATTTCCTGAAGGGCTTTTCTTTTCCTGGAGTCTAATCTGACAGCTTCTGAAATTGAAACAAAAGCAAATCTACATATTTCAAATCTACATAGTCCTTTGCATCTGTTGATCTCAAAGTACTTATGAACATTGAGTGAGTCTTACAGTACTCCAATTATATGGAGCCCAGATAATTGGGCTTTATGCTGATGAATACGTAGTAGCTGTAATGAAGAAATACCCGCTCAGTCCTAGAACCAGGAAGCAACACAGCTTCTCTCTGAACAATTTGGGTGGAGAGTTAGGACCATTATATTATATTGTCATGAATCCCATGGCCCCTCACGCTAGTCCCATGATCTTCACTGTCCTATGCACAGCTGGCAAGGAGATCTCCTCAGTGACTATTTATTATAATGTATTATTTGTATTATTGTACATCTTAGAGGCTGCAATCAAGATCCAGGCCCCATTGTGCTAGTCATTGTACATACATGTAGTGAAAGACAGTCCCAGCCTTGAAAAGGTGACAGCCTAATTAGGCATGACAGACAATGGGTGGGAGAAAGGAAGGATGATTGTTCCCAGTATACAGATAGGGACCTAAGGCATCTGAGTTGGTGACTTAAGTTTAAGAGCCTTGCCCAGCATCCTGTGGCAGAGGCAGGAATTGAACTCAGATCTCCTGATTCCCAGTCTAGTACATTAACCTTGAGATCATACTTACTCTGAGGAGTGCAGAGGCTGCTGAGAGACCCCCCTTGTGGGTCTGCTCTGCCCATGGCTTCCACCAGCAGTGCCCTATTACGTGATTTACATGTAGGACACCAAGATGAATTTCACCCTCATTAAATAAAAATCCCTGTGTCTAACAAGTACAAAAAAATCCTCAAGTCTTTTATTTTTCATGTAGGATCTGGAAATTGATATCAGCTGTATTGCCTTAAATAGCAGCAGCTTTTCACCTTCCATCAAAGTCAAAATGTAATCCCAAATTCACTGTCTATCCTTCTCTACATGCTGTGTCTCCGACAGCCATCATTCTTGTCTGTTTATTAGGTTATGGCAGTGAGCTGCACCACCAACCGTGCTGAGATCATGTTTAGTTTGGCAATGATTAATGATGTGCCACAGGAGAAGGAAAGTTTAAGCCTCCTTGCAGAACTGATAAACCAAAAGCTGTGGATTAATTTGTTTTGGGTTCTCTCTGTCTCTAAAATAATTAATCCTATTTTTATTGTCTCTCATAAAGTACTGAAACCCATCACATCAGTCAGAGTTGCACATGTATACTGAGCCCTTTTCTCCCAAAATAAATGATTCCTTGGAGAGCAGACAGTTGATAGGCAAACTAGAGTCAGTCTTCAGCAGACTGGGCTCCTTAACATGGATGCTGATGGCAGGTGAAATGACATGAGGTTTTGCTCTTCCCCATAACAGCTGCCGGCAACTCTTCCTTAAAGCAGAGCAGGTGAAGCTGTGAGATCTGGTTCTCAGTGTTCTTCAAACAGCTGTGTTTCCCAGCTTCCCTTCTCTTCTGGCTTCATATCTCACTCTTCTGTGGAAACAACCAATGCGGCTCTGTCTCCCCTTCTTTGCTGTGTTCTTTGGCTTTTTTCCCAGTTCACAGCTGCCACGCAGTGTATTGCAATGCTCTTTTATATTTTTTCCCGGTACTATAATACCATACTTATAAAGGTTCCCCCTGCCTGTCTCTTCCTTGAAATATAAAGTGATGTGTCTCCATGCATGGTTTGTGTTGTGATATTTGGTATTACCCAATATGCTCATGGGAATACTTCATAATTCCAGAAAGAGAAAGCAGAGAGTGTCCAATATGCAATGGAAGAAACAGAAGGTAATAAAAAGTACAGTGTGTTACTTACCATAAAATGACTACCATAGTAAATATGAACTGGTGTGTGTCCGTCCGTGTCGACATTCACACACGTGTGCATTGGGCGGGGGGAGGGACACTCAAATGCAAATCTGTGCCACTCCACTTTTCTGGAAGGAATCAGAACTACAAATGGTTAAAAAAATTCTACATTTTTCAATGAAGAGCAGAGATAAAAAACAGATGGAATTTGTTGTCTGCCACAATCTCCTCAGTTTTTGGTTTGATGGTTGTGTTTTGATTAGGGCTGTCGATTAATCGCAGTCAACTCACAAAAATTAGCTGCGATTAATCGCACTGTTAAACAATAGAATACCAATTGAAATTTATTAAATATTTTGGATGTTTTTCTACATTTTCATATTTATTGATTTCTATTGCAACACAGAATACAAAGTGCACAATGCTCACTTTATATTATTATTTTGGATTACAAATATTTGCACCATAAAAAGGATAAACAAAAGAAATAGTATTTTTCAGTTCATCTCATACAAGTACTGAAGTGCAATCTCTTTATCGTAAAAGTGTAACTTACAAATGTAGATTTTTTTTTGTTACATAACTGCACTCAAAACCAAAACAATGTAAAACTTTAGAGCCTACAAGACCACTCAGTCCTAATTCTTGTTCAGCCAATTGCTAAGACAAATAAGTTTGTTTACATTTATGGGAGATACTGCTGACTGCTTCTTATTTACAGTAAGAACAGGTGTTTGCATGGTACTTTTGTAGCCGGCGTTGCAAGGTATTTACATGCCAGCTATGCTAAACATTCACATGCCCCTTCATGCTTCAGCCACCATTCCAGAGGACATGCTTCCATGCTGATGATGCTTGTTAAAAAAAAATCATGCTCTAATTAAATTTGTGACTGAACTCCTTGGGGGAGAATTGTATGTCCCCTGCTCTGATTTACCCGCATTCTGCCATATATTTCATGTTATAGCAGTCTCGGATGATGACCCAGCATGTGTTGTTCATTTTAAGAACACTTTCACAGCAGATTTGACAAAACGCAAAGAAGGTACCGATCTGAGATTTTTAAGGATAGCTACAGCACTCGACCAAAGATTTAAGAATCTGAAGTGCCTTCCAAAATCTGAGAGGGACGAGGCGTGGAGCATGCTTTCGGAAGTCTTAGAAGAGTAACACTCCGATGCGGAAATTACCGAATCTGAATCACCAAAAAAGAGGATTAACCTTCTGCTGGTGGCCCTGCCGACACAGACCCTAGCAACAGGGCAGCCCACAGGGGAGGCAAAAGGGGCAGGGATGTGGCAGCGCTTTAATGTGGGCTGGGTATGGGCCGGTGCTGGTTCTTATCAGTACGCAGTACCGGCCCTTACCAGCTCACTGTCACCCCTGTCTGTAGAAAAGTTTTTTAGCTCATTGCTTTGTTCAGTGATATGAATATTAAAATAGGTGTTTACTTAAGAATTATTATCGCTTACTCATTAAAAAATGATGCCTAATAAAATATAAATTTATCCAGATAAATAGTACATCTTTGCAAATGCCTGACTCTGTAGTTTGCAAACCCTGGGCAGATCCTCAGCTAATGAAAATTGCCATCACATCATTGAATTCAACAGAGCTATACCAAATTACATCAGCTCATGATTTCACCTGCTGTGTTTCTTCACAAAAGCTTATACGTGTGTACACAGGACAAAAGACTCAATCCAAACGCACAATTCCATTCTCTCTAGTAAAGTATGCAAGGGACACTTTATTATGTACTGTAAAGGTTTCCTCTTTTTAATATAAGATATTTCTTTAAAAAATGTTAAAGCCACGATGCATATTAACACAATGCAAAGGTCAGGAAATTTAAAAAGAGGGCTGCCAGCTCATCCTTGAGCCATATCATTATCATTTTCCCTTGTTCATGTAAATTAAAGCTGAAATGTGAGCATTTAATTTGAAATTCCTACTTTGGTACTGCTCTCAGTTATGCCAATGTTAAACCCAGAGTATCTACATTTCCTTAGCAGAGCTGGTCAAAATTATTTTACCAGAAATGTTTCCTGATGAAATATGGAGTTTTATAATAGTGTGGAAAATATCCATTTTCATTATGTTTTCTGATTTTTCTAATAAGAAAATTTGAAATGAAATTTTTTGTTTCTAATCATAATTTAGACATCTGGAAATGACAATATGGAATGAAACTTTTGAAATTTTTCATTTTGACATTCCTGAATCAATTTTTATTGGATCTTTTCATTTCATGAGAATGTTCAGCATTTCAACTTTGCATTCCATTTCAGGACAAAAACAAAAGTCAAAATATCCGATTTGCCCATTGGATGGAAATTCTGTTTTCTAAACAGTTGTATTCAGTAGTGGCTCGGGATATAAACTCGTGTAATTTAGAGCAGTACCATGTCCTGTAATTTTAATTCAACTTGGTTTGGTATCTGTTTTTTGTATAAAGTTAACACAGGATATTGTGGATTTAAAAGTTTGCCTATCCCTCCCTAATACTAGCCATCTGTGGGTACACAAATCTATAGCTGAACTTTTAGTCCTGTTTGAACATATATTAATTAACATGTTACTAAGACAGTTGTAAATTGTGATGGAAGCACCACACAAATATTTGTTCTAGGACATAAATATTTGTTTCTAATCATGTTTAACCTAAATATTTGTTTCCTGTCTCCTGTCTAAATTAGAATTTACAGTTGTCAGTTAGCATGTTAATTATCACATTAAAACGTGTAGACATTCTCTCTCCCTTCCCCCCCCCCACACACTCTCTCTTTTTTATTTCCTCTCCCTCCTTGAAAACTTGATTGAGGAGCTTAAGCCCTGGATTAAATGCCACCCACAAATGATTTGTGCATGTTTTATTTTGCCAAGGGGCTTCGTCAGCTACTGAGAGAAATAATGTAATCTTGATTGAACTATGATTTCAATTAACTAACAAGTGAGGTTACAGAGACCATCTTATTAACTTTGCATATCATTTTACTTGGGCAGAAAAGCTTTGTCATTCAGGAGTCATCTCTTGCCTCATTTGCTCCAGGGGCATGATGAACAGAAAGGAGACTGATTTAAGTCTCATTTTTCGTGCAAATATTCATCTCCTTCTGTATATATTAAATGTAAAGAAAGATGCTTCTCATCCCTCAATAGTTCCTATTTAAATCAGAGATGGACTCAGGAAGTGCTGTTCGGATTATTTGGATTGTGTTTAGATGAGAGTTTTGAGGCCAGATTGTGTGCAGATTCAATCCTGTAAAAATGTTATGAGCTGTTCTCACAGTTTTTGAACCATAATGCATGAAAACTCACATGATTAGTTCTTGCAAGATTCTTGCTGATGACTTTCTTCTCAAGTACTTTTCCTGGTCTCATTTGTCCTGCATTTCACACATTTTTAAACACCTCTTTTCATTTCTCCCTCCTCCACCATTAGTTCCACTCTCTCCTCCTTCATCCCAGTCTCTGTTGATATTTCCCTGCTATTGGCTGTCTCCAGACCCTCATGCTTTACCCCTTCCTTTACTCCTCCTTTTGTCCCTTCTGTTTCTTTTCATAGAATCATAGAATCATAGAATATCAGGGTTGGAAGGGACCCCAGAAGGTCATCTAGTCCAAACCCCCTGCTCAAAGCAGGACCAAGTCCCAGTTAAATCATCCTAGCCAGGGCTTTGTCAAGCCTGACCTTAAAAACCTCTAAGGAAGGAGATTCTACCACCTCCCTAGGTAATGCATTCCAGTGTTTCACCACCCTCTTAGTGAAAAAGTTTTTCCTAATATCCAATCTAAACCTCCCCCATTGCAACTTGAGACCATTACTCCTCGTTCTGTCATCTGCTACCATTGAGAACAGTCTAGAGCCATCCTCTTTGAAACCCCCTTTCAGGTAGTTGAAAGCAGCTATCAAATCCCCCCTCATTCTTCTCTTCTGCAGACTAAACAATCCCAGCTCCCTCAGCCTCTCCTCATAAGTCATGTGCTCTAGACCCCTAATCATTTTTGTTGCCCTTCGCTGTACTCTTTCCAATTTATCCACATCCTTCTTGTAGTGTGGGGCCCAAAACTGGACACAGTACTCCAGATGAGGCCTCACCAGTGTCAAATAGAGGGGAACGATCACGTCCCTCGATCTGCTCGCTATGCCCCTACTTATACATCCCAAAATGCCATTGGCCTTCTTGGCAACAAGGGCACACTGCTGACTCATATCCAGCTTCTCGTCCACTGTCACCCCTAGGTCCTTTTCCGCAGAACTGCTGCCGAGCCATTCGGTCCCTAGTCTGTAGCGGTGCATTGGATTCTTCCATCCTAAGTGCAGGACCCTGCACTTATCCTTATTGAACCTCATTAGATTTCTTTTGGCCCAATCTTCCAATTTGTCTAGGTCCTTCTGTATCCTATCCCTCCCCTCCAGCGTATCTACCACTCCTCCCAGTTTAGTATCATCCGCAAATTTGCTGAGAGTGCAATCCACACCATCCTCCAGATCATTTATGAAGATATTGAACAAAACGGGCCCCAGGACCGACCCCTGGGGCACTCCACTTGACACCGGCTGCCAACTAGACATGGAGCCATTGATCACTACCCGTTGAGCCCGACAATCTAGCCAGCTTTCTACCCACCTTATAGTGCATTCATCCAGCCCATACTTCCTTAACTTGCTGACAAGAATGCTGTGGGAGACCGTGTCAAAAGCTTTGCTAAAGTCAAGAAACAATACATCCACTGCTTTCCCTTCATCCACAGAACCAGTAATCTCATCATAAAAGGCGATTAGATTAGTCAGGCATGACCTTCCCTTGGTGAATCCATGCTGACTGTTCCTGATCACTTTCTTCTCCTCTAAGTGCTTCAGGATTGATTCTTTGAGGACCTGCTCCATGATTTTTCCAGGGACTGAGGTGAGGCTGACCGGCCTGTAGTTCCCAGGATCCTCCTTCTTCCCTTTTTTAAAGATGGGCACTACATTAGCCTTTTTCCAGTCATCCGGGACTTCCCCCGTTCGCCACGAGTTTTCAAAGATAATGGCCAAGGGCTCTGCAATCACAGCCGCCAATTCCCTCAGCACTCTCGGATGCAATTCGTCCGGCCCCATGGACTTGTGCACGTCCAGCTTTTCTAAATAGTCCCTAACCACCTCTATCTCTACAGAGGGCTGGCCATCTCTTCCCCATTTTGTGATGCCCAGCACAGCAGTCTGGGAGCTGACCTTGTTAGTGAAAACAGAGGCAAAAAAAGCATTGAGTACATTAGCTTTTTCCACATCCTCTGTCACTAGCTTGCCTCCCTCATTCAGTAAGGGGCCCACACTTTCCTTGGCTTTCTTCTTGTTGCCAACATACCTGAAGAAACCCTTCTTGTTACTCTTGACATCTCTTGCTAGCTGCAGCTCCAGGTGCGATTTGGCCCTCCTGATATCTTTCCTACATGCCCGAGCAATATTTTTATACTCTTCCCTGGTCATATGTCCAACCTTCCACTTCTTGTAAGCTTCTTTTTTATGTTTAAGATCCGCTAGGATTTCACCATTAAGCCAAGCTGGTCGCCTGCCATATTTACTATTCTTTCGACTCATCGGGATGGTTTGTCCCTGTAACCTCAACAGGGATTCCTTGAAATACAGCCAGCTCTCCTGGACTCCCTTCCCTTTCATGTTAGTCCCCCAGGGGATCCTGGCCATCTGTTCCCTGAGGGAGTCAAAGTCTGCTTTCCTGAAGTCCAGGGTCCGTATCCTGCTGCTTACCTTTCTTCCCTGCATCAGGATCCTGAACTCAACCAACTCATGGTCACTGCCTCCCAGATTCCCATCCACTTTTGCTTCCCCCACTAATTCTACCCGGTTTGTGAGCAGCAGGTCAAGAAAAGCGCTCCCCCTAGTTGGCTCCCCTAGCACTGCACCAGGAAATTGTCCCCTACGCTTTCCAAAAACTTCCTGGATTGTCTATGCACCGCTGTATTGCTCTCCCAGCAGATATCAGGAAAATTAAAGTCACCCATGAGAATCAGGGCATGCGATCTAGTAGCTTCCGTGAGTTGCCGGAAGAAAGCCTCATCCACCTCATCCCCCTGGTCCGGTGGTCTATAGCAGACTCCCACCATGACATCACTCTTGTTGCACACACTTCTAAACTTAATCCAGAGACACTCAGGTTTTTCCACAGTTTCGTACCGGAGCTCTGAGCAGTCATACTGCTCCCTTACATACAGTGCTACTCCCCCACCTTTTCTGCCCTGCCTGTCCTTCCTGAACAGTTTATAACCATCCATGACTGTACTCCAGTCATGTGAGTTATCCCACCAAGTCTCTGTTATTCCAATCACGTCATAATTCCTTGACATCACCAGGACCTCCAGTTCTCCCTGCTTGTTTCCAAGGCTTTGTGCATTTGTATATAAGCACTTGAGATAACCTGTTGATCGCCCCTCAATCCCAGTATGAGGCAGGAGCCCTCCCCTCACAGACATTCCTGCCTGTGCTTCCTCCCGGTATCCCGCTTTCCCACTTACCTCAGGGCTTTGGTCTCCTTCCCCCGGTGAACCTAGTTTAAAGCCCTCCTCACTAGGTTAGCCAGCCTGCTGGCAAAGATGTTCTTCCCTCTCTTCGTAAGATGGAGCCCGTCTCTGCCCAGCACTCCTCCTTCATGGAACACCATCCCATGGTCAAAGAATCCAAAGCCTTCTCTCCGACACTTTTTTTCATTCGATCTTCTTCCAGTATCTTTCTCCAGATCCTTCTCCTCTACTTTCCTGCTCTGTCACTATTGAAACTCCATTGTAGTACTGTCTCTCATATCTTTGACCCTTCTCTCACCCTATCTGATCTTTCATTGGTGCTTTTGCTTCTTTCTCTTTTAATATAAACCATCCTTATCTTGCTAATCCATACTGCTAAAACCCCTCGTAGTAAAGAGAAAGCCTGGAGCACTCGGCCTGGTGCAAAACCTTAGGCCTGAACCAGAGACTGTGAATGAAAGTCAGGCCATGTATTAAAGCAGATTCTTACAAGTTCAATGTCCAATACATAAACTTGGCAAAGTTGCTGCTAGCATTGCTAAAACATAAGTACTCCTAGAAAGTGCTAGCCATTAAATAGTTGTGTAAATCATTCCAGAATGCCAATACAAATATACTCCAATCTAGCAAAAGATAAGAGGGTTTGACAGAATAATGAATAGGGATGTTTTGTCTGAAATACCAGGAAAAAGGTACAAGGGGGAGTAACAAACCATGCCTCTGGTCTTTCCTTATAAGTAACATCAAGGTCTGCTAAATTAGCAGGTTGCACTCTCTGCAAGTGCTGATAACACCAGAGTTCCAACGACCAAAGCCCTGAGCAGCTATAACAGCTTTGCCGTATACAACAACATTCCACCCTTCTACACCCCTGCCCTGGTCATCCTTCTTCTTCATATTTATACTCTTCTTTCCAGCCTTCTTTATTCTTATCTTGCCCCCTCCAATCTATTCAATGAGCCACTACTGAAGTCGCAAAAAGAAAAGGAGTACTTGTGGCCCCTTAGAGACTAACAAATTTATTAGAGCAATTTGTTAGTCTCTAAGGTGCCACAAGTACTCCTTTTCTTTTTGCGAATACAGACTAACACGGCTGCTACTCTGAAAACTACTTCCTTTCCTATCTCTCCAGCCACATCACTTCTTTCCTAGAAATCCTTTGCCGTATTTTTGTCATTTGTCATTTCTGCATCAAATTCAAGCTGCTATTTGCATAGAAATAAATCCCAATGTCAAGAGATAAGAGAATAAAAAGAAAGTGAAAGAGAGAACAAAAGAGAAAAAGATAGGAGTGGTAGGAAGATAGAATTAATCAAAATGTGACTTGACAGAGATGAGGTCAAACAAGTATATGTTGAGAGCTATCTAAAAAGTTGTATATGAAGTTAGATAACATAGTAATGGCAAACTTAGAAATCCAGTAAATAGGTAAGATTCGATAGACATGAAAGGTACCGCCATCTCATTCCAGACAAGTAAATTGGGCTTAAGTCACTGTGCTCCTCAACATAAAAAATATATTTAATTTTTTACCACTCCAACTCTTTGAATATTCTCAGTTAAGTTTCCCACCTTTAGCAAACTGCCCAAATCATAGTTCTGCCTCACCACATAACAGGGCATCAGTCTAGAAAAAAATCAAAACAAAAAGGATACAAAATGGAGAACATGTTCCCCCTCAAAACCTAATCCCGCATATGTCCTATGGGGAAAAAATATATGTATATAATGCATTTGCAATCACCATATATAAGGTTTATGTTTAACAACATGGAGGCCTGGTATATGCTTAAAACTTGGAGGCCTGGCTATGTTGTCCAGAGGTGTGAAAAATTCACACGCAAGGGACGTAGGTAAACTGGTTTAAGCCCCAGTATAGACGTTGCTAGGTCAATGGAAGAATTCTTCCATCAGCCTAACTACTCCCCTTAAGGGGGTGGATTTACTACAGCAATGGAAAAACCCCTTCCACCATTGTAGTAAAAAGAAAAGGAAATTCGCAAATTTTTTGCGAATACAGACTAACACGGCTGCTACTCTGAAACCATTGTAGTAAGTGTCTGTACCACAGTGCTACAGCAGTGTAGCTGCAGTTGTGTCGCTATAGGTCTAGTAGTGTAGATATATCCTAAGAAATACTGAGGAAAAGAGTTCCTTTAATTACACCTGTAATTTTTAAATGTGTGGATCCTAAGCTTAGAGCAGTTAATCTCCCAAGCAGCAGTAATTAAGAGCTAGCAACTCAGCTTGAGAGATTTTGAGCAGATAAGAAGTTATTGGCAGTGGTACCCAATGCTAGGGAGATGACTCAACTAGCAGCTATGGCATTTACATTGACTTGTTGAGTTATCCTTAAAAAATCTTATAGATATAAGCCAATGATAGGGATATTAAAATGTGTGGATTGATTGATAGGACTCTCTACTTGGTTTGGGCCAGTCTACCAAACTTATGAAGAGTAGTATCTTACTCTGCAAGTACATACTCAAAGTAATGGGCTCCTCTGAGTAAGGGCAACAGAAAATGACCCTTTGAAAGGAGATGTGGAAATGTAAACTTGTGCCTGATTGAAGAGACAGAATTATGAGGGGAAAAAACTGCATCATCTTTTGGAAATGGATTGTTGCAAAAAGCTCAGGAGTGTGTAGTTCATGCAATAGAGAGCTTTTCTTATCGCTTTTTAATTGCTTCAATTTGCTTACTGCACCTGGTAGCAAGACTAGAATGAGTGTTTAGCTCATAGCTAAAAGGGATGTTGCATCTCAGGAAATGAATGTCAAAAACACAGCTCAGATGATGACAGTTCAAGGTTGATGCAGTGAAACTAAAACAATAACACACACATTTGGGAAAAGAAAAGTTTTCAGAATGCGTAGTCTTCTAAGGGATCAAGCTTCCATTTTTAGAAATATTAGTGAAGACGAAGGAATAAAAGAAAAGAAAAAAAAAGATGCAAGAATATTTTCTATCCTCTTTTGCCAGCTGTTAATTCCTATCACAGATCTGCTTTGATCTGGGCTGAATGTTACTATTTCCTCCTCCTTATCAGCCTGGCTTGGCTGTGAGGGAGAAAAATCTTTTTAAGTCTGATAAACTGTTTCTCCATCCCTACCCCCCTCCACCTAAAGACAGAATCAGATAAGCATTTCAAAGTATGTGATTTGTATCAGCAGTGAGGAAAGAAGCAAAGAGAGCCAGCCAGCGAGAGAGAGAGAGAGAGATCAATCTATGATATATATTTATAGGTACTGGTGCCAAACAAATCCCCTAAGTTAACTGTGTCTCAACAGTTTTCTCCTGGTAAAATAGTTAATATGCAGATATCTCTCTGTTGTGCAGACATCTTTCATTCTAATTCTTTCATCTTCATTTTTTTATGGCACTGCTTCAAAAGCAATCCTATAACAACCTTAAAAAATTGATCACCCTCTCCTGATGTTATATTCTTTTGTTACTAGCTTAATTTCCTTCTCTATGTACTCTACACCTTGTGAATAAGTAATGGTTGCCTGAGACAGTGTGAAGATCAGTGACCCTCTAGGCCGAGGTTGAAATTTGAGTGGTTGAATCAAATAATCTTGAGAAAGGCAAAGGGAGAAGAAACTGGAATGAAAAAGAAAAGCACATCATAATTACACAGAAGTTATACCTGTATATATATATATCAGATGCTCCCCTCCCCATATGCAGTACAGAGTGGAGCAAACTACTGCAGTTATGCGACTTTGCTACTGCCCTCTGCTAGGGAGGGCAGCTTTAAACTCCACTGGGAGTGTGGAGTTTAAAAAAAGCCCTTCCCCAGCTTTGTGAGCTATCCACCCACCTCCAGACCCCCAACAGTTTGCACTGCTGCATTCTGTCTCAATGTAGACTTTCTGAAGGGGGCCCACAGCCCGGGCTGGGCTGGCAGAAACAAGGGAGCGAATTCAGTCTTTGGACTCTTACAGACTATACAATTATCTACAATAACAACTATGTTTTGGGGCATTCCATTTGGTTGGTTCCCCTTACATGATTAACATGTAGTTCTATCTCATAGTGTAGAAGAGACACAACCCTCTGTTACTCCTGTGTCCCCAAACCTTGGACAAAACAGGGCTATAGCATGGTACTGTAAGACGGTGACAGTCCCATTCACACTAGAAAACAGGAATCACATTTTAACAGTATTAGAAGATATTGTGTTGTGAGTCCCCCAAGAGGATTATTTATTGTAGTGTAGATGAGCCCTTGATGTTAAATGTGGCATCCAGTTAGAGGTTAACTCCTTTGCACTCTGTGCTGCAAAATTTGCTTTGATCACTTTTGATTTGATTTGATCACTATTGATAATTATTAAAATTTTCCTGTTGCCCACACAACCTAATTGCAGCATATACTGGAATATTATTTGAAATCAAAAACAAAGAGTTAAAAAAGTAATACTTTCTTGCTTTCATCCACAGGTAATGCAGGTGGTGAAAGAGCAAATAATGAGAGCACTCACTACCAAGCCTAGCTCTCTGGACCAATTCAAAAGTAAACTTCAGAATCTAAGTTACACAGAAATTTTGAAAATCCGTCAATCCGAGAGGATGAACCAGGAAGATTTCCAGTCTCGTCCAATTCTGTAAGTACTTTCCCCTCTGTAAGTCACTTATTGCACGTGTAAGGGGACTGTTGCCCCCTTACTAACAGTCAGTGGGGGTGTTTTGGTTGGCTAGCTCCCAGTACTAAAAAGGGGGAAGGGTCGATGGGAACTGACAGTCCCCAGGAACAATGGGGAGAGGCCAATGCTCTAGGTCAGCCTGAATGACAGGGTGGGCAGGCTAATCAGAGAGTCAGGAGGCCCCGTCCTCTGTGTGAGCTGGATTTGCCTGGGTCAGACAGAGTGGGGCCGAGCTAAGGAAAGAGCAGGGGCCCGAGCTGAGCTGGGGAGGAGAGCTGTGCCAGATCCAGAGAGAGCAGACTCTGTCCTGGGAGCAGAGCTGCAGCAACCAGAGCCAGAGGGGCCAGAAAAGCAGCCCACGAAGTAGGTCAGTGCTGGGAGCAGAGTCACAGAAGCAGCCTGCAGAGCAGACCTGTCCTGGGAGCAGAGCTGTAGCAACCAGAGGCAGAGGGGCCAAAGAAGCAGCCCAGGGACCTGGAGGCAGAGACAGAGTGGTGCAGCTGGGACTGGAGCAGTCCAGAGCTGGGTGCGGTGAGCAGCTGGGGAGAGGGAGGGGGACCCTTGGCAGCAGGCCCAGCACAGGGAGACGCCTCGACCAAGAGGCTCTGCAGGCCAGGCTTCGATCGTAACCCCGACAGGGCGGGGGCGACACTGGGAAGAAGGATCCTATCACTTAGAGCCTGAGAGCGTGTGGCCACCACCAGAGCAAGTGTCCAACCCACAGCATCCCTGCAACACAGCCAGGGCCTGAGAAGGCGGCCTGGGACTTACAAGGAACAGAGTGAACTGCCCTGACATTCCAGAGACACTGTTCGTGATGTTCCCTCCCACAGAGTGGGTTGATGTGTTTCCTTTAACCTTTCCCATTATTCCTTGTTCTTTTTTAAATTAATTGTTGATTAAATAACTTGCATTTGCTTTAACTTGTATGTAATGGTCAGTGGGTCAGAGAAGTGCCCAGTGCAGAGAGAGTACCCCGGCGTGGGGACACCCTAACCCCTGTCCTAGGTGACCACAGCAGGGTTGGGGGTTGAGCCCCCCAGGAATCCTGGGCCCAGCCTTGTTGGGGTTACGAGGACTCTGCCAGACAGGAGAGTGGAAGGGGAGCTCTCAAGGGCAGGGAGGCCGCTGGGTAAAGGAGGTGGGAGCAAGGACTCAGATCCGTTCACTAGCCCACTTCACCGGGGTAGTATAGAAGCCAGGAAAGTTTCCCACAAGAGCAGGACTATTCCCCCGCTTACACATGGAAGGACTAAGAAATGTGAATGAAATTTGTGAACTGTTCAGGGAGAACCCGGGGGGGGGGAATTGCCTAGGAGCACTGCTCAAAAGCAGTGGAGTAGCATCTGATTGAAGTGCATATGTTTTCTTCTGCTGCAAATCTCAGCTGTTTCTTTGAGTTCAACGGATCTGGCTAATCCCTATAGGGCCTAGTGTGACTTATTTGCAGAAAATAATGCTTTGACATTTCCATGCTTTGTGTGATTATGCGTGCACTTTTTTTTTAAGATGAATTTTTTGTCTTCTGTCCAATGCCCCATAAAGATTCAAAATATCACTTCTCTGAGCCAGGTAAATAGCCCAGAGCAATAGCACCAGTATAAATTTGCTCCATAAAAGAGTGTTTGCGTGATAGTGTCATCTTTTCTTTTGCTTGTGTTATCTTTGATGTTAATAAGGTACAGTTACTTATTTCTAGGTGATTTCTTGTTAACATATATGCAGTGTAATACCCATTTCATATGGTCTAATGCTATGTATCAATTGTGGTATCTCTATTATAGCTTGTGTCTGCTTCTCAAAATGTCTTCATCTCCATTATATGTGAAAATCCTAGAGATGAGCCATGGACGTGACATTTGATCTGCACTGGGGTAGGGCTTGAAACCAAACTAGTGACTTGGGGCAGGTTCATCTTCAGTGGTGCTCAAATCTCATGTCTTTTGATCCAGACTAGCAGAAACCTTTTGAGATAATCAGCTGAGAATCTGTGAGAGTTCCATCACCTTAAACCAACATTTCATGAAACGTTGGCCACATTTGAAGTTGAATGGGACGAAACTGTAAAGATGGATTTGTATTTAGGTATTTCAGTTCCATCACTCTGGAGTTCAAAAGGATTCATATATGAGACTCTGGGTTTGGTTTATCTGCAAAACTACAGTATGTGAAAACTCCACGGGCCTTTCTCTGACAGGACAATGGTGAAAGCATAAACTAAGCAGAGTTACAAACTTTAAGAATACTAACTGGAATCAAAGGGACAATGATTCTTTTATATCTTCGCATTATTAGAATGATAGAACCTAGCACCCAGTTAGAATTGATATCACCTGTAGTCTTGTATCTGTTCAAAACTGGATTTGCATCCCTACACTTCAAAGCAGTTCTTTGCCAATCTTTTGTAACCCACAGAGATTCAAAGCAATTTAGTGGTGCTACACCTGTCCTCAAAGCTTCTTGTTTTCCTCACTTTCCCAGTGAGTCAACTATTTATCAGTGATACAGGTCAACTATTTATATGCACTTTGAGCCTTGCCTACCATGGTGAAATTTGCTAGTGCAGCACAAGCTCTCTGATTCCAAATATCAGGGTTGCCAATCACTGTCACAGTGTAAAGTCTGCATCCACAAAATGTAATGAATGCATTCCATGATACAATTAAAAACAGTGGAAATGTTAAAGAAACTCATTTCAGATCCAAGACAAATGTTAAGCTTAAGAAATGAATAACTAAGCTATTTAAACAATCATGACCGTATTCGTGGTGATTTAAATTCTATGAATTTCCATTTTGATTGCATCTCTAATCACTTATTCTTGATTGTGAAGGGAAAGTGCTCTTTTAGTTTCCCCTGTGATTTGGCTCCATGTACTGAATTCTCACAAACTGTGTAGATGCCACTAATGACGCAAGTACAAAATCATGAATCCATTGTGTGTAAAAGAGAGAATGAGCCAGAGAAGGTAGTTTTGGTTCTCCACAGAGCCCTAAAGAATTGCAGGTACTTAGAAAGAAATTGTTCCCAACTGAATATAAAGTCAGTAGCCTTATTTAGAGCTGTATTAGGATGTGGCTAATGGATGGTAACTATTCACTGACCCAGCATGACTGAGCCTTTTTGCTGGTGTTCCCACATATAAAATACAGAAGTTACAGCTCTTCAAAGTTTTTGCTACAGTGCTCCAAATAAACTTTCGTTTGAGTTTGAAGTGGAAATGGTTGCATTATTTATTAATTATTATTATTTTATTTATTAATTGCATTAGCTCAGTTTTGCAAGGAGGAATTTGTTTCCCTAAGGTCACAGTGTTGTTGGGACATCAGAGCTCAAGTCTAATCTACTTCCAGTTCTGGCAAAACAACAAATCCATAGGAAAACAGGGTGTGTTTGAATTTGATCAGTTTTGAATGGCTACGGAGGGGTGCACCCACAGATAGAAGGCCAAATGGAGAAATAGAATAATTACTAGTGAGAGTCAGAGCACATCAAGGCTCTGCCCTGAGCCCCTTTTTGTTCATGTTGGTGCTCGATGCACTTACAAAAGACATCCAGAGAGTGGCCACCCCAGTGCATGTTTTTTGCAGATGATGTAGTGCTTGTGGGGGGGAGCAAAGACGAAGTGGAAAAAGATTTAGAAAAATAGAGGTATGTTTTTGAAAGAAATAGAATGAAAATCAGCAGAAATAAAACAGGTTATGTGGTCAGTAGATTCATTGATACCTAGCAGTAAAACAATGGAATTCTAAGTCTGGGAGCCCAACCATTACCAAAAGGTACGGATGGTCAAGAACCTAGGTTCAACAGTGAAGGATAATGTTGAACTCAACAAGGAACTTTTTAGCAGAACAGGAAAGGCATGGACTAAATGGAAAGAAGTGAGCAACATGATCTGTGTTGGAGAGAGTGCCTATCAAATTGAAAAATAAGATCTACAAAATCCATTTTGGTATGACTCTGAATGCTGGGCACTGAGGAGGAGACAGAAGCAGATCTTGAACACAGTGGAAAAGTTAAAATGGATGCTTGGAGTTACCAGGCTGGATTATGTTTGAAATGACTGAATTAAGGGAAGTGTGATGGTGGAATTAATTATAGAAAAGCTGAGAGAAATTCAGGCTTAGATGATTTGGGCATGTGAAAAGAAGATCGGAAGAATATATAGGAAACAGGGTGTTAAATTTAGAAGCAGAGGGTATGAGAAGGGTTGGGAAGATCCAAAATTAGATGGATGACTGTCATACAAAAGTATTTGATTAGCTGCGGAGTTTCTAAGGAACTGCTTCAAGACAGACTGGAATGGAGAAGGAGGACTAAAAGTGCCGACCCCATATAGATGGGATTAAGGCTAGCAGAAGAAGAAAAGAAGATGGAAGGGTGTACGCAGTTCTACTGATCATGTTGCTGTGCAATGCACTAGGTCATTTCTTTGGCACACTAAATAACAGTAGAGCTGCGTGAATAAAAGGCAAAATTACGATGTTTAAGAGGAGGCTGGAGTGGCTTAGGGAGGGTTTGTTAATGAAGCAGTTTTTAGGGAAGGACTGTTTGTAAATCAGCAACACAGAGGGGAACAGTTGGAGGGATTTGGGTTTTTATACCTTTCTTTTATCTTTAAAAATTTTCTGCTAGGCTGGAAAGTGTCAATAATAACTGTTCAGGAAGCATTAATGATAGGAGAGAATACAATATAACAGATGAAAGGTGCTTTGGGATTACTTTTCTATTGTGTTATAATGATTTAAATGACTATAAAATACCCAATTCTAGAAAAAGTGACTGTTGCTGATTGGAAGGAATCTGAGCTGTGAGTAGGAAAGGTACAAGGTTAGAGAGAGATGAAATTGGTACTAAAAAACTCTCTGTTGTTTTTAAAAAACATTAAAATAATTTCTAAAGATCTTGTGATCCGTGAGTTGCTTAGGTGTGTGTTTTAAAAGAAAGCAGCTGATGGTGTGCTGAGACCAATGGGGAGAATCATAAAATTAGCGACACCTTCTTATTTGTCCATCTCAAGTGTTTGATCCCTTCCAACTCACTAACCCTTGGGATTATTAAATCACTGGAATGTAGTAGAAACTAAAATGCAATCAGCTGTTTTATCCCTTCCTCATATTTTCCTTGCTATCTTGCCCTTTCCCCAGGCACAAACTGGATCTTAGGGTATTCTGAAATCATAAGATAAAAATGTTCCAAAAAGATATTTAAAATTGTGTTTTTCTATCTTACTGCTCTCCAGATTTGATTTTTAAATTAGGCAGAGTGAGCTATTTCTGCCAGTAAGTGGAGTGGCTCTTCTGGTTTGGGGCCCAACCCTACAATGGTTGAACTTCCTCAACTCCCACTGACTTCAGTGATTGAGGAAACTTAAATGCTTCAGAGGATAAGGTCCTTTATTTAGGTGTGTGGGTAGTAATTAGCAGGATTGCTCAATGTACCCAACCCCATTTTATATAATCTGAAAACAGTAAGAGTGAACACCTTCCTGACAGTGAGATGAATTAGGTTTTGGAATAGTTTTGCAAAGGAAGTACTTGGTGCCATGTTGCTTAAGAAAATTAAATCAGGGTTGGACAAAGCACTGGAAAAAATATGGTAGAGAGCAATTTTACACTGGCAGCAGCTGCTGACGACACTAGGGTGAAGGCTGACCAGGCAGAAGGGGAGATGGTCTCGTGCTAAAGGCACAGGACCTAGGCTCAAGTCACTAGAGGGAGATTTTCAAAGGCTCATTGAAAATCAATGAGAATTGGTTACCTGTCTCTTCTTTGTGCATTTGAAAATCTCCACATGCCAAATTTTCCCCTCTGTAAAAACTAGGATAATAATACTTCTCAGCATTACAGGGTATTTATATCTGTCAGGCACTCGGATATTGCAGTGTTGCAGGCCATATCAGTAGAGAGAGAGAAGGCCCCCTCCTCCCTCTCTCTTATGGCAAGAAAGCCTTTGGATGCTGAGCCACTTTTGAGGGTTATTTATTTATTTTTGGATTGGCTAGCGTTCAAATTCACTCTCTGCCTCTGGTTTATGTGGGGCAACGATGTTTTCTGGGGGGGAGAGGAGGAAACATGGGAGTTAACGAAAGGGAAACTGCAATCTTGGAGGGGAGGAGAGGGGAGTGGGATTTACCTCGCATCACTTCTATCACCTTGTTAATTTGTAAGTCCACATTTCCCCTGTGCCTTGCCTGCACGCTGTCTGTGTAGGCTGTGAGCTCTTCAGAGCATAGACAATGTGCTCTCTGTATTCAGTGAGCCACCTGGTAAACCTGTTTGGTGGTGGATAAATAAGAGTTATTTAATTTTTCTCAGGTATTATTATTTAGAGGACCCCCAATTTGTGTCAAGCACTATACAGTCCTTGGGCCGAGGAAGAAACACAGAGCCTGACCAGTTGGATTAGGATGTACTAGATCAGTGGTTCTCAAACTAAGGCTGCCGCTTGTTCAGCGAGAGCCCCTGGTGGGCTGGGCCTGTTTGTTTATCTGCCACGTCCGCAGGTTCGGCCTATCGCAGCTCCCACTGGCCGCGGCTCACCGCTCCAGGCCAATGGGGGCTGCAGGAAGGGCAGCCAGCACGTCCTTTGGCCCATGCCACTTCCCGCAGCCCCCATTGGCCTGGAGCGGTGAACCGCGGCCGGTGGGAGCCGCGATCGGCCGAACCTGAGGACGCAGCAGGTAAACAAACCGGCCCGGCCCACCAGGGGCTTTCCCTGAACAAGCGCGGCCCTAGTTTGAGAACCACTGTGCTAGATGACTTTTTTAGGTTTTTCATGTCTAATTTCTATAGTGTTATGATTGTGTACTTTAGTGATAATTATCCAAATTCTGGATTGAATTGTGTAAATATCTAACTGTTCTTCATACTGTGCTCGAACGCTTGAGGCCATTTCAGTGAGATGTACACTGTATTAAAGAACTGCTAAACCAATCCAGATTGTGTCTCATTGCTGTTGTATTTGGGGGTCTTTTCTCCATCTCTTTCCTAAAGAGCATGGGGAAGTTAGCTAGCTTGGAAAACCAAGAAACCTATTCAAGCACTAAAGTCTTTTGACAGTATATAAATACCATGCAGAATATTCATACCATGGCTCTCAGTGGGAAAACTATGGTATTTGAAAATAATCACAAGAGTACTAATAAAACACTTTCTAAAGGTAGTTTGTTTCTATAGTTCTAGTCACTTGATATTTGAATGGATCAATTTTTCACAGCTTGTAAATATACAGTAGATTGTGCATCTCCTGCAACTCCTGTTCCGATATACATAAGCATTTAACTAGTACCTGGGAGGATTATGGCCTATCTGATTAAGGGCACAATCTTTATGCACAGAACTTGCTATGCTTTCAGTGGGGCTTCTGCATGCAGAGGGCATGTGAGATGAAGTGATAAGTAAACATGGCAATCAACATAGATGGAAAGTCTGATGTTTTCCAGAGGGGAGGAATTTTGGTTTACCTCTAAAATTGCACTCCTTTTCTGAGTCTTGATTGGGATTACTGCTATACAGAATGATGTCTGGTATTACTTTATTCACACAGCAACCCAAAATTATGGTCTTGACACACTTCATATTTTATGAACCCTCTACACATTCAGTTACATCTTAGCCTTACTAGATTTGCTGTCAAGTTGATGTTTAAACCTCTCCTTTATGTATTCTTAATTAATCTAAGGAGATAGCCAACGAATTCAGGTTTCAGAGTAGCAGCCGTGTTAGTCTGTATTCGCAAAAAGAAAAGGAGTACTTGTGGCACCTTAGAGACTAACAAATTTATTAGAGCATAAGCTTTTGTGAGCTACAGCTCACAAAATGCATCCGATGAAGTGAGCTGTAGCTCACGAAAGCTTATGCTCTAATAAATTTGTTAGTCTCTAAGGTGCCACAAGTACTCCTTTTCTTCCAATGAATTCAGTCACCTGTGCATCCTTAGACAGTGTCTGAAATCAACATTTAACGCTAGATACACATTAGTATAAAAATCTACGGAACTTTTCAACAAACTCCATATGGTAGTAAATTCATAGAGCAATATGGAAATAAAAGCAATCAAGTATAATCAGTTATTATTTTGTCTGAGCTGGAATTGGGACTGCTCACATTTTTCTCTTGGTGTTTCAGACTGTATAGCTTGCATTATCTTTTCTCTCTTGTACTAAATAATAACGATAACAGGTGCGCTTTCATAGAACATTGTGTCTGATTATGCCAGTTAATCAAGTAAGCATCACAATAATCCTGTGAGGTTTATCACGTGCCTTTATGATGTATGATACTAAGTATTATTTTATAGATGGCTTCACTGAGGCACAAGTAGGTTAAATTGCTTGCCTTTGGCCACATACTGACTTACTGACTGTGATGTGAATAGGACCTCCCATTCCTGCACGCCAGCCATTAGACAAACTTCCCTCCTTGAAGCAGACTGGTTGCTGGAGTAAGACTACTATCCCCAAAATCAAGCTCAGTATCTCATGAGGCTATCTCAGTGAGGAAAAAATGGTATGTGAATAAATCTAAAAAGTGCCTGGTTTTGCTTTGTTTGTTCCAGGGAGCTAAAAGAGAAGATTCAGCCTGAAATTTTAGAGCTCATCAAGCAGCAACGTCTTAACCGACTTGTCGAAGGCACCTGCTTTAGGAAACTCAATAGTCGACGGCGACAAGGTACTGCTCAGACCTGGATAGTCTGGCATTTCACTGTTATTTCTCTATTCTAGGTTAGGTCAGGAGCATAACTTACTGGCAGTATTTGTTTTTAGATCCAACTATTAAGACATTTCTTACAAGGAATTACCCAAGGAATCTTTTAGTTAATTTCATTCTTGAGTGTCCTATGCTTCAGTGGGAACTTTAGAATTTTCCTCATATGAACTCTGACCTGTGGAATAGGTCCAGTCATTTTAGGCCCAGCATTTGACAAAAATCTGAAGCAATGGTTTGAACCAAGAGCTAAATACCTTGCACGCTCTCTTGATCTTCTGGTGTCTTGTTGATGACAAGGTCAAAAGCTCTACCTCTCTCTGGAAAATAAGGTTGTAAATTAATAACACACAGCTACTGTGGTATTCAGAACCTGAACATTCTTTTTTAAAAGACTGCTTTTAAATTGTGCTACTAATTATTTATATACCTCATCAAAGGCCCATCACTTTTACTTGTGGTGAGCACAACTCACAACCGCTCTCTACTGACTTCCCGTCCGTAATTTTCTTCTTTTATGATCATTTACATTAAACATAATGTGATGCTTAAATATTTCAAAAGCTAGCAGATTTTTAAAAGTACTCAAATCCATAATCTGTGCCCCTTGGGATGAATAAATTATAGGCATAGAAAAACTATCTTCTCAGCTACATGCACCATTGCTCAGATTTGGATTGTACAGCTCACTTTACCAAACCAAACTCTACATGATTGTTTTCCCCTAACGGTAGCCCCCTTCTTCCCCAGGAGCAGAAGTTCAGGTGAGAAATTGTGGATTCAACATGCTACCCAGAGTTGGTTCCAAAATTTGCCTAAATACACCCAGACACTTCCACCCGCATTTTGATTAGATTCACATTTCTATACTTTTATTTTTACTGTAAATGCAACATGAATTAGAAAACTCTAAAAGCTAGGAGTAAATCTAGAGAGAGTAGATTCTAGAGAGGTAAATATTTGAGAAGTAGAGATTGATGTGAAAGGCAGCCTTTTGTGCATAAAATATAGTCCCTGCAATATTCTCATCCTAGAAGATAAGCAGTGCACCGTCCTTAACCAAAGCTGATGGATGTTTTTGGAAAATTGCAAATTGGAAAATTTTCCAGGGTGAAGATGAAAAAAAGATGGCCAAATCATTCAGCTTTAAATCGTTATAATCTTAATGTTTAATAATATGTAATGAACAAATTGCACAGGATTTTCAGAAAGGAAAAAAAAATCAGTGTGCTATTATAAATGTTTACACAGATCCGTAGAGACATGTAACGTGTACATTCTCAGCAGCAACAGTAGCATCTTCTGCACAGCTGCTGAGTGGTCAAAGAGACTTGCTTTGGTTTGGCAATCATCATCACCTGGCTTTAGTTTTAACTAAACCAAACCATAATCCTGGGATTGTTTGGATCTGGGATCCATTTTATTTGAACCACCAAAGTTCTGGGGAGGGAGAGAGGAAAGAGGGTTGGGTAAAACGTTTTTGGGAAAATCTCTAAAGGAAAGATGGAATATTTTTGGTTCTTTAAGTAATTGATTGCTTTAAACTAGTGTCAGTTCAAAAAAACATGAGCCGGATTCTTAGCTGGTATATATTGGTGTAGGTCCGTTCACTTCAACAGAAATATACTAATTTACACAAGTTTAAAATCTGGCCCCTGGTCTGGCCCCTGGTCAAAAAGTTCCTTGCACCATGCCTTGCAAAGAACTATATTGGACAATCAAAGTAATTGCTTCAATATCATATTTATGCAGCACCATAAGTGTGCATGCTGCTTTGCTGGCAAATAAAAGACATGTGCCTCCTGGTGACTGGGTGTACCAGGCCTTTGTGGCCCCCTCCTGAAGGCCCTACTGTTCTGCTGCACTCCACCTCAGGAAACAGTTCTCTGTGAAGAACAGAGCAACCCTTTAGAAACCAGCAAGATTTGGCCTCTGGCAGTCAGAAGGGCTAGGGACCAGCAACAGCCAATCAAAACTCAGCAGGCTGAAGTAAAAGGTAGCTGCCTGCTGTCAACAAGTCAGTTCCTAGCTGGAGCCAGAGGAGCAAGGCAGGATGCTCCACAGGCTGCAGCCGGAGGAACCAGGCTGGGTCAGGGACTATTACTGGCTATAGTCAGTGGCTGGGAATAAGAAGGAACTCTGCTGATTCAATCCCTGGCAGGGAATTAAACCCAGAAAGAGTAAGAAACTATTTCTTTATTATTGGCCCTGATGGGCAAAGACCTATTTCTAATTTTTCAGTTTGTTGTACCCCTGAAGGGCCCAGTGACATAAGGCCCACAGAGGCCGGCTGACAGCGTGCGGGGGGACACTGGTAGCCAAAGAGAATGGCAGCACCATGACCAGATGGCAATGGGGTGCTCAAGGGGTGAATGAAACCCACCACACTCCCCCAAAGAGCTGACTTATCTATGGGCTATAACTGTGCCCTCAGGATACTTCTGCACTTTGACCTCCACTGCGCCCCATCTGGAGCTCTAGCATACATTTTTACTGATTCAGGGACAGCTGCTGCACCACTTTTTGCAAAGGCGCTTGCAATCCCTCCTCCTCCCACATGGTGGTATCAAGGAAGCTAGTGATGCTGTTGATGCTAAACTCACAGAGACCTTGTGCACAGTAAAAAGTAAGGACCGTGATGGGCTTACTTAGACTGGAAGCAATTTGAGACAGGGAGTGTCTTTTTTGTTACCTGTGCCTGTGGTGCCTAGTACAATGAGGCCTTGGGTCTTTGAATGAGGCTCTTTGGTGCTACTGCAATATAAATAGCTAATAATATGGTGCGAAGTGGGGAAGCCTCCATGAGTCTTCTTCTCACCTCTCTTGTGTGCACACAAGCTGAGCCAATCTCCACAAATCTGAAAGTTTAGACTTAACAAGATAAGTAACTGGAAAAAGAACAAAAACCCAGCAACAATGGGGGGTGGTAAGGAGAAAGGACAGTGGTTACAACAGTAAGGTCATGTAGTTGCTCTGATTTATTATGCCTGCATCTTGATCCATTCTTTTTATGATTTTTTTTTAATATAACCCCTGGAGCAAATGTTCCAAGTCTGCAGAATGTGCAAAGGGGTATCTTAACATGGCCACCCATCAGAAACTAAAACCATTTAATTGCCCATTTAAAACATAATTAACTGGCATTATTCTGAGATAAAGATTCCAGAGCAAACTTCTATTAAGACTGTTGTCTGAACAGGTGGTAGGATACACATGGGTAGTCGCAGTGGGTTGAAATAATTGACTTAAGAAATAATGAGTAGAGAGCTTGCAAACTCTGTCACTCTCAGAGGGGTAAATCTTTTTCAAATTTGGATTTAGCTGGAAATCCTCCAAGCCAATGACTGCCTCAGTGGGATGATCTTGAAATGGAATATGGAATATCTGCAGTCATATCACTGCCTTTTGTACTTGAAAATGGGGTTATCATAACAGCATGAGCTCTCTCACTATATCAAGAAGTCTTTGATTGTTGCCATAGCAGGACTTCTGAAGGGCTTGTTGATTAAAATAGAGAGAGAGAGGGCGCTTCCCTACATATTACCCCCAAAAGCTTCCACAGAATATGAGATCTTTTTCCTGGTATAAAGAAAAGGAGTACTTGTGGCACCTTAGAGACTAACAAATGTATTTGAGCATAAACTTTCATGAGCTACAGCCAAGTGAGCTGTAGCTCACAAAAGCTTATGCTCAAATAAATTTGTTAGTCTCTTAGGTGCCACAAGTACTCCTTTTCTTTTTGCGAATACAGACTAACACGGCTGCTACTCTGAAACCTTTCTGAATAAAGAAGAATGAAATGGAAAAACAGACTGGGCGCTATTAGGCCATTGTGTAATGTCAGCGCGTAATGCTTCGTGAATCACCATTTTGTTAAAATGGTGACTGTCGTCTGGCAGTTAGCCAGTTCAGAATGTGGAGTGATCTGTCCACTGCCATAGTTTAGCCTGGAAAGAAAGGGGAAGAGAGCCAAGCAAAAGCCCACAGAGCACTCAGGAACTCTCCAAGTTATTTCTGGTGGAGCTAAGTAGTAGAAAAGGCTTCCTGTAAGTGAGTTTTATTGGGCATAATAGATATATTGCCATTGTCACCCAGCACACCCATGGTTCATGTTGCCGGGTGCATTATTTTGGAAGAAATGCCCTTTTGTCTTTAATAACATACAATTTCTCTTTAATCTTCATAAAGTGGGAAACTATGTACCTCAACTAAAGACTCTTGGGTAGTAATTTTTGCATGGAGGAGGAAGCCTGGTTATATAACCCTTGAAATTAACAACGCAGGGACAGCATGTTTTTAAAGGGGACCTGCGATAGGAATTTAAAGGGAAAAAAAGTCCTTTGGAGTTTGTGCTGAATGCCTCCACTAACTAGGAGGAGAGATGAATCAGCGTTAATTGAAAATAGTTAATTCAAAACACATCCTTTTTCCTTTTAGTTTCTGCAGCATTCTCTTTTCTACAGGCAGCCTCCTCCACCTACTCTTGTTTTATAAAAATAAAAATGCAAAAATAGAAATCGGAGAGTTTGTTGAGGGGTAATTGGTTAGCCTAATACCTCAAGTAGCTCTGCAAATCAATTAATTAAGGCTCATATAGAAGTCTTATGTAGGCCACAATGATCTCTGTCTAAATATTCAGGTTAATTAAAATAATAAATAAAGACCATTTACAGAGGGAGAAAAAGAAGTTGAATATAAATTCATAACATTGAAAAGAAAAAAGATGAATCTACCCATTGCAATATTGAAATGTGCAAGGTCATTTAGTTACCTGTATTTTAATAGCACTACAAGACCACAGACTGTAGTTGGTGTGAATTTTTTGCCCAAGGATTCTTTAATTGTTTACAGTGTGGATTTTAATATAAAACTTGGAACATGGGCCATCTCTTCTCCTGTTTGTGACCACGTGGACCACTTCCTTTCCTGTTCCTAATCATATAATACTGTTGTGGCACCCACAGCATACAGTTTACATGGAATAGTAATATTAGGAAATGGTTTAATGTATCTTAGCTGCCTTTAATGCAATTGGAAACAGCACCATGTGAAGAGCCAACACTAGGTAGACCATCAGCAAGTGCTCACCAGTGGTCCCCGGACTACAATTTGACAGCTGGTATCCTAAATTTAACAAAGTGGTAAGATGCCATTTAGCAAGACACGGTGAATGAGGTAATATCTTTTATTGGACCGACTTCTGTTGGTGAGAAAAACAAGCTTTCAAGTTTACATAGAATTCCTCAGGTCTGGGAAATGTACTCAGAATGTCACAGCTAAGTACAAGGGTGGAACAGATTGTTTAGCATAAGTAGTTAACAGCCATTCAAGGTGATGTGGCCCATTAACACCCCTCAGGTCAGAGGAGAGGGAGAAGAAAAAGAAGATGGCAAAGGGGGGGTAAGGTTAAGTGGGTTATAGACTTGTAATAAGCCATAAATCCAGTGTCTCTATTCAGTACATGACTTTTAGTATCTAGCAAAGTGATGAATTTAAGTTCCCAGGCTTGTCTTTAAAGGTGTGGTGCAGGTTTCTTTGAGGATGAGAACTGAGGTCAGATACTGAGTGAGTGCTTTGTGATATGATGTTTTTGTCTCTTATTTTTCTGTGTGCATTCATTCAAGAGCATAGTGATTGTCATATTTCACACACATAGCTTTATTGGGGCATTTAGTGCACTGAATGAGGTACACCACATTGTGACAGGCATGTGTAGGACCCATGGATCTTGAAAGGTGTGTTATGTGAGGTGTTGATCATCATAGCAGTGGAGATGTGTCTGCAGGTTGTATCTGTTGTTCTGGTAGGTCTGGTGCCACTTTAAGTTGGTGTGTCTTGGTCTGTGGGAGCTTACTTCTGATGATAGCATGGAGAGGTTGAGGGGTTGTTTGAAAGCCAGAAGTGGGGGTTGAGGAAAGATTTCTTTCAGGATGTGGCCCCCATTAAGTATGGGTTGTACTTGTTTGATGATACTCTGTATGGGTTCCAGTGTGGGATGGTAGGTGTTTACAAGAGGTGTGCAGTTGGAGGGGGGTTATTTCTGTATTGAAGCAGATTCTCTCGGGGTATTTGAGTGACCCATTTCATGATGTGATCTACTTCTCTGGTGAAATGTTCTTGTTTGGTAAAGGCAGTGTTCAGGTGTATATCCCAAACTTTCTCCACAGACTATGCTCTGTGGTATCTGAGTGCCTAGCTGTAGATAACAGATTTCTTCGTGTGTTCGGGGCGATTACGGGATCTGTGAAGGTAGGTGTGGTGATCCAGGAGTTTCTTGTATATACTTGTCTGTAGAGTTCCATTGTTGAAGCTGGTTTCAGAGTAGCAGCCGTGTTAGTCTGTATCCGTAAAAAGAAAAGGAGTACTTGTGGCACCATAGAGACTAACAAATTTACTAGTCTTTATTGTTGAAGCTCATCGTGGTGTCCAGGAAGTTGATGTTAGTGTGGGAGTATTCTAGAGAAAGAATAATGGGTTGGTGGTGGTGGTGGTTGAAGTTGTAGTGGAAAATCCATGAGGGAATTTAGGTTATCTAGCCAAAGGCTGAAAATATCAATGTATCTCAGGTATAGTGTTGGTTTCTTGGGCATTTGTCCAGAAATTCTTTGTGAGGATGGCCTGCGAAGAGGTTGGCATATTGATGAACCATCCTAGTACCCATGGCTGTCCCCATGGTTTGAACGAAGTGTTTGTTGGTGAATGTAAAATTATTATGGGTGAGAATGAAATGGATGTGTTTGGCAATAACTTCAACAGAGAAAGCCTGGGAGCTTAAATTTGTAACGTTGCAAAATACTAAAAATCATGGACTGAGTAGAGACATTGTTTTAATAAACCATATATCCAATATATACCCACTTAACACAGATCCCTTAACTTTTTTTTTTTTTACATCCCCCTCCCTCTACCCATGAATGGAGAAGTGTTAACTGGCAACTTTACCTTGAATGGTCCCTTGAAATGTGTTAACTACTTATGCTAAACAGTCTGGTCCACCCTGCATTTTTTTTTCCCCCCACTGAATGCATCCGATGAAGTGAGTGGTAGCTCACGAAAACTTACACTCAAATAAATTTGTTATTCTAAGGTGCCACAAGTACTCCTTTTCTTCGTGCATTTAGCTATGACACTCTGAGTACATTTCCCAGACCTGAAGAAGAGCTCTGTGTTTGAAAGCTTGTCTCTCTCATCAACACAGGTTGGTCCAATAAAAGCTATTACCTCACCCACCTTGTCTCTCCAATATCATGGGACCAGCATGGCTACAAAAACACTGCATACAAGATGGCATTTAATTAACAGGCTCCTGCAGCTCTAGTTTAAAGATCAAATATTTTAAGCAGAAAATTCTTTAGAAGGTTAAAAATCAGAGCATTTAAACTTGGTTTCTAAAAGAAGACTCTCTAGAAACTCTACTTAATTACACCAGCTGCCATATACTTGGAAGAGGGATGTTTAAATGTTCTTTTTTTTCAGATTTTATAGAAAAAGTACAGTTAACTGGTCCAGTTTCCTCTAGTGGCAAGCTATGAGTCCCCTGAAGAAAATATGCCCTGAAGAGGGTCACAGCAGTAGTTGGGAATCTGAAGCACTCAGTACAAATCACAATGTGAGCGGGGCCAGCAAGACAGAAGATTCCATCAGCTATAAATACTGGTAGAGCACCCGGTGACATACTGTTTGAGTATAAATCCAGTGAAACTAAACCTGGCCCAGCCAGGCAAGATGCCTGATAGATAGCTGCCTGTCCTTCCCCAACGGATGAATTTTGGGATGGAACTGAAAATTCTACCCACTGACACACACAGGAGTGAGTTAAGCCTAGAGGATAGTTGGCGTAGTGAAGTAAAGGGATGATAAAATGAGCCAATGGAAAATGAGTGAATTTAACCTTTTCCGACGTACAGGTCTAGGGAGGAACAATAATTAGGGTTAGGGCAGAGGACTGGGAATCAGGTAACCTGTATTCTATTCCAAGTTCAGCCTCACATTTTCTAAATTACTTTGGGCAAAGCCATTTTAAGCCCTCTGTCCTCCAGTTTCCCCATCTGTAAACATGGGAAAAATAATACTTACTGTACTTGATTGCCAAGATCAGGTCCTTAGTATTTTTAAAGCTCTCTGAGGTCCTCAGATGGAAGGCACTGTTGTAATCTTAGTAATCAAGCTGGTATCCCTAATAACATCAGTAATTCAACGAGAGTGAGCAAACCAGACTTAAGAACTGGCTAGGCGGTTTTAATAGCATGGTAGTTATGAGTACCAATAAATCATGGCCCTTCTTTGTCGCTCAATATTGTTTCTTGTAGCAACAGGTTATCCTCCCAGAAACTGTTGTATTAATTTAGATGAATTTATGGGCCTAAAGAGTTAAAGGTGTGAACATGACTCTGAAACTGTCCAATATTAAACAGTTTTAAATAAGGTTTGGGTTTGATATACAGATGCTTAATACAATGGGAATCACATTAGGCAGTTCTTGCCAAAGGTTAGAAATGTATTGATTGGAACACATGAAAAGGGAAAAGAACAGAAAAAAATCAAAACAAGGCAAAATGCATTGAAATTGACTGATTATGAAAAACAAACTTAATCAAAAACCTGTCAAAGCTCCTTTGCAGAGACGGTAAATACTGGTTAAAGTCTCTTTTCAGTCAAACAGTTCTCCTTGGAAGGGAGGAAAGGGTTATTTCTGTTAAATTTTGAGTCTTTCCTGCTTTTAACAACATGGACAGACGCAGAACGGAGAGAAGAGATAGAACAGTAAAGATCGGGGAAATACAGCTTTTGTTGATGTTCTTAGGATAGAGGGTGACTAGTCAGTCATGGATGGATGCTTTGGACTGGCAGGTTGGCTATGATAGCAGATGTTCTGGACTCTGGCTCACTTCCCTGTTCAGGGATGTCATCCGATTGGTCTGGTCAGGTTCCTATCCTTCTCTGGTCCTTCTCAGGCTGAGCATTTCTGGATGGGCCATCTCATTTCACCATGCTGGTGCTGTGCAATACAGTTAATCTCAGGATCAGATGAAAAGCTGAAAGAAAGAGAGAACAGGAGGAAGAGGGTTGGGGATGAAAAGGAACATGCAAGGAGGGGAAGACACAGCAAGATTTCACCTGTATCAGGCTGGTGACCTCACTGATGCAGCAATGATCATCAAGCATCCCCACTGGCATATCAAGGTCTGGTGTCACAGCAACAACCCTTTCCACAGTGATGGCACAAAGTTTTATTTTTCTCCCCAAAAGTCTCTCTTTTTTTTTAAGGGCCCCAAAAAGGTGATGAGTGGAATAATCCATCCTCTGTTTATTTCGCCAATCAATTAGGCCTAATATCCAAAGCACCAATTTTAGTCCACTGATTTCTGATCCTCTGTTCCTCTGGTTTACCAGTCACAATTTTAACGCAGTCCTTCAGTGGTATCAGTAAACTATTTTTATTTAAATTAGCTTAATCTTTCTGTCGTCTTCTCCTCACATGTTTTCTTAAGTAGTTTTATGTAACAAGTTATGGTGATAATTTTTAAACCATTACCTATTTTTTTACCAGTTAGGCCAACAATTACGGTAAATTTGTACACCCAATTATCACACCACCACCCATTCTAAAGTAGAGTTTTATCAGTGCATATATAACATTAGATGAAAAATTAAGGGTTTTGTGCCCAGCATCTCAGCAAAGGGCCGTAGACTATGGAGCATCTCTACCAAGGGAAATCGGGCTCAGCCTAAGACTAACAGTGTTCAGGGCAAAATGCAAGCTGCCCAATTTTGATCTGACCATTTCACCAAGGAAGAAAAAATTTCTCCAGATATATGCACAGACCCACAACTCTACAGAGTGCAGAGTTGAAGTTCCATTTTGAAATTCCTTTCCAGTCTTTTAAATCCCGGCTCAGTACCTCGATACCAAGGTAATCATTTTTAAAGGCTCTACAGGCCTTCCTAGCTGTGCTTTCTTGATTTAAAATGGCTTCTTCCTAAAAATGATTAAAAGGTGTAAGAACTTGCACTTGTATTTTCTTTTCATTTGTGTATAGGTATTTGGAGCTTGAAGACAAAAATTGCATTTTTGTCAGCTTAACGTTTCTTGTGTCCTAACCATAAACATGGTTTCCTCTCTTTTTCTTATTACTTAGCACCATTTTGCATGGGTCCTGTTTTAGTTTATCCTTTAGTTTAAAAAACAACTGAATCAAAACATTTACCAAACCTACCATGTAGTAAAATAGCAACATGCACCTGCACTACTTCACACAACTCCTATAAACCAGCATGATCCCTTGTAAAGCGGAGATCCTTAAAAATGGTGCATCAAGCTGAAAACTAGCTAGCTGTGGCTGTGATGGGTGTGGCAAAACACAAAAGGAAATCAAACTCTGTTTTCAATTGTTAATATACTGGTTGCCCTTCTCTCAGCCTGGTAGTATGGTCATTGGAACCATACAGCTGACGGAATATCATTAGTTCCTTTTGCAGGTCTCATTTAAATCATTTCCCCTGCCAGCAAAGTTTTACCATGGCAGCAGTTATGAATGAGACTCCTGGAGAGTTGCACTGGACACACGATGAGCGGCCGTCTATGATTATTAGTTCTTTAATTATCCTTTTGATATTAGGAATCATTTTACAGGCCTTCCTAGCTAGGCTTTCTTAGTTTAAAACCATTGCTTCCTAAAAATAATGTAAAGGAGTAAGTACTCGCATTTCTATTTTTTTTTTTTTTTAAAGAGATTTGGAGCTGGAAAAAGGTTATTAAAACACTCTAATCATTAGTATGTTAATGATCTGGTTCATTTTAGCTCCTTCAGTAACTCCAGTGCATAGTCTTTGATGATTCTCTCCATGTTTCATACTAATTGTCTTTATTGACACCATCCACTTACTCATTGCCCAAAGGTATTGAGACTATAGTAAGGTCATGCCGACTTTCAATAGGAAGAAAGGATATTTTTAATCATAAGAAATTGCTAGCTATGTTCTCCTGTACTATCCAGAATTGTAAAACTGTCTCATGAATAGATGAGGTTGCTATTAGAGCTAGAGATTATATCCTGATACTGTATTTAATAGGTTTCAGAGTAGCAGCCGTGTTAGTCTGTATTCGCAAAAAGAAAAGGAGTACTTGTGGCACCTTAGAGACTAACAAATTTATTAGAGCATAAGCTTTCAAAGCTTATGCTCTAATAAATTTGTTAGTCTCTAAGGTGCCCCAAGTACTCCTTTTCTTTTTGTATTTAATAGGAATGCCTCTTTTATGAACGAAAAGGACAAGTTGTTCCAGTGTTGGATGGGGGCAGGATATGTTTTTTTTAAGTATTAGGTTTGAAACATTTCTGGTAAAACTACCTAGAACCAGAGGTTCAAATCCAGGGAGAATTAATTCAACCATACATTCTTCCAAGACTCATAAATTGAATGCCAAGCAGTTTATTATAGGTCCTTCATATAAGACCATATAAACTGAGGGCCCTGTCCACTCTCTTATGAAGCCCCTATAAAATTTTTGTAAGCACAGAGACTTCTGGTTTCTCGACTACAACTTCCCTTCTCCCTAGTGCTGTGCAACACACTATGTGCTGGTTACCTGCAGCCCTCCATCCCAGGGATAGCTGTGTTTCAGTGGCACTTTATGTACATAGCACTAGACTCTAAACCCAGGCACACAAAAGTAAATCAGTTAACTCTGGGGTTGCTCCAGATTTATGCTTGTGTAACTGAAATCAGAATCTCTCACCATAGTTCATAAGTGCTCTGAGTTCTTTCAGGAGAAGGTGCTACATAAATAGAAAAATATTTGCATTTATTATTTTCCAAACATTTTTGCACATTTGCTGAGTGAAAAAAGCTAAGAGAGGGATCACATGCACAGTTTAAAAATCTATGATGTTCAATCATGTTTCTCCATTAGGTGATTGTTTAGATTTATTTTAAAGAAGGGACAGTGGGTCTTACAGGATTCCTAAAAATGTCGGGCTCATGAAGCCATGTGCTAGTCTGGTACTCTGGGGCTTTGTCTATGCTAACCTTTCCCCTAAAATTTCTCAACATGGGTGCCACTCCACTGGTGATAGAAATGATGGGAGTGGTGATGTAGACAAGCCACTAGGCAGCCACTAGCATTTTAACTACCATTTTGTCCAATCTTGCTCAAAGTTTTAGGCGAGCTGTAGTTCAGGTGTAACAAAATTGCATTTTTGACAGCATACTGTGGAATGTTTATTAGAGGTGCTGTGGTACAGTTGGCACCTAGGTGGTAGTCTGGACTTATTCTTTCAGAAAGGGAATTGGCAGGCAGTGACCTTGTATGTTAACTAGTATTTTAGTCTGGCTCTGCCAGCAAATATTAGTGGTAGCAGTTCTTGGCAAATATTAAGAGAAATAATAACTGAAGAAGCTGAAGATGGGAAGAAGTGTAAATATACTTGGGCTCCGAGAGAACAATATGCATTTGTGGACATACAAAATAATGACTTATTTGTTATCTAGAGCAAGGATTGGTAAGCCCCTGGCGAGCCAGGCCGGTTTGTTTACCTGCCGTGTCTGCAGGTTTGACTGGTCACAGCTCCCGCTGGCTTCAGTTCACCGCTCTGGGCCAACGGGGGCTGCGGGAAGCGGTGACCAGCACATCCCTCGGCCTGCACCACTTCCCGCAGCCCTCATTGGCCTGGAGCGGCGAACCACGGCCAGTGGGAGCTGCGATCGGCTGAACCTGTGGACGTGGCAGGTAAACAAACCGGCCCAGCCCGCCAGGGGCTTACCCTGGTGGGCCGCTGCCAAAGGTTACCAATCCCTGATCTATAGAATAAGGCTCTTGGTGATGTAGTTATTGAAACCATAGAGAAATTATTATTGTGGTCTGTAACACAGTAAATGTACATGGTGTTTTATAACGCATATCAGAAGGCAAGGGCCACAGTTTTCAAATTTAAATAGTCATTTTTGGGTACTCCATTTGAGATATCTTAAATGGGTATGGTTCTCAATTACTGAGCACTCTGCACTTCTTCCAAACAATCCCCTTAAAGGCATCTCAGGTTAGGCACCCAAAGTCACTAGTTTCTCTTGAAAATGTTAGCCTAAGTCTCTTCCCAGAAGAGTTCTTGTTTAAAACTGGTTTTCGTAAATGGTGGCTGAATGAAAATAGAAGTGCTGCAAGAGGACCAGTTCAAAGACTCTTCTTAATTATGTGAATTATTGTGAATAGTCCTTGCCCTCCTCAAAACACATCACACATTCTTTAACCATTACACAATACTACTTCCTTGCAGTTTAGCATATGAAATGAATAACTTTTCTCCTAAGCTATTGGTGATGAAGATGAAAACAGATGTTAACCTTTTTTAATGTATTATTTTGTCAGACAAATTTTGGTATTGTCGATTATCGCCCAATCACAAGGTCTTGCACTACGGAGACTTGGAAGAAAGTCCACAGGGAGAAGTTCCTCATGATTCTTTGCAGGATAAATGTAAGTCATGTAAATGTGCTGGCTCTTCTATTAGTTAATTTTTAAGTTACTTATTTGCCTTTAAGACAATGCAATATAAATATCTCCATTAATGGGCCCAGTATGCTATGCCCCTCTGGTTAAGGTATATCTTGTCACAAGCATTCTTCTCAAGTACAGACCTCTGGGCAGTCTATAAAGTTTGTCAGCCTGCAGTGATGGTAGAGCTTGCAAAGTGTGTATTTTTTCAAGGCTATCCAATTGCAACTCTACCCAGAAGGATATGACCAGTTCCAGTCAATTTATGCCACCATTTGGATTGTTCACCTCAATTCTCGTGTTTAGCTTCATCTTATTTTGAAACCCAAAATAAGTGGCCAGATCTTGTCTTTGCGAATCCATGAGTGACATAGATCTGCTCTTGTGGCCTGGGAACTTGTGAGATCTGGGTTCAATTCCAGACTCTGTTACAGCCTTCTTTTGTGTCCCTGAGAAAATTGTTTAATCTCTTATTGCTTCACTTCCTCATCTGTAAAACAGGGATTATTCTCCTCTACCCCATGGGGGTTGTGAGAACATATACATTAATGATTAAGCAATATTCCAGGACTCCATGATGGGGGCAGGCCACAGAAATATTTAAATAGATAGTAAGCATGGACATTTTTTGATGTGTTCATGTATCACTCTCAAGTTTTGGAAAGTGTGCATGAGGAATGCATTCTCTGGTTTCAGATGAGTCTTCTTTTGAACTTTTAGCTTTGAAATGTTATGTTTCCTACATAGTAACACAATTCATTCTCACTGCCTCATCAGACTGCAGATGTCAAATAAAATCAATTTGGAATAGTAAACACCTTTTGTAAGTGAAGACAGGTGTTCCTACTCCTGTAAATGGTCTAGTATCTGGGAGATAAATCCATGATGGAGAGCAGATGAAGGTCTTTTTCAAAAGTTGAGACAACTAGCTTGATTATAATGATTGCCATGTGCTTAAATGATGCACTATTCTGAGAAATGATGTAACTTCTCTCTTTTCAGTGTGGGTTATGTGTCCTCCTCTGTGCCCAATCTACAGAGCATGTCATTCTTTCACAGATCCCATCTAGGGAATGTAAAGAGAGATTTTCAAGAGCACCTAAGAGATTTAGGAGTCCAAGACCTATTGAAACTCATCCCCTTTTGAAAGTGTCCCCCTTAGCTTAAGACATAGAGGTCAAACTGTAGCTCAGGAGGTCCTAGATTTGGTCTTTGATGATAGCCACGAAAATAGTCATTACACATCACCCAAGAAAATGAGACTAAAACTTAAAGAATGGGTAAGAAATCATTTCCTTGTATTTTGTCCTCATTAGTAATAAATGTCATTCTTGGCATTATCATATCAGTCACCTGTGAGTAAAGTTCATACAAGTTTATTCTGCTTCTTTAGTGAAGTAAAAGAATAATTCTGCAGACTTTGGGAATTTCTCCAGCCTGGAAACTAAGAGAGAAGTAACTTAATAACCTAAACTTCTTAATTGATTAATAAAAATAAATAAGTGTAACACAAACCTTTGGGGATAATGAAATCAAAATCTTTGTTCTGCCCCCATCCCATAAAAATGTCTGGGTGCTGCTTTGTGTTGGCCTGGGAAGGTGATACACCTAACTGGAGTCACATCATAGTGGCATTTTACAATCACATTCACTTATTTTCATTGCTGTACAGAATTGCCTCAAGGGTGTTTCGTGCTTTTACTGGAGTCCTTTGTCAGAATCTAGGACAGGGTTTCTTATCGCTGCACAAAAGCATTGGTGCTGGGAAAAGCTATTTGTTTGCTCTGCAGTTAGAGAAATAGGGAAAAAATATTACAGTAGCTTTGGAGTGAAAGATGAGGCAGTGAACCCCACTCTTGAACTGTGGCTTTAGTGACTGGGCCCCAACCTCCATAAAATGTGTATGTCAGATGACCAAGTGAATTAGATAGTGACAGAATTTGAGGGAGGGCCACCATTCCTTGAGTGCCACAGACTTTACAGGCTCAGGGGGACACATGGGTTACCACAGCAGCCATTAGATTAGAAATTAATTTAAATGGAACATGAGAATCATCCAACTCATGTAAATAGAGCCCAATAATAAGGTGCTACTGTTCTAGACATGCCATGTAGAACTGGCTTTGGGAACCTACAAAACCTGTGTCCAAGTGCAGTCTCCTTAGTTTTCAAGTCACCCTATAATGTGGGACTACAGAGATTTGCTACCATCTGAGTGTACTGACCTACCCTCTCCTAGACATAAAGATTACTGTGCTCTCCACTGCCAGCTTTGGACAAGCCTTCTTGCTCCTCCTGGCCATCCAGTGAGCAAAGGGGAACACACAGTGGTCCTTCTCTCTTCCCATTCCCCAGTGCAGAAGGGGGAGAACCAGAAAGGGGACGAGGGAAAGGAAAATGAGACCGAGGTGGTTTGTAGAGAGGGGAGTCCTGTTTGGATGAACTGGTACCATGAGTTCTCAAAAATGCCTTCTTTCATATCCAGCTTGCTAGGAAACTTCCTCCTAGATGAGGACCTGACCACAATAATACATGCATTGGTCATATCCAGGCTGGATTACTGTGACTCATTGTATCTGAAGGTGAATGTGAAGATTATGCACAGGCTCCAGCTGGTACAGAATGCAGCTGCCCACCTCTTCTATGGCTTAGACCATGTCAGACCCATGCTCAAGATCTTCCACTGGCTCCCTGTCAGCTTTCAGTGCCAGTTTTAGGCCTTGGCTAATTTTCAAAGCAATTAATGGATCAAGCCCCAGCTACATCAAAGACCAAATTTTGACCTATGGATCACCATTACAGTTGTATGCTTCTGGGACAATACAGATCACAAAACCCAGGGCAAAGCATATGAGATCTGGGAACCATAATTCTCGGTACAGGGGATCCGGCTATGGAACAACCTTCCAGATGAGATCAGGTGAATTCAGAGTCTGACCATCTTTAGGAAATGTTACAAAACCTTCAGTTTAGCGAAAGTCTTTTCACCATAAGTGATACTCACAACTCAGACACCCCCTTTTATTCCCAAATTCCTCCCAGCCCCTCAAAAAACCTACCTTAAGCAAAGTGTTGACGCTAAAAAGAGAAAAGTGCCAATGACTCCATGGAATCCACTAGGGACTCTGCTATGGGTATTGCTATCTTTGCTATGAGTAAATGCATCCGATGAAGTGATCTGAAGCTCACGAAAGCTTATGCTCAAATAAATTTGTTAGTCTCTAAGGTGCCAAAAGTACTCCTTTTCTTTTTGCTATGAGGAAGTTGCTTAGATACTCCAGTGATGGATGGCACTATAAAACCCTAAAGTAGACAGAAGGAGGAGAGGTTGAATAGATAACCCCAGGAATAATTTATGCTTCTTGTGGTTTACTGTATGTAAAAAAATCCATTAAAAATTGCACTGTATTTTAATATTTTGTGTTGTCTTTTCAACCATAACCCTGTGAGTGATGCAACTGTTTGTTGTCTTGACTAAAGAAGACACACATATAATACATAAAATATGTGTGGCTGCTGAGTCCATCGGGGGAAAAATGCATTCTCTACTGTAGCATTTCCATTAGAGACTCTAAAGGCTCAAGCAATGACAGACTTTCATGTTATTATCCTGCTCCATATGATCCTTTTCCAAAGTCACAAGATGATGTGTTATTTATAGATTGTAGAAGCTTTCTGTCATTCACTGACCATATTATATTTAGAGTATATAGATTTTTCCAAAATGTAATTACTGCCGGAAAATTGACTTCCACTTGAAGCACAGTTGCATTTAACTCTGTGTTCTAGTGACCTCACCAAGTTTACTCCTGCAGAGACTGTGACAAGTGAAACTTTTCAAAACTTTTTTTCAATGAATTTACTTTAAAAATTATTTAAAAAAAACAGTGATGGTTGGTCATTCTAAACTTTATATAGTTTCCCCATCAAAATCACGAGAGTGTGATTGAGCAGTCAGTAATGGATAGTGTAAAACAACATGAAAAAATTATATCTAAATTAATAAGACAGATACATGCTATGTGTTGTCTAGAGCAGTGGTTCTCAACCTTTTTTTTTTGTGTGTGTGGACCACTTGAAAATTGCTGAGGGTCTTGGTGGACCACTTAATGATCTTTCCAAATGTTTGTACCATTAGCTAAGTATTGTAAAATGCTTTGGATACAAGTGCTATAGAAAAAAACTTAATAACCATTAACTTTTTTTATTCTACAAATGAAAGCACACAACTCATATTTTAAGATCAGTAGTCTTACCTTTCTAGTGCGATGCCTGTTTCAGTTGTTTTGCTTAGTTTCCTTTTTCACAGCAGACTCTGGTAATGGCATAGTAGCTGGAATTTTTCACACACCAGTTTTGCCTCTTGTTTCACAGCACAGCTTTTACACATTTTAGTTACACTCATTTTCTTTTTTTTTTTAATGCAGTACCTGTGGCAGATATAAAGGCAGTTGTGACAGGGAAGGACTGCCCTCACATGAAGGAGAAAGGTGCTCTTAAACAAAATAAGGTATGACTTTCAAATTATTATAAATGTTCACTCTGCAGAGTACAAAGACTGTGAATTTGACCTTTCCTGAAATAACTGTGTTCTGGCTTGTTGCAAATCCATTTGTATATGAACACACACACGCGCGCACACACTCTATTTTTCTGTCTTTTTCTGTTTTGATCTAGGTCCATGTGAGTCAAATTATTAGACAAGCATACTTGAGTGGGCTCAACCCTATGTTTAACTTTCATAGCAACTGTGCATTATGATAATTGTGGATAAACACAACACGTATGGACAAGTGATCAGTAGTGCTGGCTCCTGCTGGGTTCCATGGAGTCTAACAGAGTAGCAATACCTATTGATGAGTGGCCTAGCAATGTTACCTGCTGAAAAATTATCCTCATTAAACAAATAAATTGTGCTTACCGTATTCTCTGATGAATCTGTCACTGCATCCCTTTCACACAGCAAAGATACAATTTATGTCCAGTTTATAGTAATTTCAGATTGAGGTGTGCTAGAAAACCCAGGTGTGAAATGGATGCTGATGAAAGGATGCAATGTGATATTTGAATTTTAAGGAGACAGTGATGCATTGAGTGTTACAGTGGGATTGAGAAAAGGGGCAATGTTCAGATCCAGATTAGGTTTAGGATATTTTTCAGAGTTTGGGGTCAAGAAGCTGAAACTAGCACTAGTGTTCAGGTTTCATAGTACTAAAATCTTGAGCTTTTTTTTTCCTTTTTTGCTGAGAAGTTAGTTCCCAATTAAGAGAGCTTGGGAAATCCAATGATCTTGGGAAGATTCTGCCATCTTTAAAGGTGGAAATCCATTACCAACAGGTATATTCATGAGACTTCCATCAACATGTGCTGCAGATGAATGTCAGCGGGGGAATCAGAGCCTCATTGCTTTGGATCTGACTTGAAACCACAGGGTTCTAGCCAGGGGATTTGAATCTGAATCTATCAATGCCTGACATTAGGAATATTTTGAAATTTTGCTTTTGATCCACCTCTAGTTGTGATGCTTAGAAAGATTCTGAAGCATAAAATATTAAAAATAGAATTTCCTACCTCAGTAGTGTTTAATTTTGAAAACAAAATGTGTGTGTTTAATGTTCATGAAAGCGTAGGACTAATGACAGATTTGGAGCCAGGCACAGTGAGGATGGGTACAGTGAAAGCTTCCCCATGTAACCATTGCAATGTACCTTTCTCTGTCCATTCCTACCTTTGGTCTTTTCCTACAATGAAAAGGAGATGAGGACAGGTAGAGACAGCTGAAACTAGCTGTTCCCTCAGTACCTGATTCTAAGATACTACACTGATGAGTGCAGGATGGCTGGAGGGACAGACCATCTCAGAAGCTCTGTTTGCGTATGTTTCCCACACAGGTAACTAGTATCAGTTGTATTTGGCTTATAGAGCAAAATAGTAATTTTGAAATATAGAGTGTACCCTCATCTTCTTTCACTATAGAATATTCCTGATTGAAAATGAAAAGCCTTATCAAATGAAAATCAAAACCAAACAACAACAAAAGCAAGGAAACGTTTTCCTGGTTAATTTTCTGAATCAGAACACAAACACACACATACCCACAATAGAATTCACAAAGCTCCTACTTATTGCTGCATCTGAGACATCAACAGCATTTGGCTGTGGCAACTATATGATATATATGAAGTATTTTTAGTGCTTCCTTATCTTGGCATTCATTTGTCCTCAAAAACAAACACAGAAATCATACAGTGGGTGATGAAAATTTGTCATCTTTATAAAGCAGCAGTGTTTAAGTAGAGTTTAATGCTAAATAGCAGGGCTACAGATTTGTATGTACAGCAGTCAGTAATGCTCCATTTGTTAGGGTAAAATTGCAATGGTCTGGCATAAAGCTGCTAACCAAAGATGAGAAGATTGGGAATTGATAGGTAACATAATTACATCCATAGGTGTTGAATTCAGTTTTTGGTACAGACTGTAATTATCTTTGTCATTACTCCATTTATGATGATTTTTCCATGTCCTCATATTCTGCTTTAGGAATAACAGAATTTGGAAGATTAGTTATTGAGTAATACAGACTGTATGAACAATGTCTGCAACATTTTAATAGTCTGTGCAAAATATTGCAGCACTGCGTAAATAAATTTTAATTTAATTTAGTTTGACAGCTGAGAATCGTGTATCAAAATCTCACAAACCCTGTTTTCTTTGTATTTACAAAATGTGGAGCATAGGTTGAAATTTCACAATTGAAGAGAGGATTTAAAAGAACACCTTCATCAAGTTCTGACCATATATATGTATATATATAAAACAAGCACCTGAATGTGCATTCATTGGCAGAAAAGAAAATTAAATGAGAGAATGAGTGTTACACACAGGAATAGAATTGGCAGAATGTTCTTAACAGTGCCTTCATCATTTCTCCATTGGCCAACATCAGCCCTTATTCTTCCAGTGGGATCATTTAGAAATAAATAGGAACAAAGCTGAGCTGGAATTTTGATGCCATGTGAAACTGGAATGGCTTGATAGAAGCAGACTTGAATCCATGGTTGTTTAGTCTTGCTCACATTTTAAATTGGGTTCAATTTTTAAGGCTCACTATTAGGCTCATGTGCCTCTCATATAATATTAATATATTTTATGCCAATGAATTGTATTTGATTTAAAAGCTATTTAACCAGGAAGTATGAGACACATGTTCATCTAGCCATGGGTATTCCCCAGCCATCCCTTCCATTTGCTGACTTGGCAAGTTTAAGAACATAAGAACGGCCATACTGGGTCAGATCAAAGGTTCATCTAGCCCAGTATCCTGTCTTCCGACAGTGGCCAATGTCAGGTGCCCTAGAGGGAATGAACAGGACAGGTAATCATCAAATGATCCATCCCCTGTTGGCCATTCCCAGCTTCTGGCAAACAGAGGCTAGAGACACGGTCCCTGCCCATCCAGGCTAATAACCATTGATGGACCTATTCTCCATGAACTTATCTAATTCTTTTTGAACCCCCTTGCAGTTTTGGCCTCCACAGCATCCCCTGGCAATGAGTTTCACAGATTGACTGTGCGTTGTGTGATGAAATACTTACTTTTGATTGTTTTAAACCTGCTGCCTATCAATTTCATTGGGTAACCCCTGATTCTTGTGTTATGCGAAGGAGTAAATTACACTTATTTACTTTCTCCATCTGTGGTGAATTTTTAGTGAGCAGAAATTAATCTACTTACTTCTCCATTCTTCGGAAACGTGTTCTCTTTAATTTCATCTTGGTTATCACAGAACAAGAACACCAGCACACATTCTAGGTAGTATACTGTGGGAACCATCCTGCCCTGGCATTGACTTAAGATGACTTAATAGGCCTGTGGTTCCCAACCTGTGATGTGGGCTGTAAGAACCATGAGACCACTCAGGATGAGGAGGAAGGATGCTCACGTGTAGTTTCAGCTGCATGTGACCGCTTGTGCTCCTCAGCCTTAGGCAGTGGCAACATAACAATTAACCAGTAGCAAATCTGATTATCCAAAGCTGCCCCGCTCCCTGATCCTGTCTCTGATTGGCCCTCACGATGGGACCAGGTATAGCAGCCAGAGAGGCAAACAGACATTGTGGGAAAGGAGATCTGCTCAAATCTCTTCTGCAAAGGATTCCCCATGAGGCTGAAGCAGGGAGTGGCCAGTAGCTTTAAGCAAAGTGTTCACTCCCTATTTCAGTGAGAGACACATCTCTGGTTCCAAGCAATGATTCCTCTTGTAAATACAGGAAGGGGCAGAGAATAATTCATCAGGAGAGGAAAGGAAGAGAGAGAGGAGAGAGAGAAGTTAGAAGTGATGAAGGAATGGGTGCAGGGGAGGAAGAGAAACAGCGTTGGAAGTAGGGAGCAAATTGGGAGGATTGTGAGAGAAAGGCTGGATCTGGGACAGAGCGAGGAGCTGATGGAAAGGGAGAAGTGAACACAGAGAGGTTGAGAACAGGGTTTTCAGAAGGAGGCAGAAAGGAAAGGAGATAATGATGAGAAAGTTAATGGACTGAATGAAAAATTGAAAGTAAGACCCAGCAAAAAAAAAAAAAAAGAGACAAAAAAGCAAACGAGAGATCATGGGAAAGGGACAGAGAAGGGAGTGATAATAGAGCAAAATGGGTGCAAGACATGGCAATGGGTGCAGGGTATGGCATGTAGGGATATAGGTAGGAGCTGGGCCTGGATCCATTACCAGTGTGGGTCTTCAACCCAGGTGGTGAGTTGAGGAGAAGAGTTAGCTGGAGAATGTTAAGAAGGAGAGATCTGACAGAAAGGCTGAGCTTGGAGCATTATCCTGTTTGTTATTGGTTCTTTCACATCCCCAGTCCTATGTACAGGATTTGTTGGTGACCTTCTGGAAATTTGATAGCTTCATAGTACAGGCTCCCTCCCCCACACATTTTGTTTCACGACTTGGCATTTTCTGATGTCAGTAATTGATAACACTCTAAGAGGAGATAATGCCAGGCTTGTAGGGGCACAGGTAAATTTGGTTCTGGAATGCGGTCTTTACTCTTAATAAGATACGCTTGAGAGACGTGCCTAAAACAGAAAATAACTGTATGAACTAAGCAATTTGATAGTTGAATGCATCTGTAGAGCCAGGAGCTGTTGCTCCCTCTGGGAATTAACCCAGAGAGCGCCCTTTGTATGTTCTAGAAATACAGCAAGTTTGAGATAATATCCACACCCTGAGGGAAGCAAGAATTTTTGCCATGTGATACTGAAGTTTCAGATCAACCAGAAAGTATGTATAGGGTGTAACTTAAAGTTTGAAATCCAGATTCTGGTCTTGTTACAACAGTGTAAATATGAAGTAACCCCACTGAGTCAATGGAGCTACTCTGGCTCTGTGTACCTGTGATCAAATCTAGTCTGGTATATCTGCTATAGCCACCATAGATTTACAGTTGTTTCATTTTTGATCCTCAATATCATGAATGTAGGAAGCAGCGCTCCTGTAGCTTCTAGCAGTGGAGGAACAACAGTTGTATGCCTCTCTTCTCTCCTTCTTCAAGAGAGCCAGTAAAGACAATTAGTGTTGTGAGACCACTGACCAGGAAGCAAGGGGGTAAAAAGAGCCTGCCCCATGATATGGAAGGGAATATTTCTGAATCCACCAAGTAGAGGCTACACTAGTCACGTGGTTAATGACCGTTAGCATGTGGTAAAAACTAGTCAGAGCTGATATTGAGACATGCTACAATAACTGATATACCACATCTACTTGCTAGTCTCAGCATATGGAAATACCACAGTGCCTTAGATAGCAGTGTGGTCACTGTTAATAAATGCTAACTATTTATTTACAGGTTTCAGAGTAGCAGCCGTCTTAGTCTGTATTCGCAAAAAGAAAAGGAGTACTTGTGGCACCTTAGAGACTAACAAATTTATTAGAGCATAAGCTTTCGTGAGCTACAGCTCACTTCATCGGATGCATTTGGTGGAAAAAACAGAGGAGAGATTTATATACACACACACAGAGAACATGAAACAATGGGTTTATCATACACACTGTAAGGAGAGTGATCACTTCAGATAAGCCATCACCAGCAGCAGGGGGGGGAAAGGAGGAAAACTTTTCATGGTGACAAGCAAGGTAGGCTAATTCCAGCAGTTAACAAGAATATCAGAGGAACAGTGGGGGGTGGGGTGGGAGGGAGAAATACCATGGGGAAATAGTTTTACTTTGTGTAATGACTCATCCATTCCCAGTCTCTATTCAAGCCTAAATTAATTGTATCCAGTTTGCAAATTAATTCCAATTCAGCAGTCTCTCATTGGAGTCTGTTTTTGAAGCTTTTTTGTTGAAGTATAGCCACTCTTAGGTCTGTGATCGAGTGACCAGAGAGATTGAAGTGTTCTCCAACTGGTTTTTGAATGTTATAATTCTTGACGTCTGATTTGTGTCCATTCATTCTTTTACGTAGAGACTGTCCAGTTTGGCCAATGTACATGGCAGAGGGGCATTGCTGGCACATGATGGCATATATCACATTGGTAGATGCGCAGGTGAACGAGCCTCTGATAGTGTGGCTGATGTGATTAGGCCCTATGATGGTGTCCCCTGAATAGATATGTGGACAGAGTTGGCAACGGGCTTTGTTGCAAGGATAGGTTCCTGGGTTAATGGTTCTCTTGTGTGGTGTGTGGTTGCTGGTGAGTATTTGCTTCAGATTGGGGGGCTGTCTGTAAGCAAGGACTGGTCTGTCTCCCAAGATCTGTGAGAGTGATGGCTCGTCCTTCAGGATAGGTTGTAGATCCGTGATGATGCGTTGGAGAGGTTTTAGTTGGGGGCTGAAGGTGATGGCTAGTGGCGTTCTGTTGTTTTCTTTGTTGGACCTGTCCTGTAGTAGGTGACTTCTGGGTACTCTTCCTAGCCACTATGGATGTAGAAGCCCTCTACACCAACATTCCACACAAAGATGGACTACAAGCCGTCAGGAACAGTATCCCCGATACTGTCACGGCTAACCTGGTGGCTGAACTTTGTGACTTTGTCCTGACCCACAACTATTTCACATTTGGTGAAAATGTATACCTTCAAATCAGCGGCACTGCGATGGGTACCCGCATGGCCCCACAGTATGCCAACATTTTTATGGCTGACTTAGAACAACGCTTCCTCAGCTCTCGTCCCCTAATGCCCCTACTCTACTTGCGCTACATTGATGACATCTTCATCATCTGGACCCATGGAAAAGAAGCTCTTGAGGAATTCCACCATGATTTCAACTATTTCCATCCCACCATCAACCTCAGCCTGGACCAGTCCACACAAGAGATCCACTTCCTGGACACTACGGTGCTAATAAGCGATGGTCACATAAACACCACCCTATATCGGAAACCTACTGACCGCTATTCCTACCTATATGCCTCTAGCTTTCATCCAGATCATACCACTCGATCCATTGTCTACAGCCAAGCGCTACGATATAACCGCATTTGCTCCAACCCCTCAGACAGAGACAAACACCTACAAGATCTCTATCATGCATTCCTACAACTACAATACCCACCTGCTGAAGTGAAGAAACAGATTGACAGAGCCAGAAGAGTACCCAGAAGTCACCTACTACAGGACAGGTCCAACAAAGAAAACAACAGAACGCCACTAGCCATCACCTTCAGCCCCCAACTAAAACCTCTCCAACGCATCATCAAGGATCTACAACCTATCCTGAAGGACGAGCCATCACTCTCACAGATCTTGAGAGACAGACCAGTCCTTGCTTACAGACAGCCCGGCAATCTGAAGCAAATACTCACCAGCAACCACACACCACACAACAGAACCACTAACCCAGGAACCTATCCTTGCAACAAAGCCCGTTGCCAACTCTGTCCACATATCTATTCAGGGGATACCATCATAGGGCCTAATCACATCAGCCACGCTATCAGAGGCTCGTTCACCTGCGCATCTACCAATGTGATATATGCCATCATGTGCCAGCAATGCCCCTCTGCCATGTACATTGGCCAAACTGGACAGTCTCTACGTAAAAGAATGAATGGACACAAATCAGACGTCAAGAATTATAACATTCAAAAACCAGTTGGAGAACACTTCAATCTCTCTGGTCACTCGATCACAGACCTAAGAGTGGCTATACTTCAACAAAAAAGCTTCAAAAACAGACTCCAATGAGAGACTGCTGAATTGGAATTAATTTGCAAACTGGATACAATTAACTTAGGCTTGAATAGAGACTGGGAATGGATGAGTCATTACACAAAGTAAAACTATTTCCCCATGGTATTTCTCCCTCCCACCCCACCCCCCACTGTTCCTCTGATATTCTTGTTAACTGCTGGAATTAGCCTACCTTGCTTGTCACCATGAAAGGTTTTCCTCCTTCCCCCCCCCCTGCTGCTGGTGATGGCTTATCTGAAGTGATCACTCTCCTTACAGTGTGTATGATAAACCCATTGTTTCATGTTCTCTGTGTGTGTGTATATCAATCTCCCCTCTGTTTTTTCCACCAAATGCATCCGATGAAGTGAGCTGTAGCTCACGAAAGCTTATGCTCTAATAAATTTATTAGTCTCTAAGGTGCCACAAGTACTCCTTTTATTTATTTACATAGGCTGGCATTTTCAAAAGAACTTGATTCCCATTCACTTTCAATAGGGGTTGCATGCTTACCTATCTCCCTTAGGCTCCTTTGAAAATTCCAAGTTCAGATACATAGAGGAGAAAACTGATCATCTCTTTCCAACTTCCCCCTCCCTCCCTCAAAAAAAATCTTATTTGAGATATTTATAACTGAACAACAAAAACAGTAATATCTCAGATAGATGCAGCTACTGCATGGGAGGAGCTAACATTTTTTATTTGTAGCACTGTATGCTCTCTAAGACCATTTGAAATGGAAATAAGAATGTGAACCACATTGAGAAACTTATTGATTTATCCTTATTATTACAGTATTTGTTAGACACCAATTATGTACCCAGTGTTGTGTCAGAGTTTATAATATAGCTCTAGAGCTTACATGGACTTGCAACAGGTATGACCTGTTAAACAAAAGCAAGAGCCAGATTTCCTCTACACACACACGCCTGCACGCACGCACCGGCCATCCACACACACACGCACCGGCCATCCAACCCAAAGATCTTACAATCTGAGTAGACACACAGATAATGGCATTTTTGAAGAGCAGAGCATGGAATGTGGAAGTTATTGCCACTAGGTTTTGTGGGACTCTTGAGTTCTCAGGAGGGATTCAAAGGAGGAGAGGTAGGGAGTTAGCACCTGATTTGGGAGCCTGTACAATGCAGAGAGGACAGCATGGAATAAGGCACTGAATCTGCAACGGGAAGGAATTGAATGAGGCAGTGAGGAGAGAAGCTTGGGCTGGAACATGAGGAGTGGGGAAGTGAGAGTAGAAGGAATAAGGGTAGAGATGTAGGAAGGGGTGGAGTGGTGGAAAAGTTTGAAGGTGGTTATACTGTGGGCCAGATTCTTGGGGACAACAGTGGAAGTATAGGTGAGGAGAAACACACAGGTAGCTTTTCACCATGTTTCTGCCTTCCTTCCTTCCTTATATTATTCAGGGCAACTCTGTGCAGCTACAGAGCTGCTTTATGTTACACCAGCTTGTAATGACTCTCTAAAGGGCGTTATGTCAGTGGGGATCACCAGAGTGCATGTCTGTTTGAACACACACCCCTCTTATCCCCAAAATGCCCCCTACCCTGGTGGGGGTGGGCCCTGAGAGGAGGGTGAAGAGTCATCTGTGGCAGCCTTCTGTGCTCCTTGGAGATTTCCCTCTGTGTGGTTGGATCCAAACCCGCATGGGACACATTTGCCCATTCTGGTTCTGATGGCAACCAAAATGGCAGAAATCTCCTGAGAATGTATAATTTTGTAAGATTTCCAGCATCGATGGTGGCACAAATACCACAAAATGAACTGTCCTTGTGAGATATCTGTCTTTATGGGGCTATGGCTATGTGTGGTTTTGGTGTCTCTGATCTCAGACCTTAGCCATGGCACGGCTCAAACCAGAACCCAAACTCTAACCTAAGTTGGAACTCCACACTGTCACTGCTACTCATTTCAGATTTTTAGCCTTGCCTAAATCCCATTGGTCCCAGTGTTGGTTCTGTTGTTGTTAGTGTCTCTTGTGATATGCTGGCATCCTGGCAGTATTGGTTGGAAGTGAAGTAGAATTTCAGGTGAGTATCATTTTACTTTGGTGTGTACGGTAAAATATTTCAGTTTTCTTCAGAGTTGTTGGGAGGGAAGAGAGCAAGGTGTGAATGTATGACTCTTTCTTATGGACTTCTAATATGGGTTTCTTTATGACTGTGTTCTTCCAGGAGGTGCTTGAGCTTGCTTTCTCTATACTGTATGATTCAAATGGCCAACTGAATTTCATCGCTCCTGATAAGCATGAGGTAAGTAGAGGTTAAAGTAAGGAGAAACAAGGGTGAGTTGGGTGGGAAACACAGCTGTCCTGCATCTCTAAAGATCATATGTTTTCAGAGACAGTCTTTTTGTTCTGTGTCTGTACAGCAGCTAGCACAATAGAGTCCTGGTCCAGGAGTGGAGCTCCTAGGTGATACAGTAATACAAATAATAATAAAACAGAGAGAGACCTCTCCCTTTTCTGTTCTGGGAGAGCTGTGCTCGCTCATAACTCCCCCTCCTGCTTTCCTGGTGTGATAAGAGCTCCTCTTAATTCAATTAAAAGCTCTTCTTAATTCAATCTACCTTAATCACTGGAAAGTAGGTAATTCTCCCAAGTGAATACAAATAAAACTTCAATCTTCTCCTGTGTAATCAATAATCAATTCATACAAGATTACAGATTAATCAAGTTAACCTCAGGTTAATGTCCCTGGCCTGTACTATCAAGACTGTTAAAACACCAACAGGCATCATCAGCTAGTTTTGACCGCACTCCCATACCATCAGTGGAGTTTATGGATATAAACGCATTGGCCTTTTATGGTACTGAATGGCACTTCCCCCCATTCTCAGTTTAATGTTGTTAAGCATGCCCCAGCACACAACACTATACATTCTGCTGTATCCACGGTGTGGGATGTGACATAGCTCTGTGAGCTGGTGGGTGTTGGTACAAATAAAAAAGCAAAACAAAACAGCCCACCCCAAAGAAGCATACACCTGGGAAGAAAATGGTCAATTTTCAAATTGAAGGTGGAAGCATCACAAATGATTGTCTCAAAGAATTTGGGATTTCCAGATATAAACTTAGAAGGATGCTTAGCACAAGAAATGACAACTAAAGTGCATTAGGTATGCAGCTTTCACATTTGCAATTCTGGCTAAAATCCTTCAAACAGATGTTAATTCTGATAGAAGTAATGAGTTGTGCTCATTTGGCTTTTCCTGAGGATTAATTTTTCAATGTCACTTAGAAGTTTTTCGTTCCAGGAAGTGATTTGATGGCAAATGTTCAGTTAAGAGAAGTTGACAATAAGGTTTCTAGAGCTCTCAAAGTTTCAGCTACTGTTAAGAGTTACTGTTTTGGACAAGACGTAGTCCTCTTGAACCTCTAGATTCGACACATGTTGGGTTCTTTCTACCATAAATTCTGCAACAATTTAATTATAGTCCATGTTGGCTCTTAGGGGCGAATTATCATGGAAATTAGTAAATATTTCAGTCACCTCTACCGGAAAATGCAGCCTATGTATGACTACTGCCATCTTCTAATGAACTAACACAGGCCTTGTAATCTTTTCCCAAATATCCTCCTCTGTTTTTACGTTCAACTTTGTCCAGCTTCTTTAAAACAAAATTGGCATGCCTGAAAAAGTCTGTGCTTGTGACCAGAAAGGGAAGGGCCAGTGTCAGGGCAGGGCCGTGGGCAGCCAGTGTGCATGGATCAGTTACCAAGTTGTGGTGAGGAGATGAGTAGCGGAGTGGGGGGTTGAGCCAGGTTGGGATGCTAGGAAGCAAGAGTGAGGCTCCAAACTGCAGACAGGAGGCAAGTAGCCGAGTCAGACATGAACCGGTGTCAGGGGTTCACAGCAAGGCAAGGTCTGGAGGTGGAGGAAGCAGGCAGTCAGTGTCATTGCTCAGACAGCTCCCTGTAAGGGCTTCCTGGTTTATATACCGGCATGGGCCAATCAGCTGGCTGCAAGGGACTGCCACTCAGGCCCTGCTGGGCAGTACTTCCAGTGTTTAGCTTCACAGGATCCCCCACCAAAAACCCAGCCCGAGTTTCTGGTGGTGGTGCGGATATGTCATAATTGGTCTTAATTTTGCAGTGTTAACTTAACTTAGCAGTGTTCCCAGCTTTTGAGATTTGTCTCTCAATATTTAGTGTTTTTAAAGGCTTAAAAACCAGAAAGCAAATAAAACGAACCCAATTTTTTTAACTCATGATGTGTGAGGTATCATCATTGTTTTGGGGGGCATGACTCATGATCTTTTAAATTTGGCAATGGAGCTTAGCCAGCTATCAAAGCTCATTGCTATCCAGAGGTCTAAACACTTTGAGATCACATCATCATATTTGTTTTTCATTTGAATGCTGAGAGCCGGTTTTGACTGAATACTGCCCCCCCAAAAAAGGTTGATTATTCCCTCCCTGCTTTTTGACAGAGAAGCTCGTGAGACTGGTTATAATTAGGTTTCACTGCCACTTCATTAAAATTAGTCTGTATTAAATTGAGTTGATTCTTCAGTGGCTCTTAGTCTGTTTTGTATGTTGAAAGAAATACCACTGAATCAATGCTGTAATTTTTCTACCAACTCAGTAGGATTTCTAGCAGTTCTTAAATTATACATGTCTGATTAGGTTCACTTGCCAAAGTGGAGATGAGACAAGGAGTCTCTTTCTCCATCCACTGCGCCCACATAATAGGTGGTCAGAAGAATGTTGCCAGGAACTGGAAGGGGCTCCAAATCAGTACTGTTTGAACCAATGGAGGACTATGGCTCTGCCCTCACCAGCGCACTGAGATGCTTGCACTGAGGGAGCGCTGGTTACATCAGATGATCAGATGTTACAGGGAGAGCTTTCCAGCATGCTTCCACATGTAAAAGCCCCTCTGTTTCTTTTGCAATTATTCCTTTACTTCTCTGGATAAAGAGAATCCTGGCAAAACCATTTTCAATAAATCTTTCTTATAGACATGTTTAAGGAAACTCTGTATTTGCAAAATGCCATGGAGTTGTGTGTTCGGCATTAATCTTATTTTCAGGTCGGCTTCTTTTTCTTTCTTGGAGGCCTGTCTACTCTAGGGAAAAAATGTATATTTAAAACATGATAGCTTTGCATGATTTAAAATCCTATAGTACACAGGGCAAGTTAGAGTTTGAAACCTTATTAGCTGGTCAACGTGAACCATAAATAGAGCCCTGCAAATGCACAGATACCTGCAGAACGTTTTTGCGGATAGTGGATCGGCTGCAGATACAACCATACAGGGCTCTATTCCCCAGCAGCGCCTGGCTGGTGGCATCTGGTTCAAACAGCCCAGGGGGCGCAGCGTGCTCGGGGTTGGTGGCCAGTAGCTGGGGTTGGGCAGCAGGTCGGACTCTGGGCTGTTCAGTACTTGCTTGCCGCACTGCTTCCTGTCCAGCAGCTTGGGCAGCTCCAACATTCCCACCATGGCCTGGCCCAGCAGCACTGGCCACGCTCCCAATCCCAGCCTGCCGGCTTCTGGGCAGCAGGTCCCACCCCCGACCATAGGGATTGGAGCAGGCGGGGCCCCAGCACCCCACCCCTCCGCCCCACTGTGATGCAATACTCACTGCCATGTGCCGTAGCTCGCAAGCACCCAGGAGCAGCACACAATGCGGTGGCCCAGCCCCTCAGCCCCCGCCCTCCGCATCACCCATTCTCCTTTAGTCCCACCCCGCATTACCCGTTACACCCAGTCCTCACCCTTCCGCTGCCTCTTCCCTGCAAGGCCTGCACCCCCAGTCACTCCTTTCCCCTGCACTCCATCGCTAGCCCTTGTGAGATGGCTTGCTGATGCGGATACAGGTAAAAGATGGCTAGCGGATCGCGGGTTGATCCTGGCGGATGCAGAGCCACATTTTTGTATCCGTGCAGAGCTCTAATCATAAATTCCCCACTAAGCAGCTAACACATTAACACTACAACTTGCCTTGTCTACATTAAAGGTGAAATCCTGGCTCTGTTGAACGCAATGAGAATTTTGCCACTGACTTCAGTGGAGCAGGATTTTACTCAAGGATTTTGAAGTATGTTAACTCTCATATTTTAAAAACGCATGCTTTTTCCTAGCGTAGACATGCGCTGAGATTTTTTTTCTCTGATTCTTATCAATATTCTTTTTCTTTTCTTGTGCAGCACACAATCAGATGTAGCTATCTGTAAGTTTGGCTATAACTTATAGCACATGGTTGGCTAATTTTAAAGTCCATCCTTTGGCATGAAATCCAGCAGAAACATTTGTAAGATAAAAATTCAGTTATGGTTGATCTAATTTTCCCCTTGTAACTAGGACACGTGAGTTCAGAAATTTTTTTATTTTTAGATGATACCATTCAAGTACTTTTGTTCATAGTTGCATAAATGGTTTGTAGTAATAAATGGAAGTCACTGATTCGATAGAAGTTGACTCTTGTTCACCAACCTCCCCTGAGTTTGTTGCTTATTTAAAACAGTTATTCAGCTTATGTTTATCTCAAGCTGTCAGCTTTGGAGTGAGATTGCATTTCCTGTTAAAAAAAAAAAAAAGAGAGAGAGAGAGAGAGACAGCAAGAGAAGAGGTTCTTTACAGGACAAACAAAGCTGTTTAGAATTATGCCAGGATAACTTGACATTTAATTTTTATGAAGGACAGAACATTGATTAACTTCATACTACGGCAAGTAATTTAGTTTCCTGCTTTGGAAAATAGATCCATACATATTTATTAACATAAAGAGGTGCTTATGTATAGGGTGTGTGTGTGTGTGTGTGTGTGTGTGTGTGTGTGTGTGTATCCTTGTTCTTATGTATATGCGTTTGTATACACACATATACACATACTTAATATGTATTTGTACGCAACCTCACCTACATACAGCATGTAGTTATATACTATATTACATATTTCTCTACTGGATATATGATGTGAAATATATTTGATCAGATCAAATGTATTTTAAAATCAAATATATGATTGTGATAACAAAAAAATTAGATATCTGAAAAGTCCTGGTAGGTTTTCTAATCCACCTCCCTGATAGTGCAGGATTTTTTCCATATAATACATATTTTAGTTTCCACAATATAATTAGCATTTATGGCAAATATCTTTTCCATGTAGGTAAATTCTAGATCAACATGGGTCCAATTTGACTCCCATTGAAGTCAATGAAAAGCTTCCCTTAGACTACATGAAACTTGGATCAGGATCCTAATGGTTTATGATTAAAAATACATGGGTTGTTTGTTTGATTAGTGTGCAAAGGGAAGACAGAATATCAGGCTACAAAGTGGCACTCTTGATATTGAAGGAGAAGTGTCTTTTAGAAACTACTTGGTTTACTGTATACATTTTTCTGGTTTATCAAATATTAGAGCTGGTTACATTTTTTTTAGTCAACATTTTTTTGAATTTTTTAAATAAAGGCCTTTCTTCAAATTGAAATTTTCACAAAAAAAATTTTCACTGTGTTTGAAATTTTCCAAACAAAAAACCAAACCCCCCCCCACACACACACACACTGGAGCAATTCCCCAATTTTTTTTTAAATGGAATATTTTTCATTTCTTTCGATTTGTTTCCCAGAATTTTTGTTGCCATATTCTGACCAGTTGTTTGAAACGTTTACCTGTTTCACATTAAAGCACTCGCTAATCAATATGTTTAAAATTAAGTCAAAGAAGTGCTTAAGCACTTTTAGAGGTGTTCTTCAGTCACTGGAGCATAAATGCACTGGAGAAGATGCAGTTGGCTGATTTGTTTGCATGGGAAAGCAGGTCTGGACTTAATGGAGGTTCTTGTCTTCCATGGCAGTACTGTATCTGGACCGATGGATTGAATGCTCTCCTTGGGAAGGATATGATGAGTGACCTGACACGAAATGACTTGGACACACTGCTCAGCATGGAGATAAAACTGCGTCTCCTCGACTTGGAGAACATACAGATTCCTGATGCTCCCCCACCAATTCCAAAGGAGCCCAGCAACTATGATTTTGTTTATGACTGTAACTGAAACTACCCATTGAAACTCCCATTTAAACTGGAAAGATTATAACTGGAAAGATTAAACAAAGAGAGAGAGAAGTCCACATGTGCATACCTGGGATTATGGACTATGGTTAAAGCACTCTTGTTTCCATTCCCTGCATCTTTTCCTTTCCCCTGATCCCAGCTCCCCCATTGCTAGTCAAAAACTACATTGCTTTAATTAACTTCTAATTGCAGTCCATTGGATGTGGCTAACGCGAAGACCACTAAGCAGCATCCATCAGAGGAACTTTTACATTTTTAATGCTGGAATAGGCATTCTAAATAAAATACGATGCTTCCAAACTGCATGCCTATGAAACCAAACCTGGTGCTGCAGGTGCTTTATCTGGAAGTTGGGAGGTAGAGAGGCGAAGCAGCTACTGTAAGTGGAAGGTGGAGAGAGCGAGATTTTCTCAACCCATCCCAAGAGTCAGCTCACAACTGATTTCAAAAAAAGATTAAAAGTATTAATTGTTTAAACTTCTGCACCATCATCACTGTCATTATCCTTTACATTGGCAACCGTGTCTCCATCATCTGTGCTCTGCCAGAGTTATAGTTTCCTAGAATGAGTAGTTTGCAGGTTTTTGCTCTACTGTGCACTATAACACTGCAATGCTTCTAACTTCTTTTTTTGCCGTCTCTTAAATAGCCCTATATTTCTCCCAAATTACTAGCACAAATTGTGAACAAAGGCACTAGTTGTGTTCTCTCCCTGTAGCTATTCTAAGCCTCAATTGCCTCTAAAATTGGCTTGATTCTATCCAAGGATTTTTCTTTTTTCGTTCAAAGTAAAATAATAGTTTCCACAGATTAATGAAAATGGTGAGACATCTAAATCAGCATCGTCATTGCTACAGTGTTACAAGTTTGCAAGGGATTTCTTTTTTGTTTTTGTACAACAGGTTCTAACTTTTTGGTTTTGTTCTTTGGCCAAACAAATATATTTAATGAAAAAGAATTACATTGTGAGTTTATTTAGAGATGATGTTTTTATTTTTAATATCCATTGAAAACATTTGTCCGGGGAGGGAAAAATATCCAATATTTCCTTCAACTTTGCTGTTGAATAAAATCTGAGTTGTGATGATCCTGGAACTTTGTTTTTTTTATTTTGAAGTTTTCTTTTACTCTATGTCATTTCTAGCACTTCTGAGGCCTCTGCTACAAAGGGGAAAGGGAAAGCGTAACTTTAGGCTCTATGGTAGCAACATAAGCATCTTATTATAATTACTATTTATTTATCTGATGACAAAATTGCAATTGGCAAGTCTAAAAATCTGCATTGCAGTGGATAGATGAGCCTCTCTGAAAGGCAGCCATTGACAAATCTAAATGCAAAGCAAACCAATATGATTACAGTCAATTGTAGGCCATTATTTTTAGGTTCTCATTTGCTGAAATATCTAGCCCCACATGCTTCCCTCCTCTTCCCTGAGTGGAGCGAACCAGAAACCAAGGCTGCAGATGCACAGTATGAGGGAGTGCTGGCTTTGTTTCCCATTTTTCCCCTCCTCCCTTCTCCAAATCCTTTGGCTCTCTATCAGTAGGTATTCCACTGGGTCAGGTGCCAGGGATCTGGAGATGCTGGGCCTGGGTCCTGGTGAATCAATCTCTAATGCAAAGATTCCACCACCTCCAAAATTCACGTCTTAGTCAATGTTAACTTGCATGGATTCCTCCTCTAATATGTGAACCCACACACAGGGATTTTATCAGACCCTGTGGTGCCATGAAGCCAGATGCGTAAATTGAGAAACACAACCTCCATGCAGATGATCTGTGCCTCTGGTAGCTCCAACAACATCTGCAGTTTTTGAGTAGGCCAAACACATTGATACCTTCACAGAATGGGTGGGGGTGGATTACATACTATAGATGGAAGGAGGAAGAGGAAATTTCATGAATTCAGGTATGATGGTCCTAAATAAGATACCTTCATATGGTTGTAATTGCAATATGCCTACTATGCTTTGATCTAACAGGATAGAGATAAGATTGGTTTAGATGGTGAATGATGTTAAGAAAGAAAAGAGAATCTACAGATAAACACGAGAGCAAAATGTTACTGTGGGCCACAATCTGAGAGAAGATGAAGGGAAATTTCAAACTCGTGGAGTAAAAGCTGGAGATGTTTAATGTTAAGAAGTGTTGCCAAGGCTGCGTCATAGATAATCAGTGTTCAAAAATGGTGGAAACCCAAGGCACGTGACTGCTTTGGAGGATTGGTAATATGATCTGGATTTTGGAATGGTACTTGGAGATTGGGCATGGAAGTAGGGGTACACCTTTGTCCTGGACTGACAGTTACCTTTTTCTCTTTTTTGATCGGCCGACATAGCCGAATGGATGTTTTTCAATTGGCTAATTGAGCATGGCATTGTTTATGTATGTATGCTTCACAACAATTTGAATGGTCTGCATTTTACAAAATCTAACAATTAAAAAAAAATCATTTCTAGGTAACAGGATTTAAAAAACCACCCATGTCAGTGGTGACTAAAGGTCTGACTGCTGTTTGGTGATTTCAGGCCACACCATAAAATATCCTAAGGATCAAATGGTCATGGAGACAGAATATCCCCCTCCCACATTAAGATGATCCCTCCGGAATAAACTTGAGGCATATTGGAGAGACAGGAGACACCTTGAGCCAGATTCTCATTTACCCTGAGGCCCCTTTATACCACTTAGGCAGTGTAAAAAGGCCTTCTTCTTATGTGGCATCTCCATTACTAGAGATTTCCAACCATGGTTGCCCATTCTGAATGATCCTCTGTTAATCTCTTTGTGGATGAATAGTCCATTTGATTCACCCAGGATACCACATTGTCTATCCAAGATCTTCTTTTTCTTCATGTTCTACCATCAACTTTCCCTTACAGAGCTCATAAACATACATTGCCTGCTGAACCTTTTAAAATGTGCCCTGCAAATAAAATCTTCATTTGGATAAGATTTCTGACTAGCATTTGCTAAGTTCCAATACCTTTTTGTTGGTTGCACAGTCTATCCATGACCAGAAGAAGAATTCTTTCACCAACAGAAGTTGGTCCAATCAACAATATTACCTCACGCACTTTGTCTCTCCTGTATCCTGGGATGAACACAGCTACAACAACACTGCAAACAGTCTGTCCATGATATTTCCAGAATTCTTGCATAACTCCATAATTCAAAGGATTGTAGTTTCTGTAATATCATTTGTTTGAATGTCCATGTTTCACAGTTGTAATTTAACACAAACCAAATGTAAGTTTTGTAAAAGTCAGAATTTAGTTTTCAGATGTATATTCCTTCTCATCAGATGTTTATTCTTTCAGAATGCCTCTTTCACTCTGGCTAGTCTGGTGCTGACCTCATTATCCAATATTCCAACTTCTGTAATGATGCTTCATAAATAGCAATAATTTCTCACTAGCTGTACGGATGTATCATTTACTGGAATCTTGCATATTTTCCCAGGATCCTTGCATTCCACCAAATTTTTTTTCTTTCCCTCATTCAACTTTAGACCATAGTATTTGTTATAAAAACAACAAGGAGTCCGATGGCACCTTAAAGAGTAATAGATTTATTTGGGCATAAGCTTTCATGGGTGAAAATCCACTTCTTCAGATGCATAGAGACTTTGTTATATTCATATATCATCTCCACTAACTTCATCAGACCTTCTTCTGTCCCAGCCAACAGCACTGTCAAATACGTAGTGAATGTGATTGTCATGGAGTTACCGGGTGATGCTCTGGAACTACTCCCTACAAAACCAGTCAGGACTCTGGGGGAGCATGCCTCCTCTCTCTGAGCATACTGTCTCCAAGGCAAGAAGCTTACACAGCTTCGACCTTCCTGGGTCTGACCTCGGAGCATTCAGCATCCCCTTCCACACCATGCGCTTCCCGCAGCGAGTCTGACCGGGCGGGATTCCTGGGGAGGCCTGAGGGCCCTGTCCCCCAACTCCACAGTCAGACGTGACTCTCAGCCAGCCAGTAAAACAGAAGGTTTATTAGTCGACAGGAACACAGCATAGGACAGAACTTGTTAGCACAGAAATCAGTGACTTTCAGCCAAGTCCATCTTTGGGTGAGGGGAAACCAGAGCCAGGGCTCTCTGGACCTCCCTCTGAGCCCCAAACCAGCCGAGACTGATCACTTCCAACTGCCTGGCCCCTGCCCTTCCCATTGCTCCTCCTCCGGCCTTTGTCTTGCTTCCCAGGCCAAGAGTCACATGGTCACATCCCCCTCCTGGGTCTCAGGTTACGAAGGGGCAGCCATAGCATCCGTGCAGGCAGCTGGAACAACCCCCGCAAAGGTCACACATGCTTATTCCCACCACCTAGACATTGGTGCAATACACACGGAAACGGAGGCACACACAGCATTTATGCAAAACAGTAAGACTCACATAGGCTCACATACAACATAACAAGGGAAAATTCACACTTCATCAAAGTTATTCACCCATCTTTCCATTCATCTTAATATCTTCTTCTGTTTCTTCAGTTAATTTAATCACTCACTATAAATGTTGAATAAAGTTGATGACACTATACAATCTTGTCTCAGTCCTCTCTTGATCACTATAGATTTTCATTTTCATCTCTGTTATAATTGCCTTCTGATTCCAGTATAATTGTTTTATTACTTGGAGTTCATATCCAGCAATCCCTACAAGCCTTATTATGTTGAGCAATTTGTTGTGATAGATTCTGTCAAAAGCTTTTTAGAAGTCAATAAAACACAAGTGAACTGTTTCCACCATTTCAGCTGATCTTTCTGGTATGAGCTTCAGGTTCATATTGGTGTTTATTTCCATATTTGAAGCCCTAAGGTTGTTTGCTTAATTCCTTATCAGTCTTTCCTGGTATTGTATCTTAAACAACTCACCATGTCTTAAGAGGCATGTGATAGTAGGCTGCTTGTTCTGTAGTCTTTACAACGAAACTGTGTATCTAAATCCCCAAAATGAACACTGCTATGGATTATAAAGTCTTCTGGAAATTCTCCTGTCCTCTTTAACAAAGCTTTCAAGTTTTCATTGCTTATGCCTTTTAACAATTCAGCTGATATTGCATCACAACTCAATGCTTTTCCATTCAGCAGTCTCTCTATTGCTGCCATGATTGCTTCATCCATTATTGGTGGGCTTACTTGATTAATATCTAGTTGAGGTTTTTTAGGTCTATTATGACCATATAGTTCCTGGATCTATTTTCACCATCTCTTGTTCTTGTCTTTAGGGACTATGCATTGTCAGTTGTCAATTTTTGTCCTTAAAGGTCATATTGGTCACCTTTCGTCTGTGATTGAAGACTATTTTCTTTTGATACATCTCACTTTGTTTGTTCTATTTATCCAGTTGTTCAATTTCTTTGCATTTCTCATTTGGCCATTCAGACTTTTCTAATCTGCCTTTATTCTTTATTTTATTTAGTCTTCTTTTTCTGTTGTCAATCTTTGTGCTTTTGTAAGAAGTTAATAGCTAATAGAAGCTTATGTAGAACAAATGAAATCACTGCTCTGATGGACGAAAGAAGGAAAGTAAAAGCACAGAGATCAACAACAGGAAAAAAAGGGGGCCTTAAGGTGGGCGTAAATTACATTTAATATGATTTACTCCTACTTCAGAGACGCTACCTGAGCAGTATAAAAAGGCCTTAGTGTCAATGAGAAAACGTCCTTTCAGTCTCCAGAGCTATCAAGCCAATATCTTTCCCCATTATGTAATTCGCTAATATTTTTAAAAATAAACATTTAAAGGTGAATAAATTACCTACTGCTTCACGTTCATTTAAAAATATGGGAATGAAAAGAAAGTCTTTGCATATGCTATTGTATGTTCAGGGAAAGCTTTCATATGTAGCACTCAAGAATCTTCAGCAGACAAAATACCATTAAAATTGCTTGTATAATTTCAAAGTTGGTCATGGATAATGCTTTAAAAAGCCATAAAAGTGAGCGAGAAGGTGGTAAAGGTAAGTCTAATTTTAGTTTCTGTTTTTAGAGTGATTTTTCTTTTGGAAAGCAAATCATCTTATTCAGAAAAACCTGAATTAATAAAAACATGTATCTTGAAATGTCTGAGGCCTCAAACTGAGTGTAAGGATAAGTAGAGAAACAAAAATACTAAATAACCTGGAGCAAAAGAAAGCAGCGTGTGTCACAGAGAGAGTCCTCTAGAGCCCTTGATTGTTCTTTTTAGCAGTAATTCCCTCTTTAATCTGGTGGCCTGTTTTATTAAACATTAGGATTTGTGGGGAAAGCATCCTCTTACCAGGCGACAGGTGATGAGTCTGTCTTTAGATTTCCTGTACAACTGCATAGGTTTTGACTCTTTCCCTCTTCAGAAGGGTCCTCTTTGTTGCTTATTTGTCCATGACTGCATTTTATTTGAATTGTGTAATTTTTGTCACATAAATAGTCCAAGTACAAAATATACTATTTACAGATGATTCATCTGTGTGTCCACGGCCTCATGCTGCGGTCTGGGCCCTGCATGGAGCTTTAGTGGAATCCACTGGTTGACCTCCGATCTCTTCTCACTGCTTTTTCTTAGACAAAGCAAGTAGAGTGCTGATCCACAAGAGTGGTCATCATGTCACCTGCAACAAAACAGTGCTAGCCAAACTGACTAGGGCCACTGAGACCCCTACACAGTACTCCAAACAGAGAGGGAGAGAGGAGAAACACCACTCCCGCTTCCCACAAAATGCATCCCAGTGACATCCTGATGCTGCAGTTTGCTATTAGTGGGATGATGTTGCATCTATATGGGATGATGAAGGGTGGCAATGATGCAGACATTAAATAATATGATGTCAGGATTCCACTCTGCAATCAGTTCGTAGCTCTCTCTGACTCCATTCAAGGGCAAAATGATTCTTTCTCTAGTTCTATAAGGTTGAGAACTGCTAATCTATGTTTATATCCAAGGGTCTGGGTAATGGAAGAGCATTTTTGTATTGTCATCTCCCTGCCTTTCTCTTTTGTTTCGGCTGCTCATTACTAGTTGATGAAAAAAGGATGGAAACTAATGTGTGACGTGAAAGTTGTTCATCTAATAAAACTCAGCAGACTGAAAAGGATTTTCCTCTGATTTTTTTCCTCCTGTTATGGGAGGTTTCTAAAGATCAATCATTTAACCAACCTAGGAATAACTCAGCTGGCCAGAAGCAGGGGAGGAATGCTTAACATTTAACAAACAAAAAGAACTGTTCTTCCTATAACACCATATACGAATATAAACTGAAGGGAGAACAATTTCCCTTGTTTAGTATACTAGTGCACCCCTATGCATGGCCATTAGCATATTGAAATGTACTGGGAGATACTTTTAGAAGGGAGTTTCTAACCATTAATGTTAGCCAGGTACCCTCTTTTCCCACAATGTTTGCTACATCAAGACAATAGTCGCTCGGTGTCTCTCTTTTGGATTACAAGCAAATTTAAATAAAGGGCTCACATCAGATGTCATTTATTGACCTGATTAGCAAAGCACTTAAGCATATTCTTGCATCTATCCCTATTCAGCAAAAGGGACTTGACTTCAGTGGGACTTAAGCACGGGCTTAAGTGCATTGCTGAATCAGGGCGTATTACAAGTGCAGCTTTATCCATTGCTAGGCTTTCCTTATTGAATTTAGGACATTAAAAGTGAATAGCTGCATCATTTTACTACTATTTACTATTTTACTAAATTGTAATGTGACTTGTATGCTTTTTTAAGAGATTAAACATAATAGGGCATGATTTTCATTTACGCTATGGCCCCTTTATTCTGCTCTGGCAGGGACCTTAACCTGGGCATAAATATGTTAAGTTCGAAATGACCATTACCTTTGATATTTGAATTGAGGCAGAGCAATGAAACACTGCTAAAAGCACTGCTTGGTTGGTGTAGGGCTCTGTACAGAATGGATGTCAGCAGAATTCTGCATGTTTCCAATGAGGTGGCTTCAAAGTGATGGTTCAGGCAGGTCAAGCCTCTCAGGGGCCTGCTGAGGTCAAGGTTAAATGAGTTGTCGACTCTTTCAGACTTGTAGCTATTTATATTATATTTTTCCCTAGAAGGTGAAGACTCCACAAAGGTCTCCTATCCAAGAACAGAATGGGTCTAATGCGGCTTAGTTTGGGGATCATAGCCTGAGCTAATATGAGGGAAATAACTCTCAAACAAGTACACTCAGAGTATAAAGTTTTCTACTAAGGACAGTTTGTTTTTATAGGTGCTGGAGAGCATTTCAGCTTTTACGGTACACGTTGTTTCTCTTCATGTCTCATATTCTTTGGAAGTCAATTGTTATGCACTTTTAAAACATGCTAATAAAGGGCAGACCAGATGTTTTAAATGTGAGGAGCTTTATGTGTCTGTCCCTCTCAAGTCCAATCTACCGCCTGCTTGCAGTACATTTCAGGTGAGACATGGCACATCACTGGAGTCGTTACTCTTCTGGACGCATTTCTGCTGTTAAAAAAATAAACATGAAGATGTCATGGAAATTGGGATTTGAGAGTATTACAATGAGAACACTAAATAATGGAACAGGAGAAAATAAGCTGTGTAGAGTACATCATCACCAAGTGATTCAGCCAAAGAAAAACTTTATCTTCTCTGACGTCTCAAGATTTGTTTTGAATTACTTTGTCTGCTTAAATTGTCATTGTAGGATTTTGTGGACTGATTGAACACTGCAATTAGATTCTCCCTTGATGAAGACTTGTAAGTCTAATTTTAAATCTTGCCATCCATGTGGCACTCAATCTAAACTGTTTTTCAAATAAGAAATGGTGCTTTTCCAAGAGATGTCAGTGTCATATCAGTTTGTCTCTAAATGTCATGTAGTCAGTCTCCTCCTCCCACTCTCCCCTCCAAATGTGCTCTTGATGCTCAGTTTGAACATTACAGATGATATAGTTACAAGCTATGCATTGCAGAGTGATTTCTCATGTTTTTAGTGTGTGCACCAAGGGTGGTGTTGAACTGAAAGTACATGTATTAGTGTGCTGGTGAGATTGGGTATCATGATGACAATTGACTTGGATTATGTTAAGTGTGAGAGATGCATTGAAGTATTATTTTCTTTTCAGTGTTTATAGTTCCATGAGAAAATGCACTGGAACAACATTAACTCTGAATTAACAAAGATTATGTGTAGGAATTTCCTAGGTTTTTTTTTAAATACATGTATGTAAATTATTAAATTTGGGGGCTAAGCACTCTGGGTTGGAGACAGAGGCTGAAAAGCTAGTCACATGTTTATATTTCCATTTAAAAGGTTGCATTCCCAAAAGTGAAAGTTTTCACCAGTGCTCCAGCTTCTTCCCTCAAGCTCCAGATTCATCCCCTTTTCATGAGAAACAGCAGCCTGGCAATTTGTAAAGCTTTAAGCAATGATTAATAAAACATGAGTGTCAGTTAAAGCGCTCTCTGCTGAGAGCATAACATTTAAACAGAGCAGCTCTGATTGTTTCACTGGCTCCTTAATTTCCCCAGTCCTGTTACCCATACAGCTCTGATCTTGAGACTCTCAATCAATCCCTAGTCCAGGAAGGCACCTTCTGCACCCCATCCACTGTCCAACCTGGTGTCAGCACCTAAGTTCTATGTATATATTTTAATCTGAATAACATTTTATACATGTAATTGTTATCTTTTCAAAAACTGTACATGCACAGATTGATGTGACTACGCTGGATAATGTATTAGTGGAAAATAAGAGAGGGCTGCAGCGGGGTAGAGGCAAACGGAGGATGGGGAAGACAATGATCAAGAACAGTGGGCAAGGTCTGCCATAGGGCTGAGAGAGGAAGGCCTGTCCTGTACACCTTAGAAAACACTTCTCCACAGTTTTTCAGAAAAGGACAGGAGAGCCTCCTCCATTTTTGCAGGCTGTCTAAGATTCGGGAGAAAAGTGAGAGTGAAGGTTCTTGCTCATCGCTCAGCCAGTGAAGAGCTGAATTATGTAACAAGGCACATGTAACTAAGGGCCTGTGTGTATTAGAGCTTTGTGACCCAGTGTAGCTATAGTATTATAACTGCACTTGTCCAATCCCCCAGCCTCATCCCCATTGTAGCTGTGCTGGGTAGTACCAGTGAAATAAATTTGGGGCCTGGTAATGGGGCCCACCCCTCCCAATTCTCCCCATTTGCACCACAGTTACAGATATTTAAAGGGTCTCTGGGCTCGTGTACCTGGTATAATTGTCCTTCCTTTCCATCCTCTCTTGTCAATCCCTTGTGCTGCATCAATGTAATTTACCCCAGTTTGAAACCAGGCTAAGCCACATTTCTGGAAGCCCTGCTGTACATAGGTAAAGCACATCCATACTGGGGGTTTACACTAGAGCTGGTCAGAAAAATTTCAGAAACTTGGAAAATGCAGTCTTGTCAACATTGAAATGCGTTGTTAAATCATATCAATTTTACCGCAATTTTGTTTCAGAAAGTTCCGACAATGTTGAAATGTCCCATATTAACATTTTTCAGAACTAACTGTTTTTACTTTTTCAGTTTGAAACAACTTTTTGTTTCAATTTTTTAATTTTCATTTTGGTTTTGACTTTTTAAAAGTTTTATATTATAATATGAAACATTTTGATTAGTCTGAAGTGAATTATTTTTGGAATTTTGTTCATAGAAAATTTGGAAGCCAACTTTCAAAATCCTTTATAAAATGGGATTTCTGTCCTCTGCACAGCTCTGGTGACAACATCAGTGAAGTGCACTCAGGCCAAAACCTCAGCCCTCAGAATGCATTCTCTAACAGCCTAGTAATAAGAAAAGGAGTACTTGTGGCACCTTAGAGACTAACAAATTTATTAGAGCATAAGCTTTCGTGAGCTACAGCTCACTTCATCGGATGCATTTGGTGGAAAAAACAGAGGAGAGATTTATATACACACACACAGAGAACATGAAACAATGGGTTTATCATACACACTGTAAGGAGAGTGATCACTTAAGATAAGCCATCACTAGCAGCAGGAGGGGAAAGGAGGAAAACCTTTCATGGTGACAAGCAAGGTAGGCTAATTCCAGCAGTTAACAAGAATATCAGAGGAACAGTGGTGACTTACCTTACAAAAGTACGCTGCACAACTCCATCAAAAATAACTAGGGCAGGATGAATTACATGCTACTATTGTCCCTGCAAAATGTTCTTGGATAAATTAATAAAATGAAAATATACTAAGTAAGAAACGTTGCAATGTCAGTAGCAATAGTTATATTGTTCATATATCAAAAAAACTGCACATCAAGGAAAACAGCCAATATCTTTGATTTTGGAATCATCCTTGAGTCAATTTTTTAATTCTTTTAATTCTTCAGACTTCTATCTTTCCTAGAAGGATCAAAAGAAAGCTTTGGATTCATTCAAAAAAGGGGTAATTTTTATCAATTATCAATTAGTTTATCAATTAAACTAGGCAAGTTACTAGTAAATATCCATTCATAAAATTGATTCTGTGCTGAGAAATAAGTGCAATAAAATTGAAGAAGCTAAATAATAATCTTCATACAGAGCAAAGAAGTTTGATCCCTGATTTAAATGCAAATCTTAATGGAACTTTGGCTATAGAGTCACTTGGTCATTTCTGTAATAATATAATCTCTGCCTCAAATTTACACTTCTTCAATTTGATTCTCCACTGCTTTATATCTTGTGTAAAATGGATGTGAAACGCTACCAGATCAAAATGGAATTGTTTTACACCCACTTTACACAGATGTAAATGACTGCACAAGGTGCTAGAGAGTGGAGAATCATGCCATTTGCCCTCACCTTATGGCCCTATGCAACTCTATGCCAGCCCTCATCTCTGATCTCATCTCCCTGTGCTCTGCCAACCATGCCCACCTCCCTGGCTCATTTGTTTCCTCCATTCCTTGGCTTCATGCCTTTTTCCACAGCCCACCTCTTTTGCAAGGAATGCTCTCTCAACTGTGATTCACCAAGCCACTCCCTTCCTGTATTTAAGTCCCTCATTAAAATGTGATTCTTCCATGTGTCCACGAGAAGTGAACGAATCCAAACATTACAGTTGGGATTTCCAAAGGGGCCTAAGGAATTGGGGAGCCCCTTGTGAAAACAAAGCAAATCCCTTCAAGGGCCAGATCCAAAGGTCACTGAAGTCATTGGCAGTCTGTCCATTGACGTCAATGGGCTTTGGATCAAGTTATTCCTTGCCCTGGGCTTCCTACTGTACCTGTCCTGCTGCCCATGCAGTCACGGCTTCATTGCTATTTTTAGCATGTTAGTTCAATCAGACCTGGAGTATATATGTCTATCCAAGATGGAAATAACACCTCCAACTGGAGGGTAGACTGGTGGGTAGACATACCCTTCGACTTTAAGCTCTCTGGGGCATAAAATCTCTTCATTTCGTATCTAGCTGAGTGCCTAAAGTTGCTGGAGTTTAAAAAATGAATAAGAAGAATGACACTAGAACACTCTGAAGTTGTTAGAGATGATTGTCTGATCAAGATTGTACTTAAGGCTGAAAGCCAAACATCTGGCATTTTAGTCCAGCTCTTGTCGGCAGAGAATTGTTGCCTGTGTTGTATTTTTTATTACTTTATTCAGTTTAGTTTTACGGAGGCTTGTACCGTGATCAATAACCTTCTAAAGAAGGGGGGGGATATAATTTTCTCTCCCATTTTTGTGTGTATGTGAAACCCTGACACTGTCTTACTGCAGAAAGGACTCTCTGAGGAAACAGGTGCTAACACAAACGGCAATGTTGGACCTTTTAATCCCATCTTGTGATCCCTCGAGAACAAAGAACCTGATGTTATTTAGAGCAGTGGGTTGGTTGAAGAGCCACCATCTTTGCCCTGAGGGGGAAGCTTGTTTGAGTGACTTTGCACCATCTGCCCAATGCACTAATTCTCCTGAATATGTCAGTGCTCCAGGACTTTGCAATGCAAAAGCCTTCAGCAATCTGTCTGCTTGCTGCATGATGTAGTGCTACCAGTGCCTCTCACTGTGGGTTGCATTGCTGAGAGACATTAGAGGAAGAGCTTGCCAGAATGAACAAAAAGGCACCTGGCACAGCTCACTTTCACCATATTTTTAATCTGATTTCTATGAACTGATCAGAGACATTCAATGCCTGCTGGGTAGAATCACCCTTCCTTGTCTAACCTACTGGAGCTGGAAGAACAGTGGAGTGTTCCATAGGAGAGTGATGGGGGGTATGCTTCCCACAATGATCAAGGAGTGTAAAGGAGTTTCTGTAGTTAGCTGACTGGCTGAGTTCCTGTTGGAAAGTACTTTTTGAATGATGCTGGGATTTACAGTATACTAATTACATTTTAGGGTACTTAGAGGCTTACATAATCATCTTTTTATTTAAATCTAAATAAATAAAATACAGGGAAAACAGAATTCTTGTGAAATCATCATTAGATTAATATAATATTAACCCTCTCCCTGTTGGTGACACTTAACCCATTCAATGGATATTTTCTAGGCGACACTAAATGTCACTGATGTACCATTTCTTTCAGACTTCTTTCAAATTTACCAAACTCTGGAACACAATACTGAAAACTTCTCCAGGCAAGTGACCCTGTCTTTTGCCCTGCTTTATAATCCACGGTGCTCTGTGACTAATAAAAATAAAGATAACACATTTTCGCTTGTGCTAAGTCATATCCCACATAGCTAGAAATTTCTAACATATTTTAGAAGCACAGCTTTGCAGTGTCATGATGCCAGACTTACTCTCGCACCTGAACCTCATTTTTAAAATGCCAAATGTTCTTTCACTCACTGATCTGGTGAGGTTTTAAGCTTTGCTGTAATTTATTTCTGTTGGTTATATTATTACATTATAACTTAGTGTTCTTGCTGTATACCTCTGGGGGAGGGGACAAACTTATTAAATAATTCTCCTAGTTAAAGCATCTATTACTGATTTATGCACATTGGAGCATGAGCCTGTGTGATGCTAACCAGTTCCTAGGAGGTGTTGAGCCAGTGTATAGGAGTTATTTCATCTCACACTCCAATATCTCCCAGACAGTAGTTGGGAAGCCTAAGCTGTTTTTGATCATGACAGTAAATGTATGGTTTTTTGTTAATCATTAGTGTAATTAGGCCCCACAAATACTGTGTTCCTGTTATCATTATTTATATTACAATAGTGCCTAGAGATGGCAATTGAGATCCGGACCCCAATGTGTTAGGCACTGTACAAAGAGTTCCAAACAGTCCCTGACCCAAAGAGTTCACAATCCAAATTGTAAAGACAGAGAAAGAGTGGAAAGGAAAACAGAGAGGTGAAATGACTCGTGCAAGATCTGACCAGCTGGTCAGTCGCAGAACCGGGACTCAAACCCAGGTCTCCTGAGTGCTGTGCCTATCCACCAGATCACACTGTGACTCCGGTTCTTAGTTGTTATATTTCCTTGTTATTTGCTATTAAATTCTATAGAAGTTTTGGAACGTGTTTAAATTTGATGTTGTCCCAAATGGTCAATGTACTTATAATATATAACTACCTTCTAGAAGACGTTGGGAGAAAACGAGGTATGGAGCAGCAGAGGCTTTTCTCCCCTAGGAAAAAATGAACTTGTTTTTAGCACTGGGATCTCTAGCACTAGCATCTTCTCTCCACCGAGGGCAGAGATAGAAGTGATTTAATATTTTAGTGAGTGCTTGAATTCCTAGTTCCCCTGTTTCAGCAACTCTTGATGGCAACTAGTTGTCATAAATCTCAAAGTTTACCACTGCCTTGATCAGCAATGGATAACATCATCTGTTCTGCTGAAAGCATCAGCAGTGGAATAGTTAACAGTGTTGATATTAAGTTATTATTAGGTTTCAGAGTAAATGCCCAATTGATTGGGGACTTCTTATGGCTCTACTGAGCCACCATTTCAGGCTATATTGCAGATTCGAAAAGATGACACTTCATCAGGAAGTTTACATCTGTAACCAATAGGGCTAACAAATATCATCATTATTATTATTTATAATTAAAGTTTAAATCCTGCAGCCAGGCTTCTGTCACTAGTTCCCTATCCACAGGATTGTGAAAATAGGGGATCCTGTGTATAGCCCAGCCAATTGGTATTAACTTTGCCTTTCTTGTCTACGTCATAGTCATATATAACAAAACAAACGAACCCAGACAATAAGGTAATATTTTAAAATGAGAGGTTATAATAAAGATTTCAGAAATTCAATGCGTCCTGCCAGTATTGAAGCTGCTGTGGTCCATTCTGCCGCTTGACCTCCCTTCTCCCTGCAGGGATTATCCCAGGACCTGGGGTGCTATTTCTGTACAAGTCCCCTGCCTGCTCTTGTTTACACTTGGATGGGTCTTCTCAGAAGCGTTTACCCTGCCAGGGACAACAAAGACATGCTCCAATTCACTGCCCAATTTGGCATAGGCAGTTAGAAAACAAGCTGAGCTCACTCTAAGGTAGATCTAGCAGCTAAGCTGACAGGGACTCCTATATGACCTACTTTTAGCAGAGGAGCCCATGCCTCTGGAAGGCTGAAAAGAATGACCTGAATCCACTCAGGTGTAGTCCCTCCAAGGTTTGTGAGCATGGAATTTGCCTTGCGACTTTGCACCCAGTATGGAAATTTGCTTTCTCAGTTATTCAGCTAAGACACACATTTGTGATTCCATTTCAGATGCTGGGAGAAATGTTTGCTCCACTGGAGCTAGAATGCCCATGGAGGGAATGCTGCTTACTTTGCCTATGAAGGCAGAGAAAATGTAAACATTCTAGTTGGAAACTGTCGGGGGGGAGGACGACAAAAAGATGATAATATCTATACTCCCCTCGGCCTGACACAATGAATATTCTATAGAAGGTAAAGATGTGCAGTGCAAAATGTGATTGTATGTCTGGGGATGGGGCAGAGAGGAGAACCTCATTGGGGAAGTATAGGAGGTTTGCCAGCCAAGCTGCTCCACTCCTGACGTGTTTCTGCCCAATCCCTGCCCTGATCAGTGGACCTTTGCAGAGTACATTGCAACGAAACCAGTTCAGGATACCATTAATGTGGCCAGGGGGCTGCAGATCTAAGCTTCTGAAACCACATCAGTGTGGATATTGTGAATACACTGAACTGTGTGTACTTCAGTTACAGCTAACCAGTGAAAGTACAAATAGCTCCATTTGCAAGTTTAGTCTACCCCCAGTTTATTAAACTACCCAATGGACCTTATGCCTTTCATTCAGAAGGCTCATAGCATGTTTTACAGATTGTAGGGATAGAGGATCATAACACTGAACTACAACCAGCTCTGGCATGGAACCCAGCAGCCATCCTGTTCCAGCAAGATTGGGTGTTTGTAAAAATGAAAGTGAAGAATAACTTATGTAGGTTAAACTGTAGGGAAGATAAATAATGAAAGTATGAACTGGAATTTTGGCCAGGACCCTAATCCTGCAAAATCTGCCATAGGATGCAATCTTTAATGGCTACAAACAGTCAATTTCAAATCCTATAAGAAATATAGTGAAAGATAACAGTATATATGCTTGCTCATCTGTATCTGAACTAGTGATGGATGAACTGGTTCAAAGAAAATAACTAACCTGAACCTGAAACTAACCTGAATTCTTAGGGTCTTCCCTATCCAAGCTGGGTTCTGCCCCGACTTTCCCAGGTATCCTTCAAGAACTATGATGGTCTAGTACTCCCTCCTAAGCCAGCTGCTATCTTCACATCTTGTATTCTATGCCTCAAAGGCTAACAATTAATTTGGGGTTGCATCTGATTTGGGGAAGTCCTGAACAGTGTGAGACTGGCTGCCTTAAGCTCACATAGAAACTGCCAGCTCTGCCCAGACCTCTGAGCAACAACACTATCAAAAGAAAATGGGGGTGTGGGGGGAGGGGAAGGAGTGGATAAAGATACAAAATGAAAGAAATCAGGGTGGGAAAAGAAGCATGTGTATCTAGATATCACATAGCAAGCAAAATCAATAGAAATTAACATTTGATTATTAGCACCAGAAGAAATTGCATGTGTCCAATCATGAGCAATTGCAACTCCCAGTGCAGTAAGGGTTTGGCTCTATTCCTTCTAATAAGGAATTTAAAAAATATTTCCCCTTTATATAAATACACTAGAATTCTTTCTGTTAACTTCACTTCATGGTGCTTAGGTAACTATGATGCAGATGGCCTAATAATATCTAATAGATAAACAAACTTCAGCACCAAATACTTATTGTTTACTGGTGGGGGGGGGATCAACTCTCCTACTCCAAATTTTTGTCCATAAATGTGACAAAAAAGTCACTCTTCATGCGAGTCTTCTCTACACGAGTGTGTGTGGTGTCTTCAGCTTGTTTCAGACAAAGCAGATAGTAATTCCGCCTGTCTCAGTGCCCTTCGCTAAAACCACCAAAGGGTAGGGTTCATGTTGTGCCAGTATGGTTCTGCAGCACGTCCCAAGTGCCATAAATAGAATAAGCAGCTTTAAAATGATGAGAAGCCTCAGTGTCTTACGTGCTCAAGAAGTTAATCATGAGGTCAACCACAAGAAGTGGGTTTTGTTGAGGGGGTTGGTATCTCAGAAACAGCTTATGATAGAGGTGGTGGAGCTTGGTGTGGTATCTGAAAACGGCAATGTGAAAAGTCAATCAGCTCCACAGAAGAGGTTCAAGACTCTCAGGCAGTGCCATACAGAGAAAGTATGACTGGTCTGAATGACCACACTGAACTAATATGAGCCAAGTTCAGAATAATGACCAGAATGGAAAGAGTGTATAACTTATTTATTTTACAAGCTGTGGCAACTACCATGAACCATTTTTGTGACAAAAGGTCTAGGGTCTTGGTATGGTAGCAATTTGGTGACAGTGTAAAATTTTACCCACTATCTTATTTGTCTGAATCCTAAATAAGTTCTTACAGTCTGTATTTGGAAAGTGTTTTAATATCTCACTAAGAGGAGGTGAATAATTCATTGACTTGGGAGCAATAATCTTACACCCTCCACATCTGACACGGAGCACCACAGAAGTTTTCAAAGAGGTAGCATGATGGCAATTCCCTGCCCCTAATGTCCAAAAAGTATTTATGGACGTTAAGGGCATGGGAACTCCTATTCCATGCTGCAGAGATGGGCTATAACCATCAGTGAGGCTGGTCAAGAGAGAAGCACTTCAAATGGATGTCTTAGTTAATGTACCCACCAATAGGCAGGATGAATTCCATCCTCCTCCCAAATCGCTCTCAGTTCCTTATACCAAGCTTGTTTGCTCAAGATCTATGTTGGAAAGGGTGAATTTCTTCCTGTATGCACAAGCAAGGTGATAGCTGAATGATAGAGCTTAGTGTGGAGGAGAGTGCTCTAAATATACTAATCCAAAAATGGCACTCTTTGGGCAAGAGCAGAGAATAATCATCACACTTAACATGTCTCAAATACCTTCTACCTAAACGCTTGAACATGCTTTCATAAGCATTAAGGACGAGGTTGTGGTTTCCCAGTTTGTGCAACGTAAGGACTGGCATGTACATGGCCTGTTCCATAGCAGCTCAGGGAAAGAATACTGTCATACTGTCCATGTTGCCCCTTTGCTCCAGAGGGCACTAAACTGCCACCATCCTTTACCCATAGTAGATCACTAACCTTTACACACATTGGCTCAGCTGAGCTGGATGACACATTGCGGATGGAGCCATGGCACCATCGACTCTCCTGCCTGCTCAGGGTGGAGTAGCAGGTGCATAGCACCTTTTTACCCCTAGCAGTCCAAACCCAAAAGTTCTGGGAGGAGCATATTGGGGTTAGTCTTTTTCTTCCTTAGCCCACTGCACCACTGTGCAGTGTAGGCCCTAACTTGGCCCTAACTGATTAATCCTCATTGAATTTTCACAAGGATGGGAGGAGCAGTGGACCAGCATAGCCCCCAAAACTGAACAATGCTGGCCAGAGACCAGAGCATGTGGGTGGACACAGTATCTTCTCTCTTTCCTCCTTGGTGCAAATTAAAGCAATTCTCCCTCAGTGGAAATCCCAAGGGAAGAAGTCTGCAATACTGAAGTAATTAGGGTGAATCCTCTTTGCATGGTGCAGGGAAGCATAATGAGATGAACCTGGTTCCAAGGATGCTGAGTTACTTGGAATTCCTTGAGCAAGTGTTGTATTTAATAGGGACAGGAGGATGAACAGGAGGATGTTTGCTGGGGAAGAGTCAACATGTCTGGTGTAAAGAGAAATCATGTCTCACCAAGCTATTACAATTCTTTGAGGGGTCAACAAACATGTGGACAAGAGTGATCCAGTGGATATAGTATACTTCGAGTTTCAGAAAGCCTTTGACAAGGTCCATTGCCAAAGGCTCTTAAGCAAAGTAAGCTGTCATGGAGTAAGAAGGAAGGTCCCCTCATGGATCAGTAACTGGTTAAAAAGCAGGAAACAAAGGGTAGGAATAAATGGTCAATTTTGACAATGAAGAGAGGTAAATAGTGGGGTCCCCAGGGATCTATACTAGGACGAGTGCTGTTCAACATATTCATAAATGATCTGGAAAAAGGGATAAATAGTGAGGTGACAAAATTTGCAGACGATACAAAATTAATTAAAATAGTTAAGTCTAAAGCAGACTGTGAAGAATTACAAAGGGATTTGTAAAACTGGACGACTGGGCAACAAAATGGCAGATGAAATACAATGTTGATAAATGCAAAGTAATGCACATTAAAAAACATAATCTCAACTATACATACAAAATGATGGGATCTAAATTAGCTGTTACCACTCAAGAAAGAGATTATGAAGTCTTTATGGATAGTTCTCTGAAAACATCCACTCAATGCACAGTCTAAAAAAGCTAACAGAATGTTAGGAACCATTAGGAAAGAGACAAATAATAAGACAGTAAATATCATAATGCCACTATATAAAGCCCTGGTATGCCCACACGTTGAATACTGCATGCAGTTCTGGTTGCCCTATCTCAAAAAAAGATATATTAGAATTGGAAAAGGTATAGAGAAGGGCAACAAAAATGATTAGGGGTATGGAACAGCTTCCATATGGGGAGAGATTAAAAAGACTGGGACTTTTCAGCTTGGAAAAGAGATGACTAAGGGGGGAGATGAAGAGGTCTATAAAATCTTGAATGCTGTGGAGAAAAATGAATAAGGAAGTGTTGTTTTCTCCTTCTCATAACACAAGAACCAGGGGTCATCCAATGAAATCTCTAGGCAGCAGATTCAACATGAACAAGAGGAAGTACTTCTTCAACAACACACAGTCAACCTGTGGAACTTGTTGCCAGGGGATGTTGTGAAGGCCAAAACTAGAACAGGATTAAAAAAAAGAGTTAGATAAATTAATGGAGGATAGTCTTCAGTGGCTATTAGCCAAGATGATCAGGGATGCAACCTCATGCTCTGGGTGTCCCTAGCCTCTGACTGCCAGAAGTTGGGATTGGCCAACCGGGGATGCATCACTCGATGACTGCCTATTCTATTCATTCCCTCTGAAGCATCTGGCATTGGTGACTGTCTGAAGACAGGATACTGAGCTAGATGGACCACTGGTCTGATGCAGTATGGCCATTCTTACGTGGGATTGTGCTGTGTCTCTGGGGAAAAAAACAAACAAAAGTTTGATAAAAAAAGACATTGAATTTTGGATAGAAGTTACAGCTTTCTTTCATTTTTATTGACTACGTTCACGTCTTCCAGCCATCAAAAGAAACTGCTGTATCTAGGATTAAAGAAATGAAAGATGTAGACACATGAATAATTAATTTTACATCACTGTATAGCATGACATTATTTTCTAGACTCTTATGATATGCCAATAGATTTAGAGCCTGCAAGTGTTTTGTACTCATGTAAAGAAGGAAGTGACACTGGTAATGTGTTTAGGAAATATTTCCCGCTACTTATCCTACTGTCTTGTGTAAACTTCCTTTATTTTACTTTCAATTGTTTTTTAACTTCCTTGTGTAATCTTTAGAATTCTCAGTACATATATGGAGGAATGTGGGGGCTGAAATATTCAAAAGTGACCAGTGCTTTTGAGCGCTTCAAATTTTGGGAGCCCCACTTGAAACGCTTTAAAGGGATAGCGCGTAGCACTTTCTAAAAACCAAGCTCTTTAAAGTATCTCAAGTTGGACAACCAAAAATGGAACCACCCAAAATCACTCAGTCCCTTTTGAAAATGAATGTTAATGTTTAAATCTCCTTTGTTCTGTTTTATTTACCTTTGACTAATTTTTCTACCTTTGGCATGACTTTGTCACCTTTTTAAAATTTTAATGTAAAAGTTATTTAAGAAAGTGGCATCTGTAGAACTAGTGGGGAAGAAGAAAGACTTTCCTAACAGAGGCCCCTTAACTGGAATTTTCTTCTACTGGAGATATGGTTAAACCCAATTCTACCACCATCTGAGCAAACAAGCCCCATCTCGTTGTACAGGCCTTCTGCAGCGTGAGTTATGGAATCCTATGGGCCACATGCTCCTAGATGGCTACTCCCTGAGAGCAGGTTATTCTGATTGAGGGAGGTGAGGACATAGTATAGCTGCCTTTGGTCTTGATTCTACAAAACATTGTATTTGATGGGTACCGGGTGCATGTAAGGCATAGTTGTAGCCTTGGTACTTCACAGCAAGCAGTGTCCGGTCCCACAAGCTACAGCTCAGAAGTGTAGAGGGTAAAAAGGGGAGAGGCTTGGGCAGAAAATGGATGTGTCTGAGACGACATGGACATCTAGGCAACCTATTTTATTCTGCATAGTGCATCTATCCTCATACTGTCTCGTAGATGCTTATGATAATGAAACATTTAACTATGTGTTCTCCTTTTGGGCCTTATGTCTGTCATAATCAGGAACACAGATGATCTCACCGAAGAATTCTCAAAGCAGGATTGAGTTCCTGTACACTCCTTATTCTGTACGTCACCTTCTCTCTTGTATTTCAGGCAATGCTCTACACTTGCTCTGTTCAGAATCAGCCCCCCTAGTGGGAATCTGAAGTACCATTCATCAGATTCACCAGATGACAAAATAACAGGTACTTTAGAAATGCATGCAATATCTGGTATTTTGCTATATTTGTTGTATTTGAAAAATTATATGTATAAAGTATGCAATAAGTTGTGGTGTATACCTCTGGGCAATTGTTATGATTTTGTTTCCTGAATAGTATTCCTTTAAATTTCTAGGAATCTGATCCTTGTTGAAGGCCACTGCCATTTTGTGTTCAGTTCAAATGCAGTTTGCTATAGAAGAGACATACACTGTGTTCTCTCAAGGAGAATGTACCCATTTTCTTTCTTTCATTGTTTTAAAATTTGTTTCATGTGAATTTAGTGAAAAGTGACCCAAAACTGTGGTGGTGTCTATGTGGTGCATTCTCCATCACTGGAAAGTTTAATGTCAAGATTGGATGTTTATCTAAAAGATATGCTCTAGATCAAATAGGAATTAATACAGGGAAGTTGTATGGCCTGTGTTAAACAGGAGATCAGATTAGATTATCACAATGGTCCCTTATGATCTATGAATCTGTACATCTATTTGCTTTCCCTTTTGGCCTGACAGACCTCACAATGCTCAATCCTGCAAACTTCACTCATTGAAATGTCCTTTCTAAAGTAATAAGAAGTCTCACTGAGTTTCCTAGTCAATGGAACTACTCAGGTGAATATGGTTTGCAGGACTGAGCCCTAAGTTGTTGACTTTCCAGACACAGTGTAAAGCCAATCTGTTTACTCAGATTTTTGTCTTTGTGGGAGCTGGCTGTGATGAAGGCAAAGAATTTCATGATCAAGTTGGAGTCTATTTAATTTGACATTTGTTATTAAATTGTGCCTATTGCTTTAAATATGAAATATGCACTTAGAGCCTGGATGATGAGCGGTGGAAAGCAAATAAATAAAATGAAGTGAGAGATTCTGGAGATAGTACACAGTTAACTTCTTTGCTAAGCAAAGATCTGGGTGAAAATATTTCTCCCCACCTCAGTATAACCACAGATAAAATTATCTGCTTTCTCTATTTGTTGGTCTGTGACATTTATATGATACCAACCACTAGTATCTAGACAAAGAATACAGAATTAGGATAAGAAAACTGAATAATAACTCTTTCTGATATCTTGAGGTTCAGCTGCTTAAGCTTGATTTTTAAAAAAAAACTTTTTATAATCAGCATATATATGAACACCTCTGTGCAAAAAAGGAGTGCCTGCTTTCAGAAATCTTGGAACACTTTAGCGTGGTAGATCAATTGATTTGTAATGCTGAAACAGACAGGAATAATTTACTTGGCTAGACTTTGCTAATGCATATGCCTATATGCCTTGTACTTTAATAAACCTTGCATTGAGCATATATCAAGATTCTGAAAGGATTCAGTAACTCATCAGAGAGTGTTATGATTCTTTTTATGTATCCAGAAGTGAGATTAGAAAAAGCGTTAGAAAAATATTATAAGGAGGTGTTGATTTATCTGAAATACTATTTATATTTCATTGAATCAGCTAGTTAAATCAGCTGAAAAAGGACTGCAGAAAGCCAGTAATGAGAGGGGGAGTCAGTCAACCAGTCAGCTATCCCACAGAGCACAAAGTTCAGTATCTTGATGGCTGACTTAATGATTCCAACCTGGGCAATAA